>NC_065885.2:67770444-68081323 GCF_932274485.2 Patella vulgata
AGTCTACGACATTGAAAATACAAATTATTTGTCAATTTAAATCAACATTGATGTTGTGATCTTACCGGGAAAAGATGTGCTTCTGATATCCAATATTTACCTTTTTTATGACAAATTACACATTTTACAAACCTTTGTTACACGAATCGTGTAGTACATGTACCAGAATACGGTTCAGCGCCATTTGTAACAAAAGACTCAAGGAACATATTCTACATGTCACATCAACCGGTGACACCATATTCTTATCTGGAGAGCATGCACAATAAATACTTCTGATGTAGACTGGAATAACCAGATGCTAGAGATTGCCAAATATTAGTGATTTAACTCCTTTAACTGTCAAAATGTCAAACAGGAAGTAAACAATAACAAAGGAAAGTCGTCTGTTAATAAGGGAAGTAACTCTCATTACGCTAGGAACACTGTTGACATTTGCTGACACGGGTACTTATAACGTTATAACTGTCAACAACACTCAGTTAAGTGAGATAAAGAGAGAAACGAGGGTTTAAAATCTATTCGTAACAAACCAGGCCATTTCAAGACTAACACATGGTTCAATTTTATTTCATTAATTCGCTAGGAAGTAGGGTTTTTTAGTAGGAGGACCTGAAGAAAAGCCACAAGGTTGGACAGACGACCCAACTCATCACGTAGAAGCTGGGATAGAAAACCACACAAGTTGACTCAATGACAGACATTATGATCCAACACCCATGTTTTAAACCATTAGGCCAACCAACCACCCAAGATTTAAAGCTACAATTTCATATTTTTAAGTTATATTTTTAAATTTATTAAAATAAAGCCTTAAAATAGATGGTATCCATAAACCGTCCTACCTTGTTAAAGAATAATCCTATTAATCCTATAATTCACTAAGATTGAAAAATATCCATTTTCTACTTCAAATTCCAACGTTTTAAGGTAGCTAATGCATAGACAAAATTGGAAAACAAGGGAGGTAATTGTGTTATTATTTCCTGTGTCAATGATTTTTAAGGGTGGGAAATAATGTCCATGGTCGTATAATAGGGAGTTGATACCTATTGAGCAAGACATAGAAATAATTATGTTTTGACTTTCTTAGAAAATATGAAATTCTCGCTTTAAAGGATCAGTGTTCTGAATTCTGATTCATAAAGCGATGTACATGTGTAAGATACCGTGGAATCTGTCACTAACGACATCGCGCGGGATCGTTAAAATATGCCGTTTACACAGCATGATGGATTGATACTCAATACCGGAAGTATTATTGTATGGGTCTTCAAATACCGGCTTCGGATATAAGCCTGCATGTACATGTATATTGATTTGGACGCTAACATTTAAACATACATTATACAAGAGTTAAATCTGTCCATTGCAGGTCTTTCTTTAGGCCTGAAATGTTATATAAACTATTAATTAGACATTTATTAACAAAACACGACTATAAAAGACTCGCGATGGCATCGGATACTCAAGATTTTAACTAGATTAAAACGGTTCGCCATTTAAAAATTTAATTTAAAAATGGGAAAGTGAGGCTAAGTCCCGATTATATCAGTGCCCTGGTGCACACATCTTGTCAAAACTACAAACAATGATAACTTGGCTGAGAATGAAGCAATTTGAATGAAATTTTCAATATTTTCTTTTTTTATCATTTATTTTTTAATTATTATAGCAAGAATAACCAACTCTTTATTAAACTCATAACTAATGTATCTTTAATAAGGCCGTTAATCGTTCTGTTTAAATTTTTCCACCTTCAGCACTCGTTTTTTTTTTAATTACACAATGATGCCCTTCAACAATTTAGACGGAATGCAGAATTCTTCTAACAGTACGGAGTTCAACTCCTGAACTTTCACCACTGAATTTAAAGGCAGGGTTATAAAATGCTAATATAACGCAAATCGTGTGACGTACCGATGTCGTAATTCCTTATATTCAGAATATAGACAAATAAAACCTTTTTTGTTTGAAGTACATTGTATTAAGGAAATAAATCGTGTGATGGGACCGCTGATTATGTTGTAATTCATAAGATTCAGAATATGGACTACACAAACCTTTTTTGGTTGAAGTACATTGTAATAAGGAAATAAATCGGGACATGAAAATGATGACGGATTTCACAGAATTACATATTAATCGCTAACACTGATCCAGATCAAAGTGCCATTTAAGTTTTAACTAATTGAAACGATGTTATTATGTAATCTTACTAAATGTGTGTTGAAAATGGGAAACAAATTGAAACTATTAAAGCCACTGAATGCATGACTTGGTGCATAATCGAGTCATTCAGGACACTAAAATAGGGATACCGGTATCTAAAGATCTCTGTATTTGGCTATTTACAGGGTTTGTTTTATAAAGGAATAACATACATTGTACATCATAAAATGTAGGTCTACTTAAATTTCTTTGGTAATAAATAATTCAAGCATTAATTATTAATTACGGTACGGTAACCAAAATATGAAATTAATTCAAGAATGGTATAAGTATAAAATAAAAAATGGGATTCACAAATCATGGAGAATGGTATTCGTTGGATTAAATATGAATTTAAGACATCACATGGCTGGAAAAATGTGTGAAGGCCACTGACATTGTTACTTGTAGTTTGTACTCTAGCCTACTCGATGTATGTTATTGTGACCTCCTTCTCCAAATATTAGAATTAGAAAGACAAGTTATGAGTGCGTCTTGACTCATTAAAATCAATGCTGACAACATGGCTATTCTTAAATACATTCATGACATAATCAACAGTTGATTGTAATCATACATGCATAGAGAAAAAATAACCCTAAACTTTTGCCTTGACTATTCTTGGCTATTCTTAGAACAGAAGCTAAACGAATTTTCTTTACCAAACTTGACCATAAGCTCCTAATCCAATCGGATTTAGAAGTTGGTAATGTTGCGGCACGTCCCATACTGTCTTATTCAGTTCGATCCTATAAAAACCTGGCTTTTCTGATGTAGACATTTATCCCATGTAAATGCAGAACTTCAGTTCGTTAAAAAATAATATTGTTGACGATAGTTGTGTATCAAGTTCAATCCAATGCTGACTTCCGGCTCAAGTTTCGTAACTCACACCAGAGGGCGATATTTTGTTTTATGGATAAACAAGCACGCCAAAATACATTTTATGGATTATATTATGGAGAAAGGTGACTGCCAAAGTCACCTTTCTCCATGCTGAGAGGAATAATATGGTCGAATGAGCATAGTAAAATAGTAAAATCTCCTATTTTTAGAGGATGGCATAGGTTCTTGTAGAGTGTGTATGTGTGTATGTGTGTGTGTGTTGGGGGGGGGGGGGGTCATATTTAAAAAAAAAATGGCTATTGAATAATTAGTATTTTTTAAGAAAGATATAAGTATTTAAATTTAAGAATAATTAAAATTAATAGGCAATAGGCCCATTGACATTGTCGCACTGGCACTTTTTTATAATACAATATTCGGCAGAGTATAAATGGACATATTTAATACACCTTACACTAAAACCGTTGTATTTCATATTTTCTCAAAAAAAAAAAAAAAAAAGAATCATTCATAATAATATGTTTTTTCGATTCTTTAAAATAATTATTTGTGGGGTGAACAATCCGTAGGTTATCAATCTTCTTTTAACTCTCCAGAAGATGACTGACCTTGAAAGGTCGCGTGCAGTGTAGGGCTACATATGACGTCACATCATACGGCGTCTATAACACATGCGTTGATTACAAAGGACGTATAGTAACACAAACTAGTCCTGGAAGAATTTGTGCCTAGTTTTACTCATTTTACTCACCCGCAGACTATTTTATGTACAGAGAGAAAAATGGGGTTTAACGTCCACTCGACACAAACTAGGTCATTTCGGGACTAACATATGGTTTAATTTTATTTCAATAATTCGCTTGCGCGTAGGGGTCTTTAGCAGTGGGAGGAAACCGGAGGACCCGGAGAAAACCCACGAGGTTGGACAGGCAATCCTACTCCTTGTCACGTACAACCGGGGATTCGAAACCACGCCAGTTGACTCAATGACAGGCCTTATGATACAGCACGCACGTGCTAACCATTCGGCCATCCACCCCACCCCACCCCACCCCACCCCCCCTATTTTATGTACCCGTTTACACTAAATAGGCACTATTTTTTTTTATCCAAATATACTTCCAACATTTTCATTTTTTTCTTAATAATTTTTAAAAAATGTTTTAGAATTTAATTTGTAGAAGAGTAAGCATCCCCTAACTAACTGGAGAGATAGTTTGGAAAGTGTAAGCAGTCCCTGCTTCGTGTGTGGAAAAAATAGGCATACTCTGCTTCATGTATGACACCTATAACTAACAGGAGGAATGGTTTGGAAAAAGTAAACATACTCTGCTTCGTGTACGAACGCCCATAGCTAACTGGACAGATAGTTTGGTCCAGGGTTTCTGCATCTAAATCTACTGGATAGAAGATGATCAAAGACACGAAAGCCACGTGTCATGGTTCATGGCAGGCCCAAGGAAGGGGACAGGGGTTTGAGCTCTTACAGAAGAGTTTCGGATGCCCTACACCTGTGTTAAAAATAAAACAGAATACACCAGGGGCGGATACAGGAATTTTCAAACAGGAGGAGGATGTGGGTGCAAAGGAGTTTGGACTCTTTTCTTATCATGTTTCCCCAGAATAAACCCATGGCAGTTGAACTAAAGAGTTACCACTGTTTGTCGTGTATTTTGTACACGAGGAGAAGTCCATTTGCTGATTACACTATTTTGCTTGAATACACTATTTTGCCTATAACGTTTTTTAGGACTTCGAATTCTGTCTTATGGTTTGGATTGTTCGTACTTGGTTTTATTTTATTGTTACAAAGAAAAGAAAGAACCCCGAGCGTTCCCAATTAAATAAATTCATTCTAGCTCTTTAAAACTTGATAAATACAAATATACTTTTTCATACGTCCACGTATATTGTCGTCACCCCTGTCTGTGTGGGTGTGTATGTATGTGTGTATGAATGTATACTATTCAAAAAAAGTAGGGGATATTTGATTTTGGGGGCATAATACTAAAATATGCAAATGACTACGAAAAAGGTCACTATAGAACCTAACAGAAGAAACATTTCCAGTTACATGTGACGCCCAAACGCACCAATAGCTACCGCATGGAATGCAGGTGATGCTTGGGATCATCATGGGGGTCCAACCCAAGATTTGCACGACTCTGACTTTGAATGTTACAGTCATTGTGGCATTGAATTCCAGGGTGGAAACATCAGTTTAATTGTTTTAGTGACCAGAAAACAAATTTTGATATGCGTCGGCTTACCCAAAATGAAAGGTTACGTGCCCTTGGCATGCTACAGATCGGCACAACACAGGCGGTTGTGGCGCGGACGATGAATGTTTCTCAGTCTGTCATAAGCAGGCTATGGTCCAGATACCGTGATACACACTCTGTACAGGACAGACCACGCTCAGGTCGACCAAGGGGGACAACTCAAGCCCAGGATCGATTTATCCGTACCATGGCCTTGAGAAATCGTGTCATCACAGCAAATCAGATCAGCGCTCGTCTTCAAACAGACACTGGTGTGAGAGTGAGTGGCCAGACGATTCGGAATCGACTGCATAGGGGTCACCTTCGCGCCCGACGTCCTCGCGTGATCCCTTGTTTGAGAGATCATCACATTCAGGCAAGACGTCGTTGGTGTAGGGATCGTCAACACTGGGATAATCGACGCTGGAGCAATGTGATGTTTTCAGATGAGTCAAGGTTCACTGTTGATTTTTTGGACAGACGTAGGAGGGTGTGGCTTCGTCGAAACGAGCGCTTCCAAGACGTTAACGTCATCAGACATGATCGATTTCGTGGTGGTTCTGTTATGGTGTGGGGAGGCATCACTGTTGCTGGAAGAACGGCTTTACATGTTGTTGCAGGGTGTGTTACAGGCCAGTACTACCGGGACAACATCTTGGCAGTCCATGTTGTGCCGTTCGCACGACGTCATGGCCGCCGTTTCATCTTCCAGGATGACAACGCAAGATGTCACAGGGCCAGGATCGTTACAGGTTACCTCCAACAACAGAACATCACCACATTACCTTGGCCAGCACTGAGTCCCGACCTCTCCCCATCGAGCATGTCTGGGACATGCTTGGACAGAGGTTACGTCAACGTCAACAACGTCCTGCCAATGTCCAAGAACTTGCTGCTGCGTTGCAACAGGAATGGGACAATCTGGACCAAAATGACCTTAGACGTCTCATTAGGAGTATGCCACGTCGGATCAATGCTTGTTTGGCAAACAGAGGAGGATTTACCCGTTACTGACTTGGTTGTGATGCTGTGGTAACTTTGCTGTTTGACCCCGGGTATCATTTTACCCTTATAATGGTCAATCTGTGCCTTACTTAGTCTAACGACCATTTGGAATAAATCGATTAATGTGAACTTCATTTCATTTTGTCATTTGTTTCTTCGTCAGTTTCATTAGGTGACTTTAATAACACTTAAAAATCAAATATCCCCTACTTTTTTTGAATAGTATATGTATGTGTCGGTGTGTCGCCTACAGGCCACAATATTTAAGTGATCATCTTGAAACTTTACATACTTATTCCTTATGCCACAAGGATGATCCCTATTGTTTATTGTGCATGCCTGAACCCCAGGAGCAGAGCCACGTCCATTTCTTTTATTTGTTTTTCGTCTACAGGCCGCATTTCTGAACATATCATCTTGAAACTTTGCATATTTATTCTCTGTACCCTAAGGAACGCCCCTATCGTTTGGGGTGCATGTCCAACCCCCAGGGACAGTGTCACACCCGTTTTCTTTTCGATCGCCTTGAAAACTTTTTTATTATACGTCCACATTTTCATGTGATATAAAATAATTAATAGAATACAATATCAAAAAAACATCGTTTTGTATTCTATTAATTATTTTATATCAACTTATCTGAATATCAAATGCATTATTTTGACTTAGTCAAAATGGATCCCATCAAACCGTCTGTATTTGGTTTGTGTTTCCTATTTCTACTGATTGGAAGTTTCACATTTTCATGTGGACGTATATTGTCGTCGCCCCCTGTCCGTCCATCCAGACGTCCTTCCGTCCGTCCAGAATTGTTTGTGAACAGTCTACAGGTCACAATTTTTATCCGATTTCAATAAAACTTGAAATATAGGTTTATCACCCTAAGATCTCGGTTCCTGTAGATATTGGCATGTATCGGACCGTAACTTCATGGATTATGGCCTCTGATTGTACGAAAAATCACGTTTTTAGCTTTTGAACACTGTAGAGGTCACAATTTTTATCCGATTTGGTTTAATGTATGCTTACTACCCAAAGATCTCGGTTCCTTTCGATATTCGCACATATCGGAACGTAACTTCCTGAATTATGGCCCCTGATTGTACGAAAAATCGTGTTTTTAGCTTGTGAACCCTAATAGAGGTTATAATTTGTATCCGATTTAAAAAAAATGTATTACAATATCACCATTACACCCTAAGGATGGCTGATTTCGAATTTCGTGAAAATCGGCCAAAACTGACAGACAAAATGGCCGCCGTTCGTTCTCAAATAGCGTAAAAATATGGTATATCAAGGTTGTGGACCCTATAGAGGTCACAATTTGTATTCGATTTTGTTGAAACTTGAAATGTAAGTTTATAACCCAAAGATCTCGGTTCCTGTAAATATTCGCGCATATCAGACCGTAACTTCCTGAATTATGGCCCCTGATTGTACGAAAAATCGAGTTTTTAGCTTGTGGACCCGAAAGAGGTCACAATTTTTATCCGATTTTGTTGAAACTTGAAATGTAAGTTTCTAACCCAAAGATCTTGGTTCCTTTCGATATTTGCGCATATCGAATTGTCATTTCCTGAATTATGGCCCTTGATTGTAGGAAAAATCACTTTCTTTTTAGCTTGTTCTCTATCCATCTCTCGAAAATGTGGGGAATCCTGCCTGGCAGCCGCTGGTACTTATTCCCTGTACCCTGACTTTTATTATTCTTGGTGCATGCCCGACCCCCTGGGCCAGAGCCACGAAAAATGTTTGTGTGTCGTGTGTTCGCCTACAGGCTGCAGTTTTTAACAGATCCTTCTGAAACCTTGCATATCTATTCCTTATACCCTAAGGATGACCCCTTTTGTTTTTTGGTGATTGCCCAACCTCCAGGGGCAGAGGCATACCCATTTTTTCTTTGTGTCTGTGTGTGTTGGCTACAGGCCACGATTCTTAATGGATCGTTTTTGAACTTGGAATATGTATTCCTTATAGCCTAAGGGCGACAACTGCATGTCCCGACCCCCAGGGGCAGAGCCACGCCCAATTTTTTGTGTTTGGCGTTCACAGGCCGCAATTCTGAATGAATCAGCTTGGTACTTGGCATATGTATTCCTTATAGCCTAAGGGCATCAACTATTGATTTGGGTGAATGCTCCAGGGGCAGAGCCACGCCCACTTTTTTTGCCATTAGCGCCTGAAAGTCACAATTCTGAATGGATTATCTTGGTATACTTATTCCTTATACTTTAAGGACGGCAACTATTGATGTTGATGCACAACCCCAAGCTCCACCCTGTTAAATAGATTTATAATATTCTTTATTCAATCATCAGTATCAACTTTAGTCCACCTTCACTCCTATACACACACTGCTCATCATGCTTCACTCCTCACCTCACCTGTGTATTCACAGCACACACCTGGATTGACATGCTCACTCTCAATGAGTGATAGTCGCGCATATCAGACCGTAACTTCCTGAACTATGGCCCCTGATTGTACGAACGAAAAATCGCGTTTTTAGATTGTGGACCCTATAGAGGTCATAATTTTTATCCGATTTTAAAAAAAACATATTATTATATCACCATTACACCCTAGGGTAGGTTGAGTTCGAATTTCGTGGTAATCGGAACAAAATTGCCGGACAAAAAAGCTGACGTTTGTACGCGAATAGTGTAAAAATATGGTATATCAAGGATTTGGACCCTGTTTGGGAGCATTGTGTGAAACAATTGTTCATAGTATTGCATAATATTATACATACAAAACCACCTAGTAATAAAATGCGTTTTCCATGGCGCTCAGTATATATTATTAATATCTGTTTCTCAGGATATCCGGTGTTAAACCAGGGATTATTCAATGAATATTTAAATTTAACTAACAACGGGTCAGTGAAACCATAAAATGTATTATACAATTATTATTTTAATATCTACCTAGAATTCGTACGGATCGAGAGACGAAGACGGGGGGGGGGGGCGAAGGCCGAGATTCACAATCCATGCCGAGCGAGATGTCTTCCTTCGCCACGTGGTTTATTATTACAAAGGAAGCTTACTGGACCTGTTATGAATAACTAGCAAGCTTGTATTGTTTTGGGTTTTTTTTGCCGAATTATCAAAATTACCGTTGAATGTGCTAATTACTCGGATAATGAACCGGTTACCCTAACCCGACAAGCACAGGATTTTCACATATCTCATAATACCATAGTATGCATATTATTTGTTAGTACAAATTTATTCATAAAAGATGCATGCAAAACATACTGAGCATTTTATAAACAGACCCCCCCCCCCCCATTACATTACCCACAAAACTCAATTTTTCTACAATTTCAGTAGATTATGATTGGTTTGTCCTTATCTACTTATCCAATCAGCTGTCGTCTGCCTCCATAGGGCTTTTGGTCTCAGATTAGTAATTGTTTGCCCATTGACTTCAATGACAATGGCTGTAACATCACAGACTGTAGCTTTTTGCTCAACATTCCGTTGGTTCCAATCTTTATAGGCAAAATGGGGACCACATTTGGCAATATTCTCATCATAAATTTGTAGGGGGTTGACAGTTTAGAATTTTTGCTACGGGGATTTGAAGTTGACTGGGGTGAAAATCTCACTTCCGACACAATGATTGCTCTGCAGAAAGACACTTTACACGGCCCCTATCCCTCCGCTGTAATATCATCAGTATTACCCAAAACTGCTATGAAATTGCAAATTTGATCCCTTTTCTCCAATTCTAGACCAAAAAGTCAACCCAAAAATGCAGGAAGAGGGGAGAAAAAAATTAAGGGGAAAAATTGTCTATTTATAACTCGCACTACCATCATGAAATAAGGGGAAATAATTACTAGTCTTAGCCCATTGTAGTTCGTCTATTTATAGCAATTCTCTCTCTTTCTCTCTCTTTTTTCCCCTTTTGCATGCCCATTTTTGTTGATTTTTTGGTCTAGAATGGACGAAGAGGGTTTGAATTAACATTTTCTGCCGGGTTTTGGTAAATATTCATGATTTTGAGGCGGAAGGATAACGGGGTTATCAGGTTGGCAACGGCGATATGTAGGGCAACTAGTTACATGTTTTTAGTATGTTTCTTCAAGTTTGTGTATCTCAAAATTTTGGTGGTCAACCTCATATAAATTTTAGTGCAAAGACATGACCATTTGTTCCTCTGTCTGTAGTGAAAAGCATTCAGCCCAACGAAAATTTGGGGAAAAGTTGGAGGTGGGCAAAGAGACCAGAATTAACAGTGGTCTGCATCCGTAGGACTTTTCATTAAAAAAAAAGACTTATCTCCCTTGCATGAACTGAAAGCAGGAAGAAATGAGTCAATCGCCATATTAAGAAAGGGGAAGACATCAAGAGACAACTAAAAGATTGTTCAAGTACATAGGTGAGTTGTTATAGTAAAAGTTTCTAGAGACGTCAAACAGAATATATAGGTATATCGATATACTGCAGTATGTTTACCACATGCTCTAGAACTTGATTAGTCAAATCATAATGATATTGAATCATATATTACACAAACAAATTTATCAGCTATATATATATTATATAGGGCTATAATTTTCCTCGATGGCGTCAAAAATCCGGAGACGTATTACAAAACACTAATTTGTAAGCAGATGTCTCTACTTAAAATTATAATGATTTATATGGTATGAATCAGAATTGAATTAGCCTTTCAATGGTGTTATTTATATTTTGGTACGCTAATTACCTGCCGAGAAATCGTCCGTTGAATATGACGGGCGGATGCGGTCACAATGGGCCATTTATATGACTTACTAATTCCATTTATATGACTTACTAATTCCATTTATAAAGCTTTATAATTAATTACTTACTTAGGCACGTTCGAACGCTGAAACCCCTCGAAGCGTGTGACTGAATTGAATATTATTTTCATAGCTTGATAAATGATTTATAAAGTCTTGTAAATAATATGGTAGCTATATAAATCTATTTTCTAAGTCTTATAAATGAATTATCTAACGAACTAAATATTCGGGAAAGTTCGTACATCTGCCCGGAAATTCCCGAGGATGCTTCGGCCAGCCAATCACAGGTCGTCTTACTGAATGGCAATCCCCTCCCACTCCCGTCTGCGGTTTTCGAGTTGTGTGCGTCGGTGTCATAGGGCCTACATCATTTTATTCGTACATTTTTTCCTTTAATGGAATTCGGACGCACTAATCTTCCTGCAGAAGATGACCATGGTCAGGATGAGGGTATGTTGTCTTCAAGGGCTTGGGCCCACGCGTGCCGCACAACATCCGACACGATATTTCGGCAAACTCGCAAGAAATTGTGAAAAGAACTACCCCGGTGGGTGGAGGGGGAGCGGTGACCTTAGCAAAGTAAATTGACGCTAGGATAACTAAAACATGCATAAAACTTATTCTCGTCATTTTATGTTTACAATAGCCGCCATGAAAGGTAAAACACCGCTATATGTAACGAGGGATTTGATTGGCCAATTGGCCGACTCAACGAAGGAGTACGGAGATTGCCGATTATTTTCTAAGTTATATAAATGGATTTATAATTGATAAATAATTACGTAGTTTCATAATTATTTATCAAACTATGAAAATAATATTCAATTCAGTCACCCATTTCGATGGGTTTCAGCGTCCACACGTGCCTAAGTAAGTAATTAATTATAAAGCTTTATAAATGGAATTAGTAAGTCATATAAATGGAATTAGTAAGTCATATAAATGGAATTAGTAAGTCATATAAATGGCCCATTGTGACCGCATCCGCCCGTCATAGTGGAGGGGGAGCGGTGACCTTAGCAAAGTAAATTGACGCTAGGATAACTAAAACATGCATAAAACTTATTCTCGTCATTTTATGTTTACAATAGCCGCCATGAAAGGTAAAACACCGCTATATGATATGTAACGAGGGATTTGATTGGCCAATTGGCCGACTCAACGAAGGAGTACGGAGATTGCCGATTATTTTCTAAGTTATATAAATGGATTTATAAGACTTGATAAATAATTACGTAGTTTCATAATTATTTATCAAACTATGAAAATAATATTCAATTCAGTCACCCATTTCGATGGGTTTCAGCGTCCACACGTGCCTAAGTAAGTAATTAATTATAAAGCTTTATAAATGGAATTAGTAAGTCATATAAATGGAATTAGTAAGTCATATAAATGGAATTAGTAAGTCATATAAATGGCCCATTGTGACCGCATCCGCCCGTCATAGTGGAGGGGGAGCGGTGACCTTAGCAAAGTAAATTGACGCTAGGATAACTAAAACATGCATAAAACTTATTCTCGTCATTTTATGTTTACAATAGCCGCCATGAAAGGTAAAACACCGCTATATGTAACGAGGGATTTGATTGGCCAATTGGCCGACTCAACGAAGGAGTACGGAGATTGCCGATTATTTTCTAAGTTATATAAATGGATTTATAAGACTTGATAAATAATTACGTAGTTTCATAATTATTTATCAAACTATGAAAATAATATTCAATTCAGTCACCCATTTCGATGGGTTTCAGCGTCCACACGTGCCTAAGTAAGTAATTAATTATAAAGCTTTATAAATGGAATTAGTAAGTCATATAAATGGAATTAGTAAGTCATATAAATGGCCCATTGTGACCGCATCCGCCCGTCATATTCGTTAGATAATTCATTTATAAGACTTAAAAAATAGATTTATATAGCTACCATATTATTTACAAGACTTTATAAATCATTTATCAAGCTATGAAAATAATATTCAATTCAGTCACACGCTTCGAGGGGTTTCAGCGTTCGCACGTGCCTAAGTAAGTAATTAATTATAAAGCTTTATAAATGGAATTAGTAAGTCATATAAATGGAATTAGTAAGTCATATAAATGGAATTAGCAAGTCATATAAATGGCCCATTGTGACCGCATCCGCCCGTCATAATGCATCGCAGAACCAAATTTCCTGTCCAATCAAAAAGAGGAAATCCTAAAATTATTTATACCGTTTGCGCCCGATTTAGAAAAGAAAATTTTTACACGCGCACGCGGATTTGTGAAGACGAATATGTTTTCTACAAACTGCCAAAAAAATTATTCTAAAATATTAATAGATAAATAGCTACGAAGCTAATATGTGAGTGAGGGGTAGTCCTCAATTCTCGAGACAAAATCCAGGGGGCGTGGCCGCGCTACGTATCTTCGCGAGATTTTCAAGGACGTATCCACAGAAGAAGATTGTGGAGCATTATGTAAGTTTTCAAATGTAGAATTCGTCTTAATCTAACTTAATCGCAAAACGATGTTGGAAATTCATTTCTCCACTTTATAAAACGGTTCCTATTGCGTTTTTGCAATGGCTGTTGGTGACAAACGGTAAACCAGCATGTCTCATTCGAAATGCAGGAGCCGTTAGAAGTTGATGTAGTCCTATTCATCCAGTTTATGACGTGTATGTCTGTCTACAGTAAAACAGAAATAAAAACGTCTGGATGGTACAGTCTTCTGCTTCAATCAGCAGTTGTCATTGTTTTGTAATGTATGCCTATCTTAGTAGCTAGTTTGATTTTGATCAATGCAATGTTTCAATATTTTTTTTTTTTTTTTTTTTTTAGCTATAGAAGTCTTGATCCTGTCACTGTCAGTTGATGCTGGTAAGTTTACTTATAGGTAGGTCTTCTTAAAATAGCAGTATTGATTGAATGAAAATTTTAATGTTTTAAAGTCTAATTTAAATTAATTTTAATTAGACGACATTCAAATTTTCATTCAAATTTGAATCAAAATATAAAATAAAAAATCAGTACGACAGAAGACTAAATCATCTACTGTCTTTTGATTTTGATCAATACAATTAAAAGACATGTTAAAATTTTTTTTTTTTTTTTTTTTTTTTTTTTTTTTTAGCTATAGACTATAGAAGTCTTGATCTTGTCACTGTCAGTTTTCTCGTTTAATTGTTGACGCTGGTAAATTTACTTACAGGTTGGCCTACTTAAAAAGGTAGGCTACCTATTTATAGTACGCGTAAAGACGTTAGCAGCAGACTTACACTGAGTAATATTTTAGTAGGCCTATTATGTATCTGCATACATGTAGGCCTATGTGGGGAGTATTGTTGAGCGGGAAAATTTCTCAAAATCTCCCAGTCTTACCTTAAGTGTTTGTGAATCTCAGAGAAAAGCAATTAACCGTCTTTTGTATGATTGTTTCATGTCTTTTTTTCAGAAATATTCTGCATCCTGCCTGATGATCCTTTTGATGGACAAAATCCATTTTAATGACAAAGGAATGAAAAAATACTATCATAGCAATCGTCGTGTGTGTTTATCTTCATAATTGTTCCTTATATCGTGTGTTATTGTAATAGGTTTCTTGTGTGTGTTGTCTTTGCAACTGTTGTCCTGTTTAAATCTGCCGAGGCCGGTCCCATGCAAGCACGAGCTGTGAAAGAAGGAGGGTTGAGAATAAGGCTACAAAAACCTACAACGTAAAACAACATTTTGTGGCCGTAAAAACCCCACCAAAATAAACAGTAAAACTAAAAGGATATATTGCAATTACTTAAGTGAACAAATCAGTAAAATAATCATTAGTGTGATGCTTTGATTCAGTACTATTTATACAGCACAATTTTATATAAATATTGCACTTTATAATTATATGTAAAATTAGTTTGCTAGTGGATTTGTAAAATCTGTTGATTTTATCCTTAATGTCACAAGGGTCACTATCATTACTAAAATGCAGTAAATAGAATGACGGATAGTGTAAATATTTTAATTTGACAGACAAAAAATGGAATTTAAATGATTATAATGTTACTTAGCATGTTCACTAAGCATCCACCAAAGATGATCAGTTTTGTATAAAATATTCAGAATCTTACAGATATTTTCTCAGATTAATGATATTTGTGGTCTAAGGGGAGTGAACTCTGTCCTATTACCTCCCTTTGATTCCTAAATGCTAATACATTATTGCATGACTTTTTTATCACAGAAAATACATTTAAACGTGATACTTTTTGATTTTTTTTTAAATTCTAAGTTATATTTGTCTTGTCTGTTATTACTGTAATGGTTTAAGAAGTGAAAAAGTGTTATTTTTGAATTGCTGTTTAGATTTGCTTCAGTTTGATATGTTGGATGATGACATTTGTTCAGTTTTTTGTTTTTTTGGTTTGCGATAAAATAGTTTGTGGACGCTGGTGGCAGCCATCTTGGAATTGTGGCAGCCATCTTGAATTTCAAAATGGCCAATATCGACCAATAATTTTTTTTTAGTAAGGTTTGATTTAAGATTTTTTAATGAATAAACCACTTATTTTTTTTACATATATAGACACTTATAAACTCCATACTAGATTATATAATGGTGGCCATCTTGGATTCAAATATGGCTGACATCACCTAATTTGCATATTTGCATCACCATGATTCTTATTTGGTTAGATGTTGTATTAATTGTTAATTATTCTGTAAATGTAACAGGAATTTGAATATAAATAGTTACGATTTCAACAATATTACGCATTTTTTGTTCTTAATTTATTCAAAATGGCCGACATCGTGGTCGACCTATGTTTTTTTTTCCGTCATACTTTAGAGTATCGATTGGGCATGCGTTGTGCCAATTTTCAGCAAGATCGGATATTTTGTCCAGGTATTATGCATTATTATGTGCTTCTGATCCATTGTTAATTCCTGAATTTTGTGCCATTGACCCCTGTGACCTTTCAGTCTATTTTAAATTGCTTGAGACTTGGCTTCTAATAAAGATATCTCCAATCTGTAAACAGTTTTATGCTATTTAAATGTAGCTTTATCAAATAGGCTTATTTGTAAATAAATCCATTAATAAATAAATTTTGCATTCATAGCCCTACTATATATGAGCTCAATATAGAAGTGTTATCAGATGTTATACAAATAGGAAGCATATCCTGCCACATACACTAGCGGATGACAACTAGGGAAAATATAACCTAAATAAATAGTAGAACAATTTCTAAATCTGATCCCCCAGAAAATTTTGGAAAATAGGATTTGAGGAGAGGAACTATGAAAATGACGGAAAATTTCAATTTTGAGGATGAATTTGCGATCGTGGCTAATTATAGGCGCCCCTCCGGAATGAGACACCCCACCAATCATGCTGTTTTGGGCGCCCAAGACTAAATCAATGGGGCGCCCAAAACAGCATGATTGGTGTGGTGTCTCATCCCGGAAGGTTGCCTTATCCAATAATAACCAATAATACTCGGCATTATGCATTATGTGCGGCCCGACAATCAATATAAGGCACCCCACAGATCATGTCATTATGTATGAGAGAGAGAGAGAGAGATGCGGTTTAACCTCCACTCTTCACAAACTAGGTCACGTACAATAGGGGAATCTAAACCACCCCAGTTGACTCCATGACGGACATTATGATACAACGCGCACGCGCTAACTATTCATATATAATCACATGTTTGGCGAGACGCCCATGAAACAAAGTGACATTGGTTGGGCGCCCCACCAATCTCGTCGTGGGCACCCCAACCAATGTTACTCGGCTTTATGGGGCGCCCAGCTGCCCCCGCGCCTAGCTACGGGCCTGAAAATGCAACATGTTGGAGGCTTCTGAGATTATAAATGACTGGATGTACAATATAGATTTGTATCTAGTATGAAAATAACAACACTTTCTGATACCCAGTATCCACGTGTAATGACCAAAGAAGGTCAATAATAGGTTATGGGGTGTCTCTTTCTTCAGTCCAGCAAAGTTAATCACATAATAAGTAGATATAACCCAACACCACCTCAATAACACATCAATTACACAATAGCCAGCAACACAACCCTTCATCACCACTAGACACTAGATGTTACTCAATAACACAGTAATTACACAATAGGTAGCAACACAACTCTTCAACACTAGATTCTAAATAAATACTCAGTATTGACCTGTGACGGCCAAAGAAGACCAATAATAGGTTATGGGGTGTCTCTTTCTTCAGTCCAGCAAAGTTAATCACATAATAAGTAGATATAACCAAACACCACTAGATGTTACTCCACCTCAATAACACAGTAATTATATAAATACAATAGGCAGCAACACAACTCTTCAACACCACTAGACACTAGATGTTACACCACCTCAATAACACAGTAATTACACAATAGGTAGCAACACAACTCTTCAACACTAGATTCTAAATAAATATTCACCTCATCTAAAGTAATAACTTATAGGCTATAGCAAGGGTTAAAATAATAATATGTCACAACACATACATGTGCAACCTGGTAAAGTAATAACTTTAGCAAGGGGAAAAATAATAAGAAGGGGAAAAATAATAAGAAGGGAAAAAATAATAAGAAGGGAAAAATAATAAGAAGGGAAAAAATAATAAGAAGGGAAAAATAATAAGAGAGTGCACATGATTTTTAGCCCAAGACTGAACAATTTTACTACACCTTTTTAAATCTTGTGACCTTGACGAAATCTGCAGGTGGCCTTAATATTTAGATCTGACCCTGTAATCAAGGCTTGTAGAATGTACCCAGCGGAATCTTTCACCCGTATTTCAGCACCCGGATACGAAATAAAGTTAGCAAACATATTCCTAGTGCGAATAAAAGCCTATAAAAATTTAAGATATATTAATGCTAAATATATATAATAAGACAAAAAATCGGGTTATGTTTATATGTATCTGTCGATTTTGTGAAATAAAAATGCTCCTAGGTCATTTCGGAACTAACACATGGTTTATTTTATTTCAATAATTCGCTTGCGTGTAGGGGTCTTTAGCAGTGGGAGGAAAACGGAGGAAACCCGCGGGGTTGGACAAGCTATCCTACACCTTGTCACGTATAACCGGGAAATCAAAACCACACCAGTGGACTCAATGACAAACATTATGATACAACGCGCACGCGCTAACCATTCATATGTAACGTGTTTGGCGAGGCGCCCATAAAACCAAGTCACTCGTCTTTATGGGCACGTTGGAGGCACCGATTTTTTCCAATGGAGAAGGGGAGGGACAGCTGCCCCCTTGCACACCCCCCCCCCCCCACACACACCCCCCCCCCCCCGCTAGCTACGGGCCTGAAAATGCAACATGTCGGTGGCTTCTGAGATTATAAATGACTGGATGTATAATATATAGACATGGACCAACAATTCAACATATTTCATCCAGACAACAGTTAAACAAGATGGTTGATAGGAGAGTGAAAGTTGATGGTTTGTTTTTGATCCCATGTTTAGTTGGTATACTGTAGAATCTGTACACAAGTATGTTATATATATGTACATAACTAATAGTCTATATTTATTTGTGTATTTTAGTGAAGTTGACATAATAACGGCCACTCGATATTAACCAACAGAAAAATAAGATGGATCTGTTTGAAATGTTAGTATATTATGTATATCTTAACACTAGCCTATTGTCTATACGGTGAACATCAGGGTTAACTAGGGTAAGGTATAGTTAACCTATTGTCTATACGGTGAACATCAGGGTTAACTAGGGTAAGGTATAGTTAACCTATTGTCTATACGGTGAACATCAGGGTTAACTAGGGTAAGGTATAGTTAACCTATTGTCTATACGGTAAACATCAGGGTTAACTAGGGTAAGGTATAGTTAACCTATTGTCTATACGGTGAACATCAGGGTTAACTGGGGTAAGGTATAGTGTTTAAATCATCTCTGGTAGACAGATTCTACTAACACTCTAACTAAACGGTATAAATAATTCATGTATATTTAGACAATTACATAATAAAGATGTATTGATTAATTCTTGATTAATAAGACAGAATACGTTGAATTTTTACATTGTTATTGTATTTATATCATCTTTAAAACTAAAACAACATCTTTAATATATTTTAGGATAAAGATTGAACAACAGCAAGCTGACACAATATATTTTAGGATCTGCAATGAACTACAACAAGCTGAAAAGGATGGAAATATACAGGAAGCCATAGAAAGATTATCATTACAAGATAAGATGGAAGCTTTATCTATAGCTGCTTATAGTGGGTTTTATAAAGTTATGGTTTGTCTGTTAGAACACGGGGTTGTTGATGTACATTATGTTGTAAATCATGATGATGGTTGTCAGAATAGCTTGTTGCACATACTTGTTTCTAACTATGAAAGATATGAGAAACCAGATAGACGTGATTTGTTAATACAATGTCTAGTTAAATTAGTTGATCTTTGTGTAGATGTCAACCATGTGAATGATAAGAAACATACACCTATATTTCTAGCTGCTAGAGAAGGGTTGTATGAAGTTGTGATATATATGTTACAACATGGAGTAGATGTACATTATGTTGATAGGTATAAAGACAACCTGATACATCAACTTTTAGCTAGCTATAATTATCACGAACAACCAGATAGACGTGATTTGGTATTACAATGTGTAATAAAATTAGTTGATCTTGGTGTAGATGTCAACCAGGAGAATGATGATAAACATACACCTATATTTATAGCTGCTGAACAAGGGTTGTATGAAGTTGTAATATATTTGTTGAAACACGGAGTAGATGTACATTATGTTGATAGATTTAAACGCAACATTCTTCACTATGTTTTAGGTCGTTGGTATTTCTATGTTAAATTTGAAGAGAAATATATACAACTCGTTAATACTTTAATAAACACAGAATTAGATATAAACCAACCTGACTGTGAAGGTAATACCCCGTTGTTCTATGTTGGTATTAATCTGAGTAAGGTGCGCAGAATAATATTGAAATTAAAGACAGGATATGACCTCTATGTTCCATTAAAATGTAAATTCATTAACATGTTATTAGATGCTGGTTGTAATGTGAACCATCAAAACAAACTGGGAAGAACGGCTTTAATGTACCATATACAAGTCCACACTGATATCAGTATATTAAAACTGTTATTTCCACATTCTGATCTAAGTTTAACTGATACTAATGGTAATACAGCAATTAGTTATTGTGTTCAATATCACATGATCAATTCAACATCCGTCTTTAAACTTTTAGTAGATTCAGGTTCAGATCTGATGTCAGGTAACAACGGAGTTAAGTTATTCCATGATATTTTAAAATGTAATAGGTTGTTGGTGTTCAGTTATTACATCGGGCGTAAGTTGATTGTTAATGGTGTTACAGCTGAAGGAGAAAATATGCTTCATCTTTTAGCTGGTGTTAACTATGATTATTCTGTAAGCAAGTTTAACTGGTTGTTAAATAATGAGATAGATATCATTATCAACCATCCCTGTTCTAAAACCAACACACCTACTATGAAAGCTGCCTTTTTATTAAACAGTAAATATTTAAAACTGTTGACACATCATCCTAGACTAGAGATCAATACACAAAATAACCAGGGTCATACGGCTCTACATCTGTGTATCATTGGATTTACTATGTTTAAAGATGGTTTGAACAAGAGACAGGTAAATGATGTTGTTAAGAATTATTGTAGACAGATATATCCAAAATACATGACTTGTATTGATATTTTACTTGGTGTTGATGGAATAGATGTAAATATTCCAGATAATGGGGGTAGAACTAGTTTAATGATGGCAGCAATGAAAAACGACAGAGTTCTTACAAGGAAACTACTTCAAGCTGGTGCCATAGTTACCATGTTAGACTATTCAGGAAGATCTGCTCTACAATATCTAAATATTTATCAGAGTGTGTTTGATTTGACTTGTTTTAAATTACTTCTATCTAATGGTAATACTGGTCTTCTCAATTTACCCTGTATCGATGGTAACACGATTATTCAAACAACCCTGTGTTTTCCTTTCTTCTGGGAACCATGCCGCGTTGTTCGTTTTATTAGATATTTGGTTGCTGAAAACTGTTGTGTTCAGACTCTCATTACGTCTTCATTTGAAAGTAGCTATAATCAAATTGATCTTACTGAACTAAGTGGTTCAGATAGAGATAATCTGAGAAAACTGTTATATCTTAGTGGTGCCCAAGGGGAAGAAATTATGACAACTTTGAATTTTGATGAGGAAGATCACACTAGCCATTCACAAGGCAGGGAAAAATTCATTAGTTTCTGTAGTAATATATCTCTCAAGTCCCTGTGTAGAAGATTCATCAGACAGAATCTTGGATTGGGAATAAAGGAGAAGGTTAAGGATCTAGAATTACCTCGTGAATTAAAGGATTGTCTTCTGCTAAAAGATATTCTTCGTCCTAAAGATTACAACATAGATAATATTGATGATGGTTGTAATGATTTTGATGATGATGATGATTATGATGGTTATGATATAGATAAAGATAGAGATGATGATTATAGTCAATATAACTACCAGTATTTTACTCACAATACGGATCATGAACTAAGACAAGATTTCCTAAAAACCTGGATATTTCCTAATGGTGATAAACAGAACGATGATGATTATGGTGTTATCTCCTTTACTGATTTATATGCTGCAGGTTTTGGTACAGATATCCTAGACATGGCCGCATATTTTATGAAATTATAGAGGAGTTCAAACATAAATCGGGATGAAAATGTGATGAATAATTTCTCAAGTTGCCAGCTCTGAGCATAAGCTGCTGAGGTGATGAAGTGATCATTCTCAGATCTGGGTTACATCAAAGACCGGGCATTTTTGAACCAAGGGGAAATATCCTCAGCCTGAAAATAGGACTCAAGTTTTGGGAGACGCTGACAGAGTACGGCGGGCGAAGGCATACGCCACGTGCGCATTTAGCGGAGGTCTTGGTGCCTCCCCCGGAAGATTTTTTAAAATTAGGATGCCTCAAAATGCATTGTACATCGGCATGTTCGGAAATATAGGCTACATTTCCCGGGCTGAAAATAAGACTTGAAATTTTATCGATGCATTTTTCGGGGGGGGGGGGACGAGGCATATGAAATCCCCCCCCCCCCCCCAGTAAAAATCCAGGGGGCGTCCCCATCCCCCCGGGATCTGCGGCCATGGTCCTAGCTGTACCTTGTGATATTTCCCAATGGTGATGATACCCCCCAAATCCTCAATTACATTATGCCCCTTGTCCCTTTATACATTCTGGGACATTATTACTTTATTCCCAACAGAGAAAAGAAAGAACCTCAATTGGATCCAGCCAAATACTAGCTCATTGAATCTTGATATATAAAAATATACTTTGTTATATAATAAAGGACATGTTGAATGTTCTTTTTGAGATTTTATAACATTTTATATAATATATTGATAAATCAGTATTAAGTTAATTGTATATTTATGTGTCATAACAGGTCAAGTAAATTTAGTATAAACATTGTATGTTTAATGTATCAAGGACCAAATCATTAGTTACATTCCAAATAATCGGCCCACGCCCCAGGTCGTTTTTAAATCGTACTTAAACTCTTTCAAAGCCTGTAACATAACGTTCCGCCAGTGCCAATAAATTCACAAATTCTATGCTTCATTTTAAAACTGATAATAAATTTTCGATTTAATTTATATAGGCACATATTTTATATTTTATATACGCACATATTTGATGTTTACATATGTTACCATTACTAAATAATAATTTATTTTAGCTACTGTTTTATGTAAAATTATTGTGTTACGATATAAATATTATTATATTCTTGTATTTCGTGACTATTTATCATTCTTATATAAAAGCTTTAAGAAATAGTGTAGATGACGCTAAGTAAATGGCTTAAAGAAATATTCAAATTGGGAGGAGGGGGCTCTAACGCGTTTAGTTCGTAATACTTCGTAAGAGAGGGTGGGGGGCTGGATGGCTGAATGGTTAGCGTGCGCTCGCTGTATCATAAAGTCTGTCATTGAGTCAACTGGCGTGGTTTCGAATCCCTGGTTGTACGTGACAAGGAGTAGGGTCGCCTGTCCAACCTCGTGGGTTTTCTCCGGGTCCTCCGGTTTCCTCCCACTGCTAAAGACCCCTACGCGCAAGCGAATTATTGAAATAAAATTAAACCATATGTCAGTCCCGAAATGACCTAGTTTGTGTCGAGTGGTCGTTAAACCCCATTTCCCTCTCTCTCTTTCTCGTAAGAGAGGCATTACTGTCAGTTTGTTCACTTTTAACTTACGACCAAACCCTCTTTGGGGACCATTTCAACATAAAACATCCCATTGACAGTACGCATGTCTACAATTACGTATGGTGTTGTGTGCTTGAGGGCAGGGCGCGATCGTTGGTTAGTGTGGTGTGCTAGTCAGGTGAATTGGGCACAAGGAACTGGATCCCAAGCGCTTCTCCTCTTCTTCCTCGGGCGATCCTCTGCGAAAAAAGCCCAAGGAACCGCCAATCAAAGTACGATCAGAATTAAACATGACATGCTTGTTCCTTGGGCAACTGCGCATCGATTTTGTATATGATGTCACAATTTAAAGATGGCGGCCATGGCGTCATGTTCAGTTGCTGGTCCATATACTATATATACGGTCATTGGGGACATTGGCGTGGATATATTTTTATATGCACACCAATGGGTAGGCGTAAACTTTGATTCTCGTCCCATCCAAAGCACATCAATGGGTAGACCTGGATTCTCGCCCCATCCAAACGACCAGACAACACTATTCTGACCCTCTCAAACGCGTCCCGTGAAAACTATAATCCTGAGTTCTAATCTCGACACGAATAGGGATTCAAATTCAAAATTAAAAACAAAACGAAACAAAATTTGGTAGAATAAGTTGAATGAATATTTAATAACCAATATGGTATAGACAAGAACGATACAAACATTGCTGGTGGTGGGTTGACGATTGTTGGAGGAGGGGGGGGGGTATATACTGAAGCTAACACAATCTATATAAAACATATAAACACAGATCAATCAATCAATCAATCAATCGACAATACACCATCATAAACTATACAATGTTTACTATATTACATACATCACTAACTTGTCTTCATAATCCCGGTAGGACGTTAAACCTCATTTTATTCACGTATTCATGAAATGGGGTTTAACGTGCTACTTTTCTACACTGACTGGGCTATTGAAGATGAGTTTATGTCATGCAGTGTGGGCTACCGTATAAGAGACATTCTGCCCGAACAGCGACACAATGTCTCACTGTTATTTCAAATTCCAACAAAGGTTTATGTGTAGGCATCAACAGGTCTTAATTATATCAGCAGAGCCAAATGAATTCAGGCCACTCTATTGGTAATTTGGAATCCATAAATTTACATATAGTCAGAAGATCTGTTGGTTTCTAGTTCTTTGATGATTTGACATGATTTTACTATAAACCTTCCTGGCTGGCAACCAATCCCCTTATAACACTTGGACCTTAGTGTCATTGCCATCTGAGTATTAATTTGAAAACGAGTACCCTCCCGAGTTATATTTTATCCCAATTAGCGGACATATCGATCAACAGGGGAAGTGTTGGATGTTAGCTAGAAATGTATGTATATAATAATTCACGGTATGATACACGATAACATCTATAATTAATACATAGTATCATTATAACTATTAAATATTTACACAATTGAAATTCATTCTTCTAACGACTCAATATAATTACACACATCAACATGTAAACTGAGCTAGCTGAATCAATTAATTAATCAACTTAATTAGAAAATAATATGACAGTGTTGAGCTAGTTAATGAATAGTCAAAAATAACCACAAAGATTGTTAGAGTTAGTGAGTTAATTTGCTTATTATCTTGTGGAATATGTAATTAGCTAAACGCTACACATTAACACCGAAAGCTTATAAAAAAAACGTCAGCTATTTAAAATGTAATGAACTTTTTATATACTATTCAAAAAAAGTAGGGTATATTTGATTTTTAAGTGTTATTAAAGTCACCTAATGAAACTGACGAAGAAACAAATGACAAAATGAAATGAAGTTCACATTCATCGATTTATTCCAAATGATCGTTAGACTAAGTAAGGCACAGACTGACCATTATAAGGGTAAAATGATACCCGGGGTCAAACAGCAAAGTTACCACAGCATCACAACCAAGTCAGTAACGGGTAAATCCTCCTCTGTTTGCCAAACAAGTATTGATCCGACGTGGCATACTCCTAATGAGACGTCTAAGGTCATTTTGGTCCAGATTGTCCCATTCCTGTTGTAACGCAGCAGCAAGTTCTTGGACATTGGCAGGACGTTGTTGACGTTGACGTAACCTCTGTCCAAGCATGTCCCAGACATGCTCGATGGGGGAGAGGTCGGGACTCAGTGCTGGCCAAGGTAATGTGGTGATGTTCTGTTGTTGGAGGTAACCTGTAACGATCCTGGCCCTGTGACATCTTGCGTTGTCATCCTGGAAGATGAAACGGCGGCCATGACGTCGTGCGAACGGCACAACATGGACTGCCAAGATGTTGTCCCGGTAGTACTGGCCTGTAACACGCCCTGCAACAACATGTAAAGCCGTTCTTCCAGCAACAGTGATGCCTCCCCACACCATAACAGAACCAACCCCAAATCGATCATGTCTGATGACGTTAACGTCTTGGAAGCGCTCGTTTCGACGACGCCACACCCTCCTACGTCTGTCCAAAAAATCAACAGTGAACCTTGACTCATCTGAAAACATCAAATTGCTCCAGCGTCGATTATCCCAGTGTTGACGATCCCTACACCAACGACGTCTTGCCTGAATGTGATGATCTCTCAAACAAGGGATCACGCGAGGACGTCGGGCGCGAAGGTGACCCCTATGCAGTCGATTCCGAATCGTCTGGCCACTCACTCTCACACCAGTGTCTGTTTGAAGACGGGCGCTGATCTGATTTGCTGTGATGACACGATTTCTCAAGGCCAAGGTACGGATAAATCGATCCTGGGCTTGAGTTGTCGCCCTTGGTCGACCTGAGCGTGGTCTGTCCTGTACAGATTGTGTATCACGGTATCTGGACCATAGCCTGCTTATGACAGACTGAGAAACATTCATCGTCCGCGCCACAACCGCCTGTGTTGTGCCGATCTGTAGCATGCCAAGGGCACGTAACCTTTCATTTTGGGTAAGCCGACGCATATCAAAATTTGTTTTCTGGTCACTAAAACAATTAAACTGATGTTTCCACCCTGGAATTCAATGCCACAATGACTGTAACATTCAAAGTCAGAGTCGTGCAAATCTTGGGTTGGACCCCCATGATGATCCCAAGCATCACCTGCATTCCATGCGGTAGCTATTGGTGCGTTTGGGCGTCACATGTAACTGGAAATGTTTCTTCTGTTAGGTTCTATAGTGACTTTTTTCGTAGTCATTTGCATATTTTAGTATTATGCCCCCAAAATCAAATATCCCCTACTTTTTTTGAATAGTATATAATGGTTTGTAAAAATTTTGTGAGTTAGACAGGTGGATTTCTATATTTTTGAAAACCAGAAAAGGCCAGCTACCTGAGTGGTTTTGACAACCTGCAGTATTTTTAAGGTTTAAATAGCTATATTCTAGTCCTCATTATATGGAAAAGGGGCGGATCTGGTCATTGGCCCTCAGGATATGAATACTGTGAGATGTCTTCAGATTTTCCAAATTTTAGCTAAAATATTAAATTGATATATAGCATTTTGAGAAAGAGGTCTTCATTTGAACTTTGACCTCTGTGTCTTATGTCATTTATTTCATTAAAACATGGCCACAGATCGTGATCAATAATTACATGAAAGCAATATTTTCATGTTTTACAGTACCATATATGGATTACATGAAACAGGCCATACATGTAAACGACATATTGAGCAATATCTATTGTCTACTGATAGAATCATATACAATTATTATAAACACTATTAAAATATGTGAACTTTGACCCTGTACCAAGGTTCATGTCTAATTGAACTGTGGTGCAGACAGATCAGGAGATCATCATGACTGTGATGTAACCATAGAGATCGGGAAATCATCATGGCTGTGCTGTAACCATAGAGACCAGTAGAACACCATGGCTGTTTGTAACCATAGAGACAGCCTACCAGCAAAACTGATTCACCCATATTACATTGCTGCTGCACATAATTGTTCTTAAAACCACTGAAAGCCATTTGAGGTATTTAGAATCTCTGGTAAACTACAGTATTGTTAAAGTTGACGAGAGAGAGAGAGTAATATCCATTTGACACAAACAAATCATTTTGGGACTAACATGGTTCAATTTTATTCCACTCATTTGCTTGCGCATAGGGGTCTTTAGCAGTGGGAGGAAACCGCAGGACTCGGAGAAAACCCACGAGGTTAGACAGACGACCCTACTTCTTGTCACGTATAACCGGTGAAAACGATACCATGCCTGTTGAGTCAATGACAGACCTTATGTTACAACGCGCTTCACAACAACACTATTTACTAAAGCTAATAACATTTATTTTATGCGGGCCTATAATACACACATACATGTATATATATATATATAAATATAGGCCTAAATATATGTCCAAACAAAAAAAAAACATTTTACATATAAACATATAAATGACAAAAGATGCTCTTGGCTTTAAGATCCATTCTGAACAATAACTAGATCCATCTAAAACTCACTCTGAAACAATATAGTGGCTACGACAAGGGATTGTAAAATTGTGCGATAACCAACAATTGAAGTCAAGCCATCTAAATATATATGCCGATTGTCAATATCCTAAAATTCCCGATAGCTAAAGTACGGTATATATAGTCTTAATAACCCCCTTGCAGACCCCTGGAAAAAGTCGTGCACCTGGGTCCCTACCTTCTACACAATAACTCATATAGGAATAAAAACTGTAACTGGTCGATAATATGAAAGGCAAATAGTATAGTAAAGTATACAACATACAAAGATTAGCATGGGGGCCCTGTTGTCTAGTATTTGTAGGTACATACAGGTGTAATAAGACAGGTGTTTATTAATTGGAGTACGAGATAGGATCTAGTTAAAGTCCAGAATTAGATAAAGAGTTATCTATAACAACTTGACAAGGCTTGCATAAAAAAAAATATAATGAACAAATACTACATTTATTGCTCGAGTTGTTTAATTAGTGGTTATATATAACAATTAAACTATTTATTTCATCATCATGTCAGACTTCTTACCTGGTTTACAAATTATCATTTCTCTACACCTGTAGGCCTACCTGGTTAAATGTCAAGGTGCTTATCAACTAGTACCTAATGTTTCCCTACCTGGGCCTACCTGGTGAAATGTCAAATGTTTCTCTAGGCCTGCCAGGTAATATGTCAAGGTGCTAATAAACTAGTACATATAATGTTTTCCTAGGTCTACCTTGTAAAATATCAAGGTGCTAATAAACTAGTACCTAATATTTCACTAGGCTGGGAAATAATGGTTTTATTTGTAGGCCTAAACCCAAGATATTTCAGTCGGGGAGTCGACGACCTTTGTTTATTAAAATCTGATCAGATCAAACTTTTGTTAGAGTTGAAGTAAATACAGTTTTTAATAAATAAATATCGCCATTGAGACCACCTTCACGTATCTCAGACTGGCATGGCAAGTTTTTCATAGCGTATGACAATTTTGAACATTGTTTCATTTATTAATCCATTTTAAAGTGTTTTAAATTTAATTGCATTTTAAGGTTAAAATCTTTGAAATGCCCTATTTTACAATGTTTTACTGGTTGTCCAGTACGAGGGAAATGAGAGTCCTGATTCATCCCTAATGAATATAAAGTTAGGAGCTGAATTCTCACAAAATATAAACCAGCTTAGGAATATTCCATTTAATATTACCAGGAGGGTCGGCAACCATAAAATGCATATTTTTTGTTTATAAACATTTATTCACAAAACATGCATGCAAAACATACTGAGCATTTTTCAAACAGACCCCCCCCCCCCCTCTACCCACAAAACCCATTTTTTCTACACTTTCAGCAAAAGTAATTCATATTTAAAAAAAGTGTTGTACGCACCCCCACCCCTCCAGATATTTTAAAATGGAATAGCTCTAAAGGAAACAACCACTATACTACTACTCAACTTATATAATCCTATCTATTTTACAAAAAGAAAAAAAAAACTTGGAGTAAGAATAAGTTATTTATGTCAAACATACAATTGAATAGGTCAATATACAAACAAATACACACATCAATATTTATATCAGGGAGTAGAAATACATACATTGGGAACTAGATCATTTAAACAGAACTGTTCTTAATGTCTAATCAAATACACAAGATTTAAACCCTTATCATTTAAACGAAACCAGTTTTAGTGTCTAATCAAATACACAAGATTTAAACCCTTATCATTTAAACGAAACCAGTTTTAGTGTCTAATCAAATACACAAGATTTAAACCCTTATCATTTAAACGAAACCAGTTTTAGTGTCTAATCAAATACATAAGATTGGGAACCTTATCATTTAAACGAAACCAGTTTTAGTGTCTAATCAAATACACAAGATTTAAACCCTTATCATTTAAACGAAACCAGTTTCTAATCATAGCTTAATTAATCAAACTACACAGGAAATAAGGTGCTTGCCTAAAAGGTTTAAATTTCATCAGTTCTTGACACACAATTAATTTGTGGAAAAACAAAATAATTTCAATTGGACACCATGATAAAATTGTTGGTGACCAACAGGGATGGATATTGTAAAAAAAACATAATAATATATTATGGTCACTTACTGTATCCAAAAACGACATTTTCTTAAATAAGGGTTTTAAAATCCAACTTCTTAAATTAGTTTATATTTACAGTAAAGGGTTCACATTGAGGGTGTTTTATACAACTGCTGGAATATTTCAATTAATCTGCATATTTAACATATTTAAGATGCCAATTAATTTAGCAATGAGTATCAAAAACTTATTAATGCCAATTAATTATTGAGACAGGTATAATTGTAACTTTCCTTTAAGTAAAAAATACTTAGAGACCAATTAATTAATTTAGTAATTAGCATGATCAAAGATTGATTAATTCCAATAAATTATAGACACAGGTATAATCTTAACACTCCTTTAAGTAAAAATTCCTTAAAAAATTGAAGTTTTGATCCCAACAAATACTGGATGAAGAAATATGCTAACTTTCCAAACCCTGTATTTATACTCCCAGATAAAATATGACATCGTAAGAACCACCCCTTAAAGAGGTGTTCCTACTCTAAGAATGATAACAGGGGTTGAAGTATTCGCACCCCCTCGTGTAAACTCTTGTTTAACGATGATTCTTGTTGTTTTAAAGTTGTATCAAACAGTTTGAAACACATCAAGTATTGAATTGTCAATTTCTAGTCACTCACTGTCAATCATTCAATTAGCCACACCCACAATTATCAGTAGTGACATCTAGTGGCCAGATTTGGAATGCTGTATAAGCCACTGTAACGTTATGTCTGAAAACAAAATAAAACAAACTAAATAAGCTATAAAACGAAACGAAATGGGGTTTAACCTCCTACTGTTCCGCTCCGACTGGGTTAATGAAGACGGACACGTCATGCAGTGCTATGAGGGAAATTTATTTTGCCGGTTATTCGTACTGTAAATACAGCTTATACTCACAGAACCAAGTGGTTTAATGAAAATGGCCAAACATCATGCTACGAAATGAAATGATATGAGGTTTAACGTCCTATTGTTCTGCTCCAACTGGGCTAATGAAAACGGGCATACGCCATACAGTGTGCCACATGGGAATAAACTAACCAAGCCCTTTGGATTGATGAATATTATAACATACATGTGCTGATACTAGTATGCATGTCTTCTTGCTTGTTAACAGTGGATGACAGTTCCCCATCATACGTAATAATCAACCGGTTACTATGGGTTAAACATGGTTGCCAATAGCAACGGTTTGCGTTAAACATCCAATCGTATTTATATTTATACTGACCTATATTTTCCTTTTCTTTACATGATATAGAATAACAGCATATTTCCCGATCTTGTATAGCAGATAAGTTCCTGTAATAAAATTAAACAATATCTTAAAACTATGTAGCAACATGACAAACTCTGAATGGAAGCAAACTCAAATCCCAATATAAGGTGATGCAGACCAGGTGGCTGAGTGGTAGAACGAGAGCACTTTATATGAAACATGTACATAAGCGCAAGCGAATTATAGAAATAATATTGAACCATATGTTAGTCCTTAAATGACCTAGTTTGTGTCGAGTGGACATTAAACCCCATTTCATCTCTCTCACACTCATGGGCAAGCGCGTTATTAAAATAAAGATGTACCATATGTTAGTCCCAAAATAATCAAGTATATGATGGATGTGTGGATGTTTCTCTCTCCTTTTTCTATTAACCATATACAAATGAACTCTACCTATTTACCAGATACAAATGAACTCTACCTATTTACCAGATACAAATGAATTCTACCTATTTACCAGATACAAATGAACTCTACATATTAACCATATACAAATGAATTCTACCTATTTACCAGATACAAATGAACTCTACATATTTACCAGATACAAATGAATTCTACCTATTTACCAGATACAAATGGACTCTACCTATTTACCAGATACAAATGAATTCTACCTATCCAATATTTGAATATCTATAGTATATCTGTTAAAATGCATGAGTTATTTGAATATCTATAATATATCTGTTAATCAATATTTGAATATCTATAATATATCTGTTAATCAATATTTGAATATCTATAATATATCTGTTAATCAATATTTGAATATCTATAATATATCTGTTAATCAATATTTGAATATCTATAATATATCTGTTAATCAATATTTGAATATCTATAATATATCTGTTAATCAATAATTGAATATCTATAGTATATCTGTTAATCAATATTTGAATATCTATAATATATCTGTTAATCAATATTTGAATATCTATAGTATATCTGTTAATCAATATTTGAATATCTATAATATATCTGTTAATCAATATTTGAATAACTATAATATATCTGTTAATCAATATTTCAATATATCTAAAATATATCTGTTAATCAATATTTGAATATCTATAATATATCTGTTAATCAATATTTTAATATCTATAGTATATCTGTTAATCAATATTTTAATATCTATAATATATCTGTTAAAATGCATGAGTTATTTATTGATAAAAAGATAATCATTGATTCAGTTAAGTTTAAAGAATAAGTTTAATAAATGGTTTTATATATAAAATGAATATCAACTGATATTACTATAAAAATATACACAGTTTATCATGAGAGAAAGAGAGAAATAAAATGGGGTTTAACGTCGTACACAGGCTGGTCTAATGGACATACACCATGCAGTGTGCTATGAGGGAAATTTTGACAGAATAGTGGAGCTAGCGCTGCTGCCTACTCATATATCAAATTCTATAGAACCTTGGTTTTTAATCCAATCCAAATACCGACTGGACTAATGAAGATGGACATATACACCATGCAGTGTGCTATGAGGGAAATTTTGACAAGACAATGGCGCTAGCGCTACTGTCTACTCTTGTATCAAATTCTAAAGGGTTCTTTTATGTGCACGCCAATGTGTACACAGGAACCTTAGTTTTTAATCCAATTCGAATGGCTATACATTTTCCCTTGCCATGGCAAGGCAGCACCATGTGGGAACAACATAATTATGGTACAATGTTATTTCTCAAGTAGGGATCTTTAGCACTAGGAAGGAACAAGAGGACCCAGAGAAACCCACAAGGTTAGGAATGCGATCCTACTTCTAGTAATTACTATATACAGAGAGAGACAGAAATGGGGTTTAACGTCCACTCGACACAAACTAAGTCATTTAGGGACTAACATATGGTTCAATTTTATTTCAATAATTCGCTTGCGCGTATGGGTATTTAGCAGTTGGGGGAAACCAGAGGACCCGGAGAAAACCCACGAGGTTGGACAGGCGACCCTACTCCTTGTCACGTACAACCAGGGAATCGAAACCACACCAGTTGACTCAATGACAGACCGTATGATACAACGGGCACGTGCTAACCAGATGCACATAGTTGATGATGACCTAATGTGTTATTTGTTTATAATATGACCCTGAATGGTAACAAACATGATTAAACATGATAATCAAGACTTTGTTTATTATCATAACAATGGTACTTAACAATCAAGACTATATTGTGAAAACAACAAAGTCTGATATCTGCGCTCAGAGTAAGGTAATTTGACTGAAATTTTCAATATATTCATATGTTTCATTATCTATTTTTGCACTATCAGGCCTGCTCTGGGAAATAGGATTCATTAGCAAAATTCCTAGCCAAATGGGCAAAGTGTTAGAGAAATAACAAGCATATTAGCCTAAATAATAATACAATTAAAAAATCACTTCCTTTCTTAATAATCACTGTATCACGATATATCATGATCATTGGGTCAATAATCACTTCCTTTCTCAATAATCACTGTATTACGATATATCATGATCATTTGTAAAATAATCGTAATTATGATTTGGGAGAATACCTGCATAATATGTGGGAAATCTTTCAAATGTAGGTACATGTATCAAAACTGGCACAAATACTCGTTTCAAATAACCCATAGGCCATTCGAAAATACAACATGGCAGCCATTTTAAGATGGTCAACCTTCGGGCAACAAAATATCATTTCTTGTGATAAAATCACAGCAAATTGTCCTATTGTATTGATCCTTAACATCTGATCAGACAAAAATTTCCATAAAATTTGTACAATTCCTTTTTTGGCTTAAACAGCAACGACAAGAAATTCTGCTGATCAAAATTGAACTTCTTTAAGATTTACTAATCTTTAACATGTTATGTTTCATTTTAATCGGGCCAGAAATACATAGAGACAGATTTCAATCAATCAAAGATTTACTTACAACTTTTCGATCAGTTCCTTCTCATCTAATGCTCCTTGAAGATCGCGTTTATTTCCTAGAACTAAGACCGGAATACCTTGTAACTGTGGTTTATCCAACAAATTGTGGAGTTCATTTCTTGACGCGTCTAACTTATCATGATCCGCAGCATCAACCATAAATCTGAAATATTAAATAAATTCTTCACATCTGAGAGGGAGAGAGGGAGGAACATAATGGATGACTGGAGATGTATGAGGGAGAGAGAGAATGTGTGAGAGAGAGAGAGAGAAATTTGAGAGAGAGAAAGAGAGGGAGAGATTAACCACCCTTCAGGCCTGTCTGTAATTTTTCATAGATGATTAGCAGCATTGATAATCAAAACATCCAATTTTGCCAAATTTGATTAGAAAATTTAAAAAGTGATTAGCAGTTTTTTGGTTTCAACATAAAACACCTAAATAACAAGATTATTTTAATTTATAACAAATGATTAGATTTCATTCTTAAGAATTATTTAGAATTTTAGCACTGCTACAGGTACATGTAGCTGTGAACATTTCTGAATGTAGACTTTTGGTTATGTCTAAAGCCAATTCTTGGCAGTGGCTTCCGAATTCCCACTCATTTTATTTCTTATTTCTTCGTTGAAAAAAAAAAATTATCTGCTTTTTATTGTGTGTTATCATTTTTTTTCATTCGGATGCGCACAGTTTTTAACGAATAATCTCGATTAACTAGACGCATGTGATATAAACAATAATATTTTACGTGAATTCTTACTTTGATTTCTCATTTTACAATACGTTTACATATATTTATTTTCATATTCTTTATTTACAATACATGGGGGATACACTGGATTTATTTTTTTCAAATTGAATACTGATATAATTACTCGAAATTGACATGTCTTGCAACATGAGTGGTACTACTTGATTCCCTATTTCCAGTTTAATAGTCCCTATTCATAGAGTTATGTCCCTGTATTATATAGTACCGTTTAATGAATTGTGTCTGGGTAGTTCGAGAAGAAAATGTCACACGGAGAATTCAGTTTTGCTTATCAAATTTATTTGATATTTTATACATGTTGAAAGTGTTGAGAAATGTGGATAAATCTTCGTGTCAATATCCAAAATGACAGACATATTAGTGATTTGCAGTTATTGCGAATCAAAAACATTAGATTTTAATTTTTGATTAGCAACGGACAAAATATGTATCGTAAATTGCGCTGCGATACTGGCTGTCGGCAGCCCTGCCACCCCTCAACATAAACCAGATTTTCTTGGGACTAACATTTGTATTTAGAGTAAGAGAGAGGTAGAAAAGTGGTTTATTAGCCACTGGACACACCTAGGTCACTAACATATACATCTAGAGAGAGAGAGAAAAGATAGGCTATCAAAATAAGGTTTTCTGTGGTACTATGGAAGCCTACTGCAGCCATTTCATAACTCAAGGGTTTTCAAACCCAAGAAAACAAGAAAATGAGAAGTTGAAGATGAAGGAGAGAGAGGTCGAGATTTGAAAAAGGCTGCAAAACAGGTTTCCATATTTTACTGTAAGCGACATTATAGATAACACAATAAACGACTTTAAATGTTAGAATTTCAATATTAATCTGCTTATTCAACAATTAACATTATTAGTTATTCTGGTTTGCAGAGTCTGTGTCTGTTTGTCCCATCCAGGGTGATATAGAAACTTAATGCAGATAAGACTGAGTATTTCGTTATTGGGTCGTCTTTAAACAGGGAAAAGTTGAACTACGATCTGTCAATACAAGCAGGAGATAGCTGCATTGCCCCTTCTCAATCAGCCCGAAATATTGGTGTAATTTTTAACTCAAATTTTTCTTTGGAAAATCAAATAAACAATATATGTAAAATATGTTATTTTAATTTAAGAAACATAGCTAAAATACGTAAATATCTGTCAGTGGATGCCACAAAAACACTAATAAATTCATTAGTTACTTCGCGTATTGATTCTTTTAATTCTGTCCTGTACGGTGCACCAATCAAGCATCTTGAAAAACTGCAAAATTTACAAAACTCAGCTGCCCGCCTTATTTCTGGAGCAGAATATAGGGATCATATCACCTATTCTATATAAACTACACCGGTTTCCTATTATTTTTAGAATTGAATATAAGATTTTATTATTAGTTTTTAAATGTATAAATAACATGGCACCTATTTATCTTAGTAATCTTTTATGTTTTTATGAACCTCGTCGACAATTACGGTCTTCCGGTGACAATCTGCTACTTATTGAGAAAAAAGCTAATCTCGTCAGTTTCGGCGAGAAGGCTTTTGAGGTAGCTGCCCCCAAACTATGGAATAAACTTCCTCATTCCATTCGGTCATGTACTTCTCTGTCATCATTTAAGATTTCTCTAAAAACGCACTTGTTTAATAGGGCTTTTAATTAATCATCTCTGTGATAACTATATCTATATTTTATGCAATACTTCCTTTTACTCAACTTTTATGTATATTATTCACTTTTTTATGATTTAATCTTATGTTTGTTTTGTCAATCATATTATCTATATAGTAAAGCGTGATAGAGCACTTTTGTGGAAATGGCGCTATATAAACGCTTATAAATAATAATAATAATAATAATAAACAATAGGCTTATAGCTTCTTTAATTTATAGCTCTGCTCAAAATGAAAAACCTGCCCAATAAATGTCTCGACTGGCTTCATTAGTACTTACACAATAGCATTGACTCCTCGACAATATCTTTCCCACATACTTCGAAACCTCGGCTGTCCACCAATATCCCACAACTACAATAACAAAAATAGGTTGCCAGGCAATGAAACATGTCTACAGCAGCTAAGCCGTCGGAGCAGTCAACAAGGGTTGTTGCATATCTTTCTATAGACGTATAAAAATACATATTTCATCTAATTTTAGTTAAGGTACAGTACAATCAAAACTAATTTATGTGTTAATATATCATTGTAGTGTATTGTATCTTTAAGAGAGAGAGAGAGAGAGAGAGAGAATTTGGCTTAACCCCACTTGACACAAACTAGGTCATTTTGGGACTAACACATGGCTCAATTTTATTTCAATAATTCACCCGCTCGTTGGAATCTTTATCAGTGTGAGGAAACTAGAGACTGTGAGAAAACCCACAAGGTTGGACAGGCGACCCTTCTCCTTGTCACCTTATGATACAGCGCGCACGTGCTAACCATTTAGCCATCCAACCTCACTGTATCTTTATGGTGACACAATATACATGTAGCATATAGTTTACCTTTATGGTGACATTTCCTTTTGTAATTTTCCTCATATTAAAGCCTACAGTTGGAATCATGTCTTCACTGAACTGACCAGACTGAAAAATAAGTACAGATAATGAATTAGTAATCACAGAAATAAAATAAAAATATACGACTCAATCATCAATATTTCTTCTATATCACAGAATAAGTGAAATTTGTTTCTATGGTAACAAAAATTCATTAAAAACCATGAAATTTCTAAGTAATTGTTTTATGAGATATAGTCTGGAAATAAAACCGGAACAAAGGATGGACAGAGCCCATTTCAACATCCATCCTGTAACTTTGGTGAGGGATAAAAAAGGGAAATACACAGACTGAGAGACGGAGTTTTAAAGTCCACTTGACACAAACATGCTCATTTTTGGACTAACATATTGTTTGATTTTATTTCAATAATTTGCTTGTTCATAGCCGTAGGGGTCTTTAGCAGTAGGAGGCAACCTGAGAAAACCCATGAGGTTGGACGCGAGAGATTAAAAAGTTTTACAGCCGCTGTGACCCTAAGTTCCTACCTACATGTATGACCCATAAGTTTCAATCCACTTCCCTTACTCCGAGCTTTGTGTTAATGGATAGTATCATCTCTACAAATTGAATAAATCTAAAACAGTTTCTTCAATGCATTAGTGACTAACAACACAGACAAATTATGAAGATATCAATATTATGTTATGCCTTCCAGCTCAACCATAATCAATTGAATAATATTAACTCGGAAAGTAAATAGTAACAGTCCAAAGGACAAATACACACATGTACAATGTACATATAGGTGCTGGTTGACAGTTAAACTTAACACTTAATATAGTCTACCTGAAGACAGCAGATTAATTCCAAATATCAAACAGTATTTGGCCAAAGTCAAAGACCAGAGATAATGGGTTTTTTTAATTAGTGTAATTTCACCAACTTCAGAAAACTGTATTATCAGGGACAATGTTTTTTGTTTGTGCATCAAGTTAGCCTAGTGCCCTACTGCTTTTAAAGTTTGTGGGAACTTCTCATCAGACATTCAAAAGTAGATGGAAAACACAAGCAATCATATTTGTTGAGACGAAACTCTTAAATGACTGTACAGCAAAGAGAGGTAGAGGGGGAGAAATGGTGTTTAACGTCTACTCGACACACACTGGGTCATTTTGGGTCTAATCTATGATTCAATTTTATTTCACTAATTTGCTTGCAGGTACATGTAGGTACATGTATTTAGACATGGGAGGAAAACGGAGTACCTGGAGCAAACCAAAGAGGTTGGACAGGCAACCCTGCTCTTTGTCACATACAAGCGGGAAGTCGAAAACACGCCACTTGACTCAATGACAGACCTTATGATCTGACATGCTAACATGCACCCTTTAAAGAATTCTAATAAAGGATTTTATATAAATAACACATCGATTGAATCTGTAAGGTAAAATGAAACAATTTATTGTGCAGCAATTTTGTGGAAGACATTACATGTAGATCATGTTGTAATGCAGTGTTGCTTTTAAGTATATTTATAAAGACCTAGTCCCACTTGGTGAGGGGGGTCATGGTGGCTAAGTGGGTAAGACACTGGCTCGCTAGCCTGGAGGTCGGGTGTTCGATCCCTGCATTGGCCGAGAAAGTTCATCCACATTTTCCGTGGTGGTTCCCCCTTGTCAGCAAGCCTGGAGGTCGGGTGTTCGATCCCTGCATTGGCTGAGAAAGTTCATCCAGATTTTCTGGCGTGGTTCCCACTTGTCAGTTATGCAGGATGGAGGGCCTGACAAGGACAGCTGTCTAGTCATTTTGATGAGACGAAAAACCGAGAGCCTGTGTATACATTGGCGTGCACGTAAAAGATCCATTGACAGTTGGAATTTGATATAAGAGTAGGCCGTAGTGGCCACTGTCCGGGCAAAATTTCCCTCATAGCACACTGTATGGCATATGCCCGTCTTCATTAGCCCTGTTCGGAGCAAAACAGTAGGACGTTAAACCCCATTTCATTTCATACTTGGTGAATATCAAGTTGTCCGCATCAATAAACATGTCAATTACTGCAAGTCTTTCTGAAGAATAATCTGAGCATGCCACTAAAAAACAGCACTATATATCTAATCTCGTAGTAACCTAGTAGTACGGGACTTCGTGGGACACCTGTATTATACAGGTCAAAATCACAACAGCAGCAAGGCTGTACATGTAAATAAGGCAACATCAGAAATATTCTGTCATAGCAATAAAGCTATATTTAGATCTGAAATAATATTGATCTATTGTACATGTATTAATTAATTTCACCCCAATCGGTGTCAAAACAAGCTTAATAATAATGATTTTGTTATTTTTAATATCTCTAATGTTTAATCAATTAATTCTGAGATATAAATTGGATTAAAACATATAGTTCCCTAGGGTAAATAATATCATGTGTGGCCCACTGTGTGGGGCTACCTAGTGAGTCATATGGCTATCATCTTTAAATCAGGCATCATTCAAGTCATATGACCAAAATAATTATGTCAGGCCTAAATATAATATTCATTTATATTGGACACATCTTCAAAATAATCTTCATGCATTTAGAAAGAAAACCCCACAAATCCAATTGTGCTTTCAACTATGTGTTTCACACAGTTGTTAATTTATGACGATGTCGCCATTTATTTACGTTTCTTTGTCGGAGAGCAATGATTTCCGAGCAATTCAATTAAATTGTACCATTTTTTTCGGACAATTTTATACTCACTGCAATGACATTAACAAACGTCGTTTTCCCCGAATATTGAAGTCCTACTAATGTGAGTTCCATTTCCTCTTTCCAGAAAAGGCTCTTGAACCAATCTAAGATCCTTTGGAAAAAAGAAAACATGTTTGACGATTAAATGTCGATTTCTGTCAAAAAAAATACACTACAAAACGCCTTCTTCAGCCTTCTTCCGGAAAGACACACAGACATGTGTCACATGATAAAGTGGAAGTTCAAGGTCGAAATTGAGTCACATGATTTTTCATAATAAAGGGGTGAACCGCAATCAGTCAGCTGCACAGTTGATTAGGAAAAGACAGACACAATGTTGACAGTGGCTATAATTACTTTACTGTCATTGACAGCGGTTTTTGGTGACACGCCTGCAAACTGTACTTATGAAGATATAAGTGGAAAATGGACATTTTTTGTGTCAAGTCGTGGCCACGACAAAACTTTAAATTGTTCCAAAAACAGTGAGTATATGTGTACTATTATACATCTGCACCATGGCTGCATGGCATATGACAAGAGATATTTCATTAATTTTTGTCTTTTCATAGTATAGAAATTTTGTCATCGATAGTCACTTAAAAAAAAATAAAAAATATAAAAACATTTTTAATGAACAATATGTTTTATATATTATAATCGTGGTCACAGAAGGCCACCGTAATACGCCCCCTTATTCCTTGTTCTGTTAATTTGAACTTTTAAGAGGCATTTGAATAACTGGAAGTGGAAAAAAGCACAAAATAAAACGGGTAGCACAAATTACCCAAATCCACTTAAGTCTACTCAAATCCATCATCTCATATCTCAATAATTACTACCAATGTTTGATAATATATATATATATATACTGTTTTTTTATGCCAAATTGTCATTTTTAGTTTAAAATCAGCTTTTTTGTGTCAAAATTGCCCGCAAAATGCGAATTCCATTAAGTTGGAATATAGGGTCGCCTGACCAACCTCATGGGGTTTCTCATAGTCCACCAACATCTAAAGACCTGTGCATGAAAGCGAATCGTTGAAATATAATTGAATCATATGTTAATCCCCAAATGACCTGGTTTGTGTCAAGTGGATGTTAAACTGCATTCCCCTCTCATTTTCCTCCTCTAGCTCTCTCTCTCTCTCTCTCTCATTCCCTCTCTCTCTCTCTCATTCCCTCTCTCTTTCTCTCTTTCCCCCATCTCTCCTTCTCTCTAACTCTCTCCCACTCACCTCTCGTTCTCATTCCCTCTCTCTTTCTCCCCATCTTTCTCTCTAACTCTCTCCCACTCACCTCTCTTTCTCATTCCCTCTCTCTTTCTCCCCATCTTTCTCTCTAACTCTCTCCCACTCACCTCTCTTTCTCATTCCCTCTCTCGCTCCATCTATGATGTGATGTACTCCTAACTAAATGAGATATTTTTCAGGTGCCACAGTGAGTCAGATCAGTATGAACTTATATTTTCCTGATGTTGTTGTTGATGAGTTTGGTAACAAAGGATTCTGGACTATAATTTATAACCAGGTAAGAGGGCCATGATTGATTAAGTTACAATGAGGTAATATGTTGAAGGGGGCAACAGTTGATTAATTTACAACCAGGTAATGTTTTATATGTTAAACGGGGCCACGGTCGTCGATCGGTCAGGCCAGTGGATTCTCAACTAGAATGTCTCGGGTTGGAATCCTAGCATGTGGGGTTTTCAAGCCCATTTCCTCCTTGTCAGGGTGAGCACCTGAAAGGTTGTCATGGTGAGCACCTGAAAGGTTGTCAAGGACAGTGTCTAGTTGTTGTGATGGGATGGGGTCTGTCCTTGCACATGCACGTTAGTTCAGCGAGTCTGTCATTGACTCAAGTAGCATGGCTCGATCCCTGCATTGGCCAAGAAAGTTCATAAGGATTTTCCAACGAGGTTCCCCCTTGTCAGTGGTGCAAAACAGACGGCTTAGCAAGGGACAACATCTACTTATTCGGATGGGACGATAAATCAAGGTCTTGTGTCACACAATTGGCATGCATGTAAAAGAACCTGTTGCAGTTGGAATTGGATATACATTGCCCTCATAGCACACTGTGTGGCATATGTACATCTTCATTGACCCAGTCGGAGCAGAACAGTCTGTTTAAAACCCCATTTCATTTCATTTCCTAATTCCACTACTTTCATTTCTATTTTTTAGGGATTTGAAGTAGTCGTAGCAGGAAGAAAATATTTTGCGTTTTCTTTGTATAAACAATCTGGTATGACTGTCACAAGTATGTGTGATCAGACCATGAACGGTTGGTCACATGATGTGTTTGATCGAGATTGGGCTTGTTATTACGGCAAAAAGGCCACAGCGGTTCCACCAAAAACCTATCAGAAAGTAAAATCAGAAAGGTTGGATAATTTTTTTTTTTTTATGCTGCCCCTTCAAATTTTCATGTCTAGTTATTCAGATGGGTTTAAAAAATATTGACAGCATGTTAAAAATAGATCCCTTGAGAGAAGACTGTAGTGTCTCTCCAGTAGTGTACCACTGTGAGGCGGGAGTTGGATGGCCGAAGTCTGTCATTGAGTCGACTGGCGTGGTTTCGAATCCCCGGTTGTACGTGACAAGGAGTAGGGTCGCCTGTTCAACCTTGTGGGTTTTCTCCAGGTCCTCCGGTTTCCTCCCACTGCTAAAGACCCCTACGCGCAAGCGAATTATGGAAATAAAATCAAACCATATGTTAGTCCCGAAATGACCTAGTTTGTGTTGAGTGGATGTTAATCCCCATTTGTCTCTCTCTCTCTCTCTCTCTCTCTCTCTCTCTCTCTGTACCACAGTGGCTCAGTGAGTAAGATGTTGGCTTTCTAACCTGGAGGTCACGTGTTCGATCCCGGTGTTGGTTGTCGTGATTTTCCAATGTGGTTGCTCCTTGTCAGTTGTGTAGGACTGAGGGTCTAGCAAGGGACAACATGTAGTCCAGTGTATTCATTGGGGAGCACGTAAAAGATCCTTTGGCAGTGGAAATTTAATATTTTGTCCGGGCAAAATTTCCCTCATAGCACACTGTATGGCATATCTAATTGCAGTCAGGGGCGTCGTGCAAAAAATTTTTTTAGGGGGGCCCAACTTTCTGCAAGTGTGTTCATGGTAAATTAAATTTACTGGCTGCGGAGAGTGTTGGCGGCAGCGCCGCCCACATCGAATGCCGCAGACATTAGAAGCCGGGAAACGCCATTTCCATGGATTAGAGACAATAAAGTTATGATTGAAAAATGGCCGGGTTTTTTTTCTGAATTTTTAGTGATAATTGTAATTTATCACTCAAAAACTGAATTATATTTTATTCATCTCAACTTCGATTTAATTATTGAATGGACATTTCAAACAACTTCATGCATGGTCAAATACATTGTATTTTAATAAAAATTACTTTCAGTCTTTATTTTTGACACCCGTATATGGATATTTTATCAAATACAACATACAATCATAAATAGGGATTTACACAACAAGCACAAAATCAACACTGTAGACCCACGGATGGCTTGGATTTAAACAGGATTTCATTGATTGATTAAATTTTTAAATGGCGCCGTGAGCGGAGATTAAACGTTATGTTATTGTCATACTCCTGGAAATTTTAGATCGGGGCTAAATGATAGAGTGTACGAGGCGAGGCTGCTGTAGGCCTTAACAAATGATATCTAAACTAAAGTGCAATGAACTAAACACAGACCATGTGATGACTAAAACAGACGGACAGGTCTTCTGTCTTAATAATATCAATAAAAATATTTTTATTTCCCTGAGAATTTGGGGGGGCCCAGGCCCCCCTGGGCCCCAATGGGCACGATGCCACTGATTGCAGTGCATATTAAAGAACTGTTGACTGTAGCTTTGCTGTCAAGATAAAATTGGTTACATAGCACACTGTATGACCTATGCTGTCTTCTTTAGACAGGTTTGTGCAGAAATATAGGAGAGAGAGAGAGAGAGAGGAATGGGGTTTAACGTCCACTCGACACAAACTAGGTCATTTCGGGACTAACATATGGTTTGATTTTATTTCATTAATTCGCTTGCGCGTAAGGGGGTTTAGCAGTGGGAGGAAACCGGAGGACCTGGAGAAAACCCAAGAGGTTGGACAGGCAACCCTACTCCTTGTCACGTACATCTGGGGATTCGATTTAAAAGGAAGACGCAGTAGAAATAATGCTACCTGTTTTGACGGTGGTCGTCTCCTGAATGGTGTTTCTTGATGGTGATGGCATAATCTTCAGATAGTCACTTGAAAAATGTTTCACATTGCCCTTGTGAGGGGTTGGTCTGCCCTTAATCAATCAAAGGATTGATGAAACACATCTGCTTTGGATTTTTTGGGGTGCAATCCTGTCAATCTGTGTTTTATTTCATGGTTTCTATTTTTCAGATTATTTAAATCAAACTATGATTTTATCAACGCCATCAACAAAAACCAGAAATCGTGGACAGCCACAGTTTATCCTGATTACGAGGGAAAACCAATGAAAGAAATGTTAAACAGAGCTGGTGGTCCCGCTTCTCAAATACATGGGTAAGTTGTTTATCGTTTTCATGTTTAATTGGTGGCCCGGCGAGTTACGCGCTGCCTCATTAATCAGGGCTTGCGTTCGATCCCAGTGTGGGCCAAGTTTACCCCCTGTCAGTGGTGCGGGGATGGAGGGACTGGATTAGTGTTCTGTATAATGTGTTCCTCAATCTGTAAATGCCACTTAAAGATTAGGGCAGTGGTTCTCAACCTTTTTGTTGCCAATAGCACACCTCGGAACACATGAAAAAGTAGCAGCACACATGGCTAAATATATATGAAAAATATTTGATTTGTGCAAAATAAAAACATGGCAAGTCATAGACAGCATACAACTGTAGACACAGACTAGTCATAGACACATTGAATGACTCAAACTAAATAAAGAAAAACACAGAACTTACCAGTAGACACCAGTGAATTATTCAATTAGGATCACATGGTTTTTTGCATTTTCGTGACACACTTAGAAAGATCTTTGCCACGGCACACTAGGTGAGAATTACTGGATTAGGGATTAGTGTTTTGTTGTTCAGATGGAACACAAGGTCCTGTGTAAATCAATCTTGTACACACATAACTCATTATAGTAGTTGTGTCTGGTTAGAAATTTCATGGATTTAATAATTATTGTGGTTCCATGAAACCAATTTAACATATTTTTTGGGGGTATTGATGAGTACGTCTTGTCGTTTGTTTAGATCAATAAAAGCTGCACCTGTTACCTGGGAAGAACAAAGATCTGCCAATACTCTACCTGATCAATTTGATTGGAGGAACGTTGAAGGCAGTAATTATGTTTCACCTGTCAGGAATCAAGGTAAGTTGACCTCAACAATTTGTTTTTCTTTTCTGTGTGATCGGAGGAAGGACTATTCAGCCAGATTACTCCATTCACAGTTAATTATGTTTACGTTTTTCTTGATAGAGATCTTTAAATAAGAAGCACCAAATAAAATTATTTTCTGCTTTATTACAGAAAGTTGTGGTAGTTGTTTCGCGTTTGCTTCAATGGCTATGAATGAAGCTAGAGTAAGAATAATGACCAATAATTCTCAACAATTTGTCTTCTCACCACAAGATATCGTTGAGTGTAGTGAATACTCACAAGGTTTGTATATTATGAATAGTTAAACCTGTTAGCTGTTTATACAATGAGTAAACAAGTATCCTAATTAGCTGTGTGTCCTTCAATCTGGGGTGGAGGTTGGATGGCAGAATGGTTAGCACACGCGCTGTATCCTACGGTTTGTCATCGAGTCAACTGGTGGGGTTTCGATTACCTGGTTGTACGTGACAAGGAGTAGGGTCGCCTGTTCAACCTCGTGGGTTTTTGCCGGGTCCTCCAGTTTCCTCCCACTGCTAAAGACCCCTATGCACAAGGGAATTATTGAAATAAAAAATTAAACCATATGTTAGTCCCGAAATGACCTAGTTTGTGTCGAGTGGACGTTAAACCCCATTTCTCTCTCTCTCTCTCTCTCTCTCTCCTATATTTCTGCACAAACCTGTCTGTATTTCGTTTCATTTTTTTTATACTTTCGATGGCCTGCACTACATGAAGATATGACCAGTTATAGTGGAAGCTCATGTCAGGGGTCACACAAGCGGCTTTTGACCTATGACGTTAGACATTTGATTAACCAGTCTGCGTTAATGTTTCTAGTATTATACGAACAGTTCCGTGCATCGCAGGCCAAGAACTCGCTGCAACTGACCGTTTCATTGGCTATTCCCTCACAAGCAGAACGCGGGTTATATAACAACTCTTCCAGATCCTAGTATAGTAAAGACAAGTAAAATGACATTTTGAACTTTAAAAAAAGCAAAATGAAATCGGATATGGGTTTAATCAGATTGGGTGTCCGTTTAATAAAATTTTGATCCCATTGTTCCAGTCTACCGAGCGGTAATTACGTTATTTCATATTTCACAAAATAACAACAAAAGTATTCTCTAAAATATTACGCTGGAGAGCATTGTCCAGATTCGGATTAAGACTTTTAGAGGCATCAACTGTCGCACCTTGTGGATTTTTCATCCTATTTCCCTACAGTTGAAGATCCATCTGCACACGAGTTAAGAAAATAAAAATTCGACCGAAATGTACTGTGTTTGATTGACTGCCTCCTCAATTGTCTGTGATTTGATTGGCTATAATTTTTTTTACGTGTAGGTTGTGATGGTGGTTTTCCGTATTTAATTGCGGGTAAATATGCGGAAGATTTTGGATTAGTTGAAGAATCGTGTAATCCGTATACAGGTAAAGATGGCGAATGTTCAACTAAACCAGGTTGTACCAGACATTATGCTACCGAGTATGAATACGTCGGAGGTTTCTACGGAGCGTAAGTAGTTATAAATATTTATACAAAATCTCTCTTGGTGTTGCAGCCTGCGGGTGGGAAGGTGGGTAGAAAGATGGGAGGAAAAGAATGACGGAGATGAGGGTGGGAAGGAATGAGGGATGAAAGGAACAGGGAGGAAAAGAATGAAGGAGATGAGGGAAGGAAGGAATGAGGGAGGAAAGGAACAGGGAGGAAAAGAATGAAGGAGATGAGGGAAGGAAGGAATGAGGGTGGGAAGGAATGAGGGAGGAAAAGAATGAGGGAGGAGTAATTACAAATATCTACACCTCAACTGTATTATTTGGGTGTAAATTTCGGCTTGATGAGGGAGGATTGGACAATTACGAATATTTACATAAAAACTATTTTATTTGGTTGTAATTTTAAAAAAATCTGAGCATTAAGGCCTGTGGGATTGATTGGAGGGACAGAGGGGGTAATTACAAATATTTAAATATTTACACAAGTATTGTATTATTTGGGTAAAATTTGAATAAAATCTGAGTGTTGTGGCCTGCCGGAAGGAGGGATGGGTGTTGTGAGGACAGGAGATGTGTTGTGAGGACAGAAGGGGTGTTGTGAGGACAGGTGTTATGAGGACAGTAGGAGTGTTGGGAAGGATGTGCTAGACTATGTCTCAACTAACCATTCTTGGAATACATACATCTAGTTACTGACCGTGATAACATTGAGGCGGTTCTCTGATTCTCTCATGGACACTTTTATTAGATTTGATTTTACTTTTACAATGTCTTATTAGCAGGTTTGTCTTCTGTTTGTTTTGGTAGCAATGTAACTTACAATTTGTCTTGTCCAATCTCGGTTACCCTTTGTTTATCGCTGGTAAAACTCGCTGGCCATACGTCAGGTGATGTATCCTTCTGTCAGTCGCTTCACAAAGATCCAGAAATTTCACCTATCTAGCAGAAGTCACTCACATTGTGTGTTAAAAATAGTTCCCGGTAAATCATCAAATCGGTTGTTTTTGAATGAACTTTTGACGTCAAGATGTGGAAAATGCTCCAAGGATCATTAATATGTAACTGATGCAATGAATCAATGCCTAATTGTCGAAAAATCAGTAGCATTTCATTGTAACAAATCCTGCCAATCAGGAATCACAGGGGGCGGAGCTTAGGAACCGATTTCACACTGATTAATGGCTTGCGAGTTTTATCAGAGATAAACAAAGGGTAAAGTTACCTCTGGGTCTGAGATTGGTGTCTTGTTGGCATATTTGTCGTCTGAGCTTGTGTTTGTTTATGTGTGGTGTGGTCCTCCTGTGGTTGTGTTTATGTGTGGTGTGGTCCTCCTGTGGTTGTGTTTGTTTATATGCGTGGTGTGGTCCTCCTGTGGTTGTGTTTGTTTATGTGTGATGTGGTCCTCCAGTGGTTCTGTTTGTTTAGGTGTGATGTGGTGTGGTCCTCCTGTGGTTGTGTTTATGTGTGGTGTGGTCCTCCTGTTAAAACTAAACAACAATGTATATTCTGAATGATTTTATATTTTCCAGCTGTAACGAGGCTCTAATGAGAATGGCTGTATTTAAAAATGGACCCGTGGTCGTTGGTTTTAACGTGACCGAAGATTTCTTCCACTACAAGTCTGGTATATTCCACCACACTGGTTTGGAGGACAGATACAATCCATTCGAAGTAACCAATCACGCTGTCTTGGTTGTTGGATATGGGGAGGATGACGGAGAAAAGTTTTGGATTGTTAAAAATAGCTGGGGGGAAGATTGGGGTGAACAGGGCTATTTTAGAATTCGACGTGGAACTGACGAATTAGCTATTGAAAGTATGGCTGTTCAGTCGTTCCCAATTGTTTAAAATCAACGGTGCAGAAATCAGATTTTTAATTATTTAGCTGCTTAATATTTGTGACGTTTTCAACAAGATTTCACAAAGCTTTTTCAACCATATAAACACAATGTGAAATCTTGATGAAAACGTGGCAGTGTCATAAATTATAGTAATTGTTATTCCAAAAATAGTGTGTTATTTATTTATGTCTCAATTTACTAAATACACTTCAAACAATATTGTGTCACATCATGTTGAGATCGATCATGTGACACCATATTGATATCATGTGACACCATGTTTGGATCATGTGACACTATGTTGAGATCATGTGAAACCATGTTGAGATCATGAGACATCATGTTGAGATCATGTGATGAAGCAAACTAAAACAGTTAACTCCAAAATGTCCTTTTCAACTGACATTGTTTTCTTGTGAAATTATATATTTTTATAGATGATATTTGTAAATATGTTGTAAATATTTTATAATTTACTAAACCAACTGACATTAAACAACTAAGGCACAAAATATGATATTAATTGTAATAAAATGAACCCAAGTTGATTTACAAAATTGTGAGATATGGATACAAGATGCATATACTGACTGACTTCTATCAGGGTGGTTTAAAAAAAATATGAGGAACTTTTGTCAGCCAGCACCATTAACAACCCCTTATCGAAGCCCCTTGTGATGGTGGTAATAGTCCCAGGCAAGATAGAAAATGTAGACACCGTATAACCAGTGTTCGTTTGTGTGAGTTTTATACTTCCACTTAGGAGAGAGAGAGAAATGGGGTTAAACGTCCACTTGACACAAACTAGGTCATTTCGGGACTAACATATGGTTTTAATTTTATTTCAATAATTCGCTTGCGCGTAGGTTTTTTTAGCAGTGGGAGGAAACAGGAGGACCCGACTCCTTGTAAACGTACAACCGGGGATTAGAAACCACGCCAGTCGACTCAATGAAGAGAGAGAGAAATGGGGTTTAACTTCCACTCCTTCCACTTAGGGTAATATCGTAGACTAGCAATCAATGCTAAATACATATGATTTATGTACGAGTATCAAAACCTGCCCCTCTTCCCTCCACTCCCCTTGTGAATTCAAATAGGTCATTCACTAGATATGACCAAGTTCTAGGCTCATCCCCCAAAATTTAAACATTCCTGTCTTAAAATTTTTTATTGTTGCTTCTAAATTTGTCTCAAAATGTTCACTTTGTTTATGTTTGTAGCTTTTAGAATTAAATTGTGTTTGTTACATCACCAAATTGTGTTGGCTTTTCCTGTCAACCTCCCAAAGCTTGAAAATTCCTGAAGCTTCGTCTTATCCTGAACCCTTGACATTCTAGTCTAAATCCCGTGCACAGACCCATCGACTACCATAATGCATTTTTGAGAGATACATTTACATATGCATACATATGGGAGTGAAGACAAACCGGGTCATTTTGGGACTAACACATGATTCAATTTTATTTCAATAATTCGCTTGTGCGTAGGGATCTTCAGCAGTGGAAGGAAACTGGGGGACCCGGAGAAAACCCACAAGGTTAGACAGGCGACCCTACTCCTTGACATGTGTCGTAAATTCAGCCATCCAACACCCCGAAATTTACAATAACTTAACAAAAACTATTTTAAATTTCTTTCTTTCCTTTTTTTTCTTAACATGACAAGATCATTAAGTAGAAATATCTTCCAGTTTTAGCTGTAGAAATATCTTCCAGTTTTAACTGTAGAAATAACATCCAGTTCTTTTAATTGTTTAAATATCTTCGCATTCTTCTTATAATAGAAATAACATCCAGTTTTGATTGTAGAAATATCTTCCAGTTCCAAACATAAAAATATCTTCTAGTTCCATAAGAAAAAAACCCTGCTCCATTCACATTACATTATCTTAACCACGAGACATGAGCTTGAACGATCATATTTTAATCTTAATATCAGCAATAAAAGCTACGAGTCAATACTTTGTAATAATTTTATAAAATGTTGTCAGTTTATCAATCAGTCAGATCCGCTAAATCAAATCTTCGAAACTTATCCAAATTATAAAAACCTCCTTTCACTGTTCTTCCTCCAAAAAAACGCCCGTTTAAATCAACAATGGCTGAAACGAAAAATTTACAAAAATCGGCAATTGAATATGGAATTTGAATATTCTAGATTATCTATTCTAGATTTTTTGCTATTCACTAAACCCTGATAAACTAATTAAGTTATGGGAATATTGTTGTGTTCAATTTCAGGTTGTTGATTACTTTTGGATTTATCAACATATTCCAACAATAACCTCACAGGGTGGACCCCCGGGCAATAACCTTGGACCAGGGCAATAACCTCACAGGGTGGACCAGGGCAATTACCTCACAGGTTGGAGCAGGGCAATAACCTCGGACCAGGACAATAACCTCAAAAGGTGGACCAGGAAAATAACCTCACAAGGGAGACCAGGACAATAACCTCACAGGGTGGACCAGGGCAATAACCTCGGACCAGGACAATAACCTCAAAAGGTGGACCAGGAAAATAACCTCACAAGGGAGACCAGGACAATAACCTCACAGGGTGGACCAGGACAATAACCTCGGACCAGGGCAATAACCTCGGACCAGGGCAATAACCTCACAAGAGAGACCTGGACAATAACCTCACAGGGTGGACCAGGACAATAACCTCGGACCAGGGCAATAACCTCGGACCAGGGCAATAACCTCACAAGAGAGACCTGGACAATAACCTCACAGGGTGAACCAGGACAATAACCTCACAGTCAAACCACACGACCACCATGGCCCTAAGGAGACGTGTACATCCTATCACGTAATGAATAATAAATTACAAAATGAGGGAAAAACTCATTTATATTATCTAATGAAGAACCTACCCTTTATAGCAGATTCCATTCTTTCAAATTCTACAAAAATTCTTACAGCCTCATCATCTTCTGCTCCTTGCATCTATAAATATAACATTCATTTATTCAATAACAGGTCGAGGTGAAATCAAACAATGAAATGACAATAAATGAAATTAAATGGGGTTTAACAGCATACTTTTGTACTAGAAGAGAGAGAGAAATCACTCGACACAAACAAGGTCATTTTGGGACTAACATATTCAATTTTATTTCAATAATTCGCTTGCGCATAGGGGTCTTTAGCAGTAGGATAAGACCGGAGTACCCACAGAAAACCCGTGCACAGACCCATCGACTACCATAATGCATTTTTGAGAGATACATTTACATATGCATACATATGGGAGTGAAGACAAACCAGGTCATTTTGGGACTAACACATGATTCAATTTTATTTCAATAATTCGCTTGTGCGTAGGGATCTTCAGCAGTGGAAGGAAAATGGGGGACCCGGAGAAAACCCATAAGGTTGGACAGGCGACCCTACTCCTTGTCACGTACAACAGGGAAATTGAAAACCATGCCAGTTGACTCAATATAAGACCTTATGATACAATGCGCACAAGTTAAACCATTCGCTCACCCAACCACCATATAAGTCGTATAAAGTAAGTCAGAATGTTGTCTGTTATAGCCTACCTCGTATATTACACATTTGACAACTTTTCCATATTTGGTACATTCTTCTGCTGTTTCTGGTTCTAAATCTTCATCTACTTCTCCTGGTCCAACCATATTCTATAAAACATGATACGATTATTATATAAAAGTTGCCTGGCAACCATATTCTATAAAGCATGATACGATTATTATATAACAGAGTTGCCAGGCAACTATATTCTCTAAAACATGATACGATTATTATATAACAGTTGCCTGGCAACCATATTCTTTAAAACACAATACATTAATTTTAACAGAGTTTACTGGCCATGATACTCTACAAAACATAATAGTAGAATTAAAACAGAGTTGCCAGGCAACCCTATTCTATGAAACATGATAGGATAATTATAATAGAGTTGCCAGGCAACCAAATTCTATAAAACATGATGGTACATGTACAATTGAAACTGAGTTTCCAGGCAACCCTATTCTATAAAAGATGTTCTATACAGCATGACAGGATATAACTATAACATGGTTACGGGCAAAAACATTTTCTTAACCAGCAGAGTTGTGCGCGTGGGTGTTTACTGGTTTTCCTATGACCGAGCAATAACTTGGCAAATATTCACCAGGGCCACTGATTAGGATGGGGTCGTTATTAATCAACACACCGCCTCAGCCCTTTTCTTGATCATATTTGTCAGTTAGAATCTAAACGCTATGTTTTTTTCATTAACAAAGGGAAGAGCTTCCAACTAAGCCAATCCTTAGGCCGCAGTCGGCAAGATTGCAAAATCCTGTTCTAATATACAGAAGCAAGTTTCGGCTCTCGTAAATCTTGTCTGTCAAAAGACCAGTCCAATCAAGGTTAGAGAGAGAGAGAAATGGGGTTTAACGTCCACTCGACAAAAACTAGGTCATATCGGGACTAACATATGGTTTAATTTTATTTCAATAATTTGCTTGCGCGTAGGGGTCTTTAGCAGTGGGAGGAAACCGGAGGACCCGGAGAAAACCCAGGAAGTTGGACAGGCGACCCTACTCCTTGTCACGTACAACCGGGGATTCGAAACCACGCCAGTTGACTCAATGACAGGCCTTATGATAGAGCGCACAACGTGCTAACCATTCGGCCATACACCCCCCCCCCCAATCAAGGTTAGAGTCATTTGCCAACAATTGTGCCAGAAATCGGTTTCAGTCGACATCTTACAGGTCCTATAAATTGTATAATTTTAGCTGAAACATGCGTTGTGGAAGATATGACTTCGGTTGAAACAGGCGTTAAATAAACATGTCCCACACTGAAACATGCCAAATAATTTCTATTAAAAACTCACCCTCAATAAAATCACCTTAGATGGATTCCGTAATAAATTAGTGTTAGGTGCCAAATCTTTCGGTGCATCTAATAAAAGTAATAATTAAACATAATTAATTATAAATTTTCCAGCAAATTGTAGCCGAAGACCTGCGATATCTGTTCTTGCTACAGAAAGAACACAGTGAAACTAAAAGTTGACATTATTTAACAGAATTCCTGCAAAATATTTGTCTTAAGGCAGGACACTACCAAGAATTTCACATTGATAACAGAAACTTGCCATTTAGTGTAATATTAGTATATGATGTCACAAATCAGATTTGATATTTTGAGCGCAAAATGTTTATTTGTTGCCATGGAAATGGTGGCCATATTGGATTTTTTTATATATTCACGGTGGCTATGTTAGGAAATCAAAATCTTCAACAATTTTATTGAAACAAACTATTTGTGATTTGGAATAACATATATAGGCATTAAAGGGTGCAATAAGGCATAAATTTTACTATTTGAATGTTAATAAAGAACATTATGCATCCCACATAAAACAAGTGGGTGTGGTCGAACACACCACTAAAAAGATTTTGTACAATAAAATGTCCAAATGTATAACATACACTTTGAAAATCATCTTATTGCACACAGTAGCTATAGCACTAATCGTATTCCAAAGATGAGACCATTATCTATCATAGATTTTGAGAATTTGATTGTCTATGACCTGATATGGGTCAAAAATTGAGTACGGAAAAAAGCAAGTTTAAAGTTAAAATTTTTTTTACCTATATAATATAAAGGCTGGACACGACTTGAAAAATCAACAAATTTTGACTATTTTGGGCAATTTTAGCTGATATTATATAAAGGCTGGACTTGACTTGAAAAATCAACAAATTTTGACTATTTTGGGCAATTTTAGCTGATATCAAAATTTGACAGATCAATCTATACAGAGTGTTTTATAAGGTAGTGTCCTGCCTTAAAAAAAGTAAAATGTCCCTGTCAATTAAAGTCGATAAGTTTGAATGTGACAAAACAAGGAAAGTTAGTATCTGACAGGATTACTTCATTATAAATATGTTTCAATTTATTATGTTACATTGACATAGATCAGTTGACGTTACCTTGGGGTGATAGGAACAGCTGATAGATCAGATGACATTACCTTGGTGTGATAGGAACAGCTGCCATGGTTTATCGTACACAAATAAGAATAATAGAAATGAAATGGGGTTCAACGTCCTACTGTTCTGCTCCGAAATGGGCTAATGAAGACGGGCATACGCCATACAGTGTGCTATGAGGGAAATTTTGCCCGGTCAGCGGCACTACAGCCTACTCACATGTTGAATATTGGTTCGCTAAGCCAAGTTCTCAACTGGGAAGTGGTATGAGATGTTCTAGAAAGAGTAAGCATACGCTGTCTCATGTACAACATCTACCAGTACCATATATCTAAACTAGGTGGTATCAGCTGTTGTAGATAGAGTTAGCATACCCTGTATCATGTACAACATCTATCAATACTATATATCTAAACTAGGTGGTATCAGCTGTTGTAGATAGAGTTAGCATACCCTGTATCATGTACAACATCTATCAATACTATATATCAACACTAGGTGGTATCAGGTGTTCTAGATAGAGTTAGCATACCCTGTATCATGTACAACATCTATCAATACTATATATCAACACTAGGTGGTATCAGGTGTTCTAGATAGAGTTAGCATACCCTGTCTCATGTACAACATCTATCAATACTATATATCAACACTAGGTGGTATCAGGTGTTCTAGATAGAGTTAGCATACCCTGTATCATGTACAACATCTATCAATACTATATATCAACACTAGGTGGTATCAGGTGTTCTAGATAGAGTTAGCATACCCTGTATCATGTACAACATCTATCAATACTATATATCAACACTAGGTGGTATCAGGTGTTCTAGATAGAGTAAACATACCCTGTCTTATATACAACATCTATCAATACTATATATCTAGATTAGGTGGTATCAGATGTTCTAGATAGAGTAAGCATACCCTGTCTAATGTACAACATCTATCAATACTATATATCTAAACTAGGTGGTATCAGATGTTCTAGATAGAGTAAACATACCCTGTCACATGTACAACACCTATCAATACTATATATCTAGACTAGGTGGTATCAGATGTTCTAGATAGAGTAAACATACCCTGTCTCATGTACAACATTTATCAATACTATATATCTAGACTAGGTGGTATCAGATGTTCTAGATAGAGTAAACATACCCTGTCACATGTACAACACCTATCAATACTATATATCTAGACTAGGTGGTATCAGATGTTCTAGATAGAGTAAACATACCCTGTCTCATGTACAACATTTATCAATACTATATATCTAGACTAGGTGGTATCAGCTGTTCTAGAAAGAGTTAGCATATCCTGCTTTGTGCTTAACACCTACCACTACTTATACACCTGGATTACAACCTACCTTTCGGAATATCTTTTTCATGTATAATTTTTCCACCACGTTTACTCGTCTTCTCGACGTAAAGAGCCGTACTCATTCCTTGTTCCTTCTTTCCGAGACCTTGACCTTCCTTATAACCATATTTAGCCATGATTCGAGAGGCCACAGAGTTGCTGAAATGATAGAGAAACATTGTTCAAAACAACGGAAATACAATGGAGTTGTTAAAACATCTAATCAACACAAACTAGGTCTTTAGCAGTGGAGCATGGGAATACCCTATTTTTCTGCACCAGGGGAGGTAAATGAAATGAAAATAAAATGAAATGGGGTTTAACGTCCTACTGTTCTGCTCCTAACCTGGGCTAATGAAGACGGGCATACGCCATACAGTGTGCTATGAGGGAAATTTTGCCCTCGAATTCCAACTGTCAAGGGATCTTTTACGTGCACGCCAATGTGTACACGGGACCTCGGTTTATCGTCCCATCCGAACGACTAGACAGCTGTCCTTGCCAGGCCCTCCGTCCTGCATCACTGACAAGGGGCAACCACGCTGGAAAACTGGGCTAATGAAGATTGGCATCTGGTGTTACTGTAACCCTGGTAGTATTTAATCTTGTATTTTTAGCTCTAATTTCTTTCATGTTCATTCAATATCAAATCTTTGTTTGAAAATTCGTTAAAATTACCTAATTTATGTAGTTTAAAGCTGGTTATTTTATTTCGATAACAAGTGTCCAATTTACAAGCATTTAATTAAATCGTAGCCCATATTTATTTTCAATGCTGATTAAACTAGTTCATTTTGGGACTAACATATGGTACATTTGTATTTCAATAATTTGCTAGCACCTAGGGGATTTTAGCATTCTATTTATATAGCGGCAAAACTCAAACACAAATGTGATCATAGCTCTTAACATCCTCGGTATTCCACTAACCCCTGGGGTTCATCCATGGGGGAGACACGTATTCAAATTATCCGCCCTTGATGATTGTGCTATTTTTATCTACCAATACATTTGATAGCGTAACGACTTCTCACTGCCTGTTTTGACTGACATAAAAACATCTTTCCCATCAAAAGATATTTTAGGACATCTGTTTGTGTGCATGTAACTTCTTTTATATTAGAAGCTCTTGCAAACTTTCTCATAATCGAGCGAACAAGTCGCCATATTGTTGTGAACAAAAAAAATGAGGCTAAGACTGGTTAGTAAACTGTTTTTTTATTGGTTTGTAGAATCAAGCTATAATCAAGGGCAGATAATTTGAATACCCCAAGGATGAACCCATGGTATAGTGGAATAGAGCGGAATGAGATCACTGGAGATACGTAAAGTCCTTAGCTCTCAGTTATAACTTGTTTGAAACAAATAATTTTTTAAAAGTTTCTTGAAAGATGATAAGGCGGTAAACTAACATAGACAACGAGTCCCACCTTCTACTAATAGACACTTCAAACAAACGACAACCAAAAGTTGTCAGCTGATTTTTTGATGGACTGTAAGATTGAACAAGTTTAAGAGCGGTGAAATTTACCCATGTATTCAAGTAGAAACAGGGAGTCAGAGTGCTAGTTATAACATTTACTAGTTAATATACATACCTTATTCCCATGGAAGCGGCCATGTTGACTGGTGGTGATGCACTGCGATCTGAAAACATAGAGAAGTTACAGATCTCAACGAAATCAAACTACTATTTTTCTACGCCAACCAGCTAATGGACAGACACCATTGATTTTGCTAATTTTGAATATTTATATTGATTTGAGTCTGGCACCAACATAAATATTCCTTACTAGAGGGCGTCTGTCAGGGGGCAAGCACTGTTTAAAATGTCTGTCGTTCATAGTAGATGATTTACCATCAAATGGCCCTTAATCTGACAAATTTTTAGTTGGTATCTCCAATCTTGGATCTAGACCCATAGAGACCCCTCTTTAGGGCATGTCTGTCAGGGGGGTGTTACCTCCAATATTGTCTGTCATAACTGTTTCCATAATTAAAACACCTCATTCATCATTTATAAATTGGTTTCACTCAGTACCTCTAATGTTGGATCCAGACATATTTTTAGGGGCCAGTTTAATGGGGCTACTGCGGTCAAGCCCCTGATATATGCTGACAGACGTCCACTTTTATTATTCAAGGAAATACCCGCAACTTGCTATAAAGCTGAACATTGGTATCTCCTTCGTTGGAGTTCGAAGGTCTGAGCTGCCGGTCTAAGACTACCCTCCTCTTGATAAGTGAGTCACTATATACATGTAACAGATCTAGAGCTGTCACGGACAGTGAAAATGATCTTCTGTAAATCAACTTAGTTAATGATGACCAATCAGAGACATGTTAACAGTCACTTAGTTAATGATGACCAGAGACATGTTAACAGTCACTTAGTTAATGATGACCAGAGACATGTTAACAGTCACTTAGTTAATGATGACCAATCAGAGACATGTTAACAGTCACTTAGTTAATGATGACCAATCAGAGACATGTTAACAGCCACTTAGTTAATGATGACCAATCAGAGACATGTTACCAGTCACTTAGTTTATTATGACCAATCAGAGTCATGTTAACAGTCACTTAGTTAATGATGACCAATCAGAGACATGTTAACAGCCACTTAGTTTATTATGACCAATGAGAAACAAGCTATTGTTTTATTTGTACCTGCTTCTGGTTCTGGTTCCTCTTGAACTAACGATGGTGGAGGTGCAATGGCTGCTCCGGATGCGGAAGCTGTGAAAGAGAACATTACATGCTTGATATGTTAAAGATTCATTACATAAGAGCTAAATCTGCCTATTGCAGGTTTTTATTTTTTATATTGGCTTCAAATGTTATATAAATTATTTCGACATTTATTAACATGACAAGCCTATCATCAACTCTCTAGAGCATCGGATGGCAATGATTCAAATGGATTTGAATGGTCACGAGATTTGAAATTTAACGATAACATGGATACGATAATAAAATATCTACGCTACATCTTGCTTCCAAGACTCATATCTTCACTCAGAATAAAATTTTCAATAAATTCATTTTTCATTATCTATTTTTGAACTATTATAGCAAGAACGACCAGCTCTTTATCTAAATCTGACATAATGTATCTTTAATAAAACTATTATAACAAGAACGACCAGTCCTTTATCTAACATAATGTATCTTAAATATAACTATTATAGCAAGAACGACCAGCTCTTTATCTAAATCTGACATAATGTATCTTTAATAAAACTATTATAACAAGAACGACCAGTCCTTTATCTAACATAATGTATCTTAAATATAACTATTATAGCAAGAACGACCAGCTCTTTATCTAAATCTTACATTATGTATCTTTAATATAACTATTATATAGCAAGAACGACCAGTCCTTTATCTAAATCTTACATTATGTATCTTTAATATATCTTAATATGATACTGATACATGTGACGACTTCAAATGGCAAAAAATCTTGCGATGTTGTATTTTTAAGCTTTTAGATTCCATTCAATAATTCACTTGAGTCGTGTAGGGGTTTTTCGCAGTAGGAAGAAACCTGGAGGACACAGAGAAAACTCACAAGTTTGGACAGACGACCCTACTCCTTGTCACGTACAACCAGGGAATCAAAACCACGTCACTTGACTCAATGACAGATCATATGATCTAAAGCGCATGAGTTCCTCTCCCCCCCCCCCCCCGCCCAATATGTGAACAACGACAAACTTTAACTGGATGAGTCCCGTATTGTAGGACTATACACTACTTCTCTTGGGGTCGCCATCGCTATTCCTGATACAAGAGCCATGGTGGCCCTCCTGACAAGGGAAAAATACGCTGGAAAAACTTTCTGGGCCAACACCAGAATCAAACTCGTGATCTCCAGCATCTTACTCACTTAGCCACCGTGGCTTCCTAAGTAAATATGAACGTAATCACTGTGAAATATTTATCCAAATAAATGATTTACCTCGTTTAGGTTTTTCATAATCATCCTCGTTCTCTTCTCGTCTCCTTCGAGATCGATCCATCTCGGACTCATTCTCTCGGTTATCATCTCGATTACTCCTGTCACGCTCCCGATCCCGCTCTCTTTCTCGATCCCTCTCTCGATCTCTCTCCCTTCGGTCCTGATCACGATCTCTGCCCTTGTCTTTATCTCGATCACGATCTCTGTCTCGCTCGGAATGTCGACGCCTAAATGTATAAAATATAAAAATTATTGAAATTCAACAAATTATCAAACAAAGCGCTTTATAATTGGAAATAATATAGCCTAATGGTTATTTTTGTTCAAGGTCATATTTGCCGCATGTTGCTGCCTAGGAAGCATACAGAATACAAGTTATCCAGCTATTCCAGAAGTCAGATAAAAGACGCTAAAAGTACATTACTTTTTTTTCCCTTTACTCTTACTCAATTCCAAATGACCTTTCTTGTTAGAGAGACAGAGAGAAATATTGAGTTTAACATCCACTCAACAAAGGTCATTTCGGGACTATTTCTCCTTAGTCCAGATGGCATGAGCCTCCTCAATAAACTTGAAATAACATGCAATTAGAGTTCACTCTCTTGACTACCACATCCCTTGGTTCAGGAGAAATCCCAGGAGGATGGACAGGCAACCCTACTCCTTGTCATGTACAAGCGTCACTGCAGGTTCTCAGTCCACAATATACTACCGTGTAATTTACAATTAAACGTCTTGGTGACCTGGACTACGTCACCCAGAATGACCCCAACAAGATATAAAATCACGATAGATAATAATATTGATAATTACTTGGACTCGTTCTTCCTTTCAGCAGCTCGTTCTTTATTTTTCTGATCTCTCTTCTTTTTGACAACATCTTCATAATCGTTTGGTCGAAGTGGATTATATTCGTCAGCAACACCTGTTAGTGATGGGACTGGTTCGTTGGGAATAAAGGGCAAACTAGCCACTGTCGGACCAGCCATTCTTTCAAGCTAATAATTAAAACAAATAATATATATTTCTTTGAGTGGTATTTAGTAATTGAAAGGTAACTCATTAATTACTGTTTATGGAATAACAATTACTAGTTTATCATGGAATAACAATTACTAGTTTATCATGGAATAACAATTACTAATTTATCATGGAATAACAATCACTAATTTATCATGGAATAACAATTACTAATTTATCATGGAATAACAATTACTAGTTTATTAAGAAATAATTACTAGTTTACCATGGAATAACAATTACTAGTTTATTAAGAAATAACAATTACTAGTTTATCATAGAATAACAATTACTAATTTACCATGGAATAACAATTACTAGTTTATTATGGAATAACAATTACTAGTTTATTATGGAATAACAATTACTAGTTTATAATGGAATAACAATTACTAATTTTGCCCAGGACATTGACTCCATGGCCTATTCTTAATTTGATTTCCAACAGCCGTAACGTTAACGTCCAATCGACAAAAACTAGGTCATTTTGGGATATACATATGGTTCAATTTTAATCCAATAATTTGCCATTCACTTAAGGGTGTTATAGCAGTGGGAGGAAGCCGGAGGACCTTGAAAAACCCACTAAGTTGGATAAACGAACCTACTCATTGTCACATAGAAGCAGAGAATCGAAAACACGCCACTTGACTCCATGACAGACGTTATGATCCGACGCCTGCATGTTTAACCATACGGTCACCAACCACCTCCAGGTCCATGAGGTTGAGCAAGTGACCCTTAAGATGGTGAATAAAGTTACACAATGTACTACTGGGCTCTATAGGTAGCGCAACTTAGTGGAACGAATTACCCAATACTACCCCAATATCACCACATCACTACCCAATATCACAACATACTACCCAATACTACAACATAATGATACAAAATGTGCATATTACTTGAATGTTTTCAAAAAAAACGAGCTATATCGCTGGAAATGTACTTCAAATGTGATTACCGATGCCTGGCTGTTCCATTTGCCTTACTATATTACCTAAACCAAGCAAATTATAACCCAATACAACCAAACAATACACAAATACTACCCAATATTATTAAATAGAAACCTAATATCGTCAAATAACAGCACATCAGTAGTATTGGGTAAATAATCCCCCCGGCTTAACTTGGGATTATATCTAAGATTTAACCATTTGGCCCCCCCTCACCCTAATTTAATCCTAAATACTGGGTTAAATGACGTACCCTTCCTGTGAGTAAATTAAAATGAAGACCATCATCCGTATCCATGCTCTTCTTGAGATCAACAACTGGTGCTAACGTGTTACTCTGTCGTCCCTTCTATAAACATAAACAAATATAAACAAACATCCATAATATAAACATTTTATAAGAAATAACAATGATTCTAAATCACATTTTATTTCTATAAGTTGCTTGCGCGTACGGGTCTTTAGCAGTGGGAGGAATCCGGAGGACCCGAAGAAAACCCACTAGGTTACCTATCACTTTAGGAACCACATTCAAGATAATTAAAGTTTAAAGAGAGAAACAGAGAGAAAGGGAGATATGGCGTTTAACGTCCACTCGACACAAACTAGGTCATTTCGGGACTAGCACATGGTTCAATTTTATTTCTATAATTCAAATGCTCGTATGGGTCTTTGGCAGTGGGAGGAAACCGGAGGACCCGGAGAAAACCCATGAGGTTGGTCATGTGACCCTATTCCTTGCCATGTACAACCGGGAAATTAAAACCACATTATTTGACTCAATGACAGGCCTTATGATACAGCGTGCACGTGCTAACCATTCGGCCATCCAACGCCCAAAGGGAGAGAATAAGACTGGAGGGAGAAACTAGAGAGCGGGGTAGAGAGGGAATGGGGGAGAAAGATGTCGGTGAGTGTTAGGTCCAAGAGGCGACCATCTAGTGTCCTAATACAAAAGGGTTGTTGATTCAATGACAGACCTTATGATCTATTCGGGCAACCAAGCCCCTATCCAGAATCAATCGTGTAGTTGGAGGGACAGAAATGAAGCCTACCAATATTCGGCATCAAGGAGGTTTTGATACTGAAACATATGATTCGAACTTACACTAAGTTTATTTCAGCCTCGATATCGACTGTCGTTTTATTATAAGACCATTATTTGGTGATTGGCCAACGGGAATGACAGTAGTTGTATATAGGCTACTGACCTTATTACCAGACTGTACATTAGCTTTCTTGGCCTGTACATGTAGTTGTGACTGCATTAACTTAAAACCGGAGGACCATCCAGCTATAAATATACAATAATAACAAATGTTTACAATAAATAATACTGGAGGACCATCCAGCTATAAATATACAATAATAACAAATGTTTACAATAAATAATACTGGAGGACCATCCAGCTATAAATATACAATAATAACAAATGTTTACAATAAATAATACTGGAGGACCATCCAGCTATAAATATACAATAATAACAAATGTTTACAATAAATAATACTGGAGGACCATCCAGCTATAAATATACAATAATAACAAATGTTTACAATAAATAATACTGGAGGACCATCCAGCTATAAATATACAATAATAACAAATGTTTACAATAAATAATACTGGAGGACCATCCAGCTATAAGATATTCAAATAATAATATTATATCTCTTTTTACTAATATCTGTTAGACATAATCCTTGTAAGACATATAGAGGTAGATTTCACAAATTAAAAACACTTATATGGATATACTACTTATTATTTGCTTGATAACGATACCTGTATGTGTATCGAAACGTAGCATGTTAATAAATTCAGAAGTAGTATATCCATATAAGTGTTTTTAATTTAATATCTGTTAGGACAATATATAGGGGGTAGGGAGTCTAGTGGTTTAATGTGTTGATTGATATCACTAGGTCTGTCATTGAGTCAATTGGTGTGGTTTTGATTCCCCGGTTGTACGTGACAAGGACTAGGGTCGCCTGTCCAACTTTGTGGGTTTTCTATGGGTTCTCCGGTTTCCTCCCACAGCTAAAGACCCCTACACACAAGTGAATTATTGAATTAAAATTGAACTGTATGTTAGTCTGAAAATGACCTAGTTTGTGTTGAGTGGACGTTAAATACTCTCTCTTCTCTTCTCCCTCCTCTCTGTGTCTCTCACTGTCTGTCTCCCCTTCTCTTCTCCCTCCTCTCTGTGTCTCTCACTGTCTGTCTCCCCTTCTCTTCTCCCTCCTCTCTGTGTCTCTCACTGTCTGTCTCCCCTTCTCTTCTCCCTCCTCTCTGTGTCTCTCACTGTCTGTCTCCCCTTCTCTTCTCCCTCCTCTCTGTGTCTCTCACTGTCTGTCTCCCCTTCTCTTCTCCCTCCTCTCTGTGTCTCTCACTGTCTGTCTCCCCTTCTCTTCTCCCTCCTCTCTGTGTCTCTCACTGTCTGTCTCCCCTTCTCTTCTCCCTCCTCTCTGTGTCTCTCACTGTCTGTCTCTCCTTCTCTTCTCCCTCCTCTCTGTGTCTCTCACTGTCTGTCTCCCCTTCTCTTCTCCCTCCTCTCTGTGTCTCTCACTGTCTGTCTCCCCTTCTCTTCTCCCTCCTCTCTGTGTCTCTCACTGTCTGTCTCCCCTTCTCTTCTCCCTCCTCTCTGTGTCTCTCACTGTCTGTCTCCCCTTCTCTTCTCCCTCCTCTCTGTGTCTCTCACTGTCTGTCTCCCCTTCTCTTCTCCCTCCTCTCTGTGTCTCTCACTGTCTGTCTCCCCTTCTCTTCTCCCTCCTCTCTGTGTCTCTCACTGTCTGTCTCCCCTTCTCTTCTCCCTCCTCTCTGTGTCTCTCACTGTCTGTCTCCCCTTCTCTTCTCCCTCCTCTCTGTGTCTCTCACTGTCTGTCTCCCCTTCTCTTCTCCCTCCTCTCTGTGTCTCTCACTGTCTGTCTCCCCTTCTCTTCTCCCTCCTCTCTGTGTCTCTCACTGTCTGTCTCCCCTTCTCTTCTCCCTCCTCTCTGTGTCCTTCACTGTCTGTCTCCCCTTCTCTGAATTATTGTCTGAATTATGATTGGGTAACTAGCGTCTAATCTCAGTGCTACATGTATGCAATCACTGATTCGTAAACAGTTTTTATGGACACTCATTATTTTATATTTGTTTTGTTCCAATGTTGATCTATTTAACAGATTGGGTAAAAAATGGTGACCATGCCCGCAGATGGTCAGACTCTTGTTATGGAAACATGGGACCTCATTCTTTTGTCCCATCTAAACGATTAGGTGCTGCCCTTGTCAGTCCATCCGTCCTGCATCACTGACATGGGGAACCCATGCTGTACAATCAAAAAGAACTATGGTGGCTGACGCAGGGATCGAATCCGGGGCCTCTTCTGAATTAAAAGTAAAATCTTACCAGCAACTGGTTTGGTTCCTCCAGATTCCATATCCAGATCATCATACAGAGACATTCTAAAAATATAAACGAATCAGAGACATTCTAAAAAATATAAACAAATCAGAGACATTCTAAAAAATATAAACAAACCAGAGACATCCCCCCCCCCCAAAAAAAAACCAGCGGCTGCCAGGCAGGATACGCCCACATTTTCGAGAGATGGATAGAGAACAAGCTAACAAGAAAGTGATTTTTCCTACAATCAAGGGCCATAATTCAGGAAATTACAATTCGATATGCGTGAATATCGAAAGGAACCGAGATCTTTGGGTTATAAACTTACATTTCAAGTTTCAACAAAATTGGATAAAAATTGTGACCTCTATAGGGTCCACAACCTTGATATACCATATTTTACGCTATTTGAGAAAGAATGGCAGCCATTTTGTCTGTCAATTTTGGGCCGATTTTCACCAAATTCCAACTCAATCGTCCTTAGGGTGTAACGGTGATATAATAAAAATTATAACCTCTATAGGGTCCAAAAGCTAAAAACGCGATTTTTCGTACAATCAGGGGCCATTATTCAGGAAGTTACGGTCCGGTATGCGCGAATATCGAAAGGAACCGAAATCTTTGGGTTATAAACTTACATTTCAAGTTTCAACAAAATCGGATAAAAATTGTGACCTCTATAGTGTCCACAACCTTGATATACCATATTTTTACGCTATGAGAACGAACGGCGGCCATTTTGTCTGTCAATTTTAAGCCGATTTTCACGAAATTCGAACTCAGCCGTCCTTAGGGTGTAACGGTGATATAATAATAGGTTATTTTTTTAAATCGGATAAAAATTATGACCTCTATAGGGTCCACAAGCTAAAAACGCGATTTTTGGTACAATCAGGGCCCATAATTCAGGAAGTTACGGTCCGATATGTGCGAATATCGAAAGGAACCAAGATCTTTTGGTTATAAACTTACATTTCAAGTTTCAACAAAATATTATAAAAATTGTGACCTCTATAGTGTCCACAACCTTGATATACCATACTTTTACGCTATTTGAGAACGAACGGCGGATATTTTGTCTGTCAATTTTGGGCCGATTTTCACGAAATTCGAACTCAGCCATCCTTAGGGTGTAACGGTGATATAATAATACGTTTTTTTAAATCGGATAAAAATTATGACCTCTATAGGGTCCACAAGCTAAAAACGCGATTTTTGGTACAATCAGGGGCCATAATTCAGGAAGTTACAGTCCGATATACGCGAATATCAAAAGGAACCGAGATCTTTGGATTATCAACTTAGATATCAAGTTTCAACAAAATCGGATAAAAATTGTGACCTCTATATACCATATTTTTACGCTATTTGAGAACGAACGGCGGCCATTTTGTCTCTCAATTTCGGGCCGATTTTCACGAAATTCGAACTTAGCCATCCTTAGGGTGTAACGGTGAAATAATTGAAAGGTTTTTTTAATCGGATAAAAATTATGACCTTTACGGGGTCCACAAGCTAAAAACGCGATTTTTCGTACAATCAGGGGCCATAATTCAGGAAGTTACGTTCCGATATGCGCGAATATCAAAAGGAACCGAGATCTTTGGGTTATAAGCATACATTTCAAGTTTGAACCAAATTGGATAAAAATTGTGGCCTCTACAGTGTTCACAAGCTAAAAACGTGATTTTTCATACAATCAGGGGCCATAATCCATGAAGTTACAGTCCGATACATGCCAATATCGAAAGGAACCGAGATCTTAGGGTGATAAACCTATATTTCAAGTTTCATTGAAATCGGATAAAAATTGTGACCTGTAGACAGTTCACAAACAATTGTGGACGGACGTCCGGACGAACAGGGGCGACGACAATATACGTCCACATGAAAATGTGGGCATATAAAAATGTATCTGACAATGTCTGTGGCATATGACTTCAGATGTATCTGTGTATATAACTCATCTTAAAATAACATCGGATTAATTTTATCAGTTGTAGTAAAAGCAGTATTCATAGTTTTTAAAATAATAAAGTTATTGATAATTTTACCTGCTGTTTGTATATTCTAATGATATCTTATACTATAAACATTACTGTTAAATATCTTCTTTAGTTCCAAACCCACAATAAACCATCTGTTTTAGGCTAAATCTGAAATACATATATAAGAATAGACATATTTAAAACTACATGTAAAAGAAATGAGGAATTTCCATTTGTTCACCCATCTGATGTTTACTGTCATATTATTGATATTCATGTGAAAATTTCAATCAACAGTCCTTGATATAATTCTGTAATGAGCCTCGTTTTTCGAGTCCCTTATTACAAATAGCACTGAAACACATTATGGTACACGATTCGTGTACCAATTGTAAAATATTTATTTTGTCTTAAACATTGGATATCAGAAGCCCATCTTTTTCCGGTAAGATCACAACATCAATGTTGATTTAAACTGACAAATAATTTGGGTTTTCAATGTTGAAGATTTTGGATGATATTGAGTTAGAGACTTAGCTACTTTAACATTACTTGTAGGCCTATCACTTGAGAAACTTTTATCAGCTTCGCTCTACTCAGGCAATGCCTGCTACATATTATTATGTATTGGACGTTATATTTGGAATAAATCACAACAAATCAACAACCCGGTCCCATGTAATTTTGATATGAAAAACAGCTCACTCCTAGTGATCAAAAACGACGGAGTCGATTTTTATTAACCGAACCACACCAATAGTACCGAATAAAGTAGGTAATATGCACTTTAATTACCAAATCTAGACTCATATACACATGAAGATGTAGCAATATACAATAATTTTAACCGATTTTAAAAAATATCTTAATATTTTCTTTCTTCAGCGACCATTACCGGAAGTTTACAAAATGCTTGGAATATGTAAATTGCGGAATGCATAAACCGAGACGAAATATATTCCATATTTATTATGTTTAGAAAGTGGAGAAAGAACTCACTGCGTTTGTTAATAAAAATCTCCTTAAGCTAATTGTTTCCATTTATCCACTGAATATGGACGAATTATGTTTAACCTTAAACCAATTTTCTTGAAATTTATAATTTAAAAGATTTACTAGGAGTTATGTCCCTTTAGTCTCCAACAGACAGGCAAAGTTCAATATCTAATAATATAAATACCAAAATAGAGCCAAGATTTCATCAGTTGGGCCGGATTATAATCTGTGCATCAATTATAAGTTAATTCATATATTGTGATATCAGTAGGCCTATTATATAGCCGAAGGTGTAAACTCACATGATATGTCTACCAGAGGAGATTTATTAATATAAGGCTAGGGTTGCCTGTCTACCCTCGTGGGTTTTCTCTGGGTTTTCCGGTTTCCTCCCCAGTGCTAAAGACCCCTACACGCAAGTAAATTATAGAAATAAAATTGAACCATACGTTAGTCCCAAAATGACCTAGTTTGTGTCGAGTGGACGTTAAACTCCATTTCTCTCTCTTTCTCTATATCTATGTCATGATGTGATCAAATTAATATAGCCTAGCCAATTTAATGCCAGCCAGAGAAATAAAGTGAAATGGGTTTAACATTATTTGGACTGACAAAGGCGAACATACGCAATGTAGTGGGCTAAAGTGCAACTGTTGAGGGTTCTTTATGGTATGGCCATACGCACCATGAAGGCCTAGACAGTAAGCTACATGTCACGATGTGACCTCAGTAGTTGTTTTTTGCCAGGACATTAGTTATGAAATATGTCAAACAGATAGCAGTCTAATATCACTCAAAGATTAAGTAAATTATGTAGGTGTTCTACCTATTACTGGTCCATTATGAGATTTTTCTCATCAGGAGTGGACTCGCTGTCATCGTTTCGAATTTGGTTGAATTTGTTCACACTGCATTTGTTACAGATTGTTTGTAGATATGTTGACTAAAACAAGATAATTTTTGACACATTTTAATCAATGGGTTTGACCGATGACACAGTGTAAATATCTATTAGACTTGATATATTGACCAGTGGTGACCTATATCTTATCTGTTATGGTAGCAATGGTATGTAGGCCAAGATATAGTGTCTGATTATATTATCTTCTGATATAAACATAAACCCACATTTACAAATAAAGGACAGGTAAAAGGCAAGACTTACTGTAAGAACAAGTAAAGGACAGGTATAGGAGACACATACTGTAAGGACAGGTAAAGGTGAGACTTACTGTAAGGACAGGTAAAGGTGAGACATATTGTAAGGACAAGAAAAGAAATTTACACAGGTAAAGGTGAGACATACAGTAAGGACAGGTAAAGTTGGGTCTTACTATAAGGTCAGGTGAAGTTAACATGGCAGTTCCATGTTCGATTCCTTCGTTGGCCCGAGAAAGTTCATCTGGATTTTCTGACGTGGTTCCCCCTTGTCAGTTGCAGGACAGATGGTCTTGTAAGGGAGAATGTATAGTTGTTTGGATGGAATGAATAAAAAAAGAGGTCCTGTGTAAAAATTGATGTGCACGTAAAAGAGTCCTTGGTAGTTGGAATTCAATATAAATTATAGTAGACCATAGCGCCACTGTCTAGGCGAAACTTCTCTCATAGCATACTGTATGACGTATATCCGTCTTTATTTACCCAGACCAGTAGGACATTAAACACCATTTCATTTAAAGATACATTATGGGAGATTCGATAACGAGTTGGCAGTTCTCAGTATAATAATTAAAAACTAGATAACGTAAAGGCAATTTGCTGAAAATTTCATTCCAATTGATCCACTATGAACCGAAAACTAAGTGAATGAAATTTTTGCCTAGCCTCGGTCATCATTACGAAAGTCAGTACGTTAAACAGCATAGTCTCAATTATCCATTTAATCGTTTAATCGAGAAGGAAAGTTATGCAGTAAATTGGATCACAATCCACTTAAGATCGCAGGCTAGCGATGCCATCTGGAGTTGATTATGGTCTGGATAAGTTAATTAATGTCTAATTAATAATTTAGATAACATTGCATAATCCATGTTTAAAAGGTGAGATATACTGTTAGGAAAGGTAAAATTGAGACATACTGTAAGGACAGCTAAAGAATTTTATATAGGTAAATTAAGAATACTTAATTAAGGTGTTCTTAGAAACAGGTGTGTACATGTTATCAGAATGGTAATAGTGGAGTAGAATCACCTTCATCCGAACGGTGCATATTTTATGCCAGTCCAATATCACTCAACAATCCTGGTTCTTTTTTTTATTATAAACATGGTTTTAATACAAGATGAATTTTGTTTGTCTTTCTTGTTGTTTCAGATTAAAATGTGGCAGTATATAATATATTCATCCTCAGCTGTTCTGGTATCCATGGTAACAGGAGCTGTTGCCCTGTTTTTTATCAGCCCGAAACATCTCCTCTACTGGTTCATGAGGTTTGTAGCCTTTCTTCCATTTATTTTAAAGAATGGAACAGAATTTAAGAACTTGTTACTATGTAATCTTGGTCACCATGGTAACCAGTATAATAATTTCTAGCGAACCATGGTAGCTCAGCGAGTATAAAACAACGAGGTCCTGGGTTTGATATCTGAGTTGGTCGAGAAAGTTCCTTGGGATTATTCTGTCTGGTTTTCCCATGTCATTCACGCAGGATGAAGAACCTGGCATGAGAAAACATCTAGTTGTTCAGGTGAGACGGAAACTGAGGTCCTGTGTATAGTGGCGGCGCCAGCCGCCGGTGATTGGAGGGGCAAAGCTGGGGCAAAGTCCAAGGTTAAGGGGGCAAAGGCACGAGTTTTAACTAGGGGTATGGGGCCCCCCCCTGAAGATTTTGAAAAACAGGATGCCGGAAATGCAGCCTGGCAGTATTTCAGGCACTGATCGATGAGGTAAAGTGTCAATTGAACGGACTTGAGATTCATGACGAAGCCCACTCAAGAGCGTCAAAGTAGGGAGTCCTCCCCCAGAAAATTTTGAAAAATAGACTGCCGGAAATGCTGTCTTACAGTATTCTGTCAGGCACCGATCATCGAGATAAATAGATCTTACCAGATACCGTCCGTCGCCTGATCACTAGTTTATCCGACTAGAGAACAAAATGTCAAACGAACGGACTTGCGAACCTCAACGAATTCCCCTTGTGAGCGCCAAAGTAGCAAGTCCATTGGGGACCTCGCCAAAAAAATTTTGAAAAATAATCTGTCGGAAATGCTCTACAACATGCAAGTTTATGACTGAGTGGGGATGTGGGATTTATTCACCGTAGAAGGTATTGATTACCAAATTGTATCACAAATACTTTTTTTTATTTTCTAAAATTATTGGGGGGGGGGGGCAAACAGAGGGCAGACCAGATTAATGGGGGGGGGGCACTGCCCGTGTACACATTGGCGTGCACGTAAAAGTTTCTTTTGCAGTTAGAATTCAATATATGAGTAGGCCATATTGCCGCTGTCCGGGCAAATTCCCCCTCATAGCACACTGTAGGCCTGTCTTCATTAGCCCATTCAGAGCAGAACAGTTAAGTCAAAACCCGTTTCCTTTGATTTCTAGTTGGGTCCACATCCCTTGATTTATTGAAAGATTTGTGGGTTTTTTTTGTAGATTAGATGCCAAGAGAAGTGGTATGAATGTGAAATATATTAAAAATAAAGATTTTACATATTGTTATGCTGAACGAGGAATAAAACAGAAAAATAAATTAACAATATTAGCTGTACATGGTTTCACTGGATCAAAAGATCAATATTTACAGTTCTTTAAGGTTAGTATTAACTTTATACAGTCTTTTTTCACTTCTAATAAACATTCATTTTCGATTATAGATCAAACAATCAACAAAAATATAATAGTAATGTTTGTTTTTATAATTAGTATTATAATTAGTATAATAGTAATGTTGTTTGTTTATAATTAGTATAATAGTATTGTTGTTGACTTTTATAATTAGTATAATAGTAATGTTGTTTGTTTATAATTAGTATAATAGTATTGTTGTTGACTTTTATAATTAGTATAATAGTAATGTTGTTTGTTTATATAATGAGTATAATAGTATTGTTGTTGGATTCATAATCCATGTAATAGTAATGTTGTTGGATTTATAATTACTAATGTTTGTTTTTATAATTACTAATAATGTTTGTTTTTATTTGACAGAAACTTCCATCAGATGTTCATCTAATAGCCGTTGATTTACCTGGTCACGGTCTGACATCTACTCCAAGAGAAGGAGAGAAACTGGGAATAGAATATCTGGTACAGCATGTTCACAAGGTAGGCTGTAATATAGTTGGATTCCTTGATTTGAAAAACAAGAGACAACCGATTGAAAGTATCTGTCTATTTTGAAGGGCATTGGAAGCTAAAATTGAAATGTTCGGGGATGAATTCTGCTGAGATTCACAGGTAAAAACATTGAGATTCACCTGTATGTACATTGGTGTACAGGTAAAATTCACCTGTATGTACATTGGTGTACAGGTAAAAACATTGAGATTCACCTGTATGCACATAGGTGTAGAGGTAAAAAAAACCCAACTATTGACCACTCGAAATCAATGAAGAGAAGGCCGAAAATCTTTTCTCCTGTGTTGGGTATTTGATTTTGTCATTGAGTCAAGAGGTGTGGCTACGATTCACTGTTGTGGGCCTACATGACAAGGAATTAGGGTTGCCTGTCCAACCTGGTGTATTTTCTCTGGGTCCTCTGGTTTCCTCCTACTGCTAAAGATTGTACCGTGTGTTAGTCCCATAATGAGCTGGTTTGTGTTGAGTGGATGTTAAACCTCTACCCACTCTTTCTCTCTCTCATGAAAGAAAAGTTCTGTTTTTAGATATTTAGGTCAGAATCAGTAAAAATTGTTGTTTCAGTTTGTTAAATTAATGAAGTTAGATAAAGAACCGTTTCATTTAGTGGGAGCATCATTGGGTGGTGCTATAGTTGGTTTATATACAGCAGAATATCCTGAAACTGTGGCATCGTTGTCTTTAATATGTCCTGCAAGTAAGTCAAGTATATATTTCCATATACAAATTAATTAAATTTTGTAATTAAATTAGCTTAACTTAATTAGACTGGGAGCCATGGTGACTGTGTCAGGAAGACGCTGGTTCACTAACCAAGAGAATGTCGGGTTAGATGCCAGTGTTGGCTGAGACAATTCCTCAATATTCAGATTGGACAAGAAATCAAGGTCATGTTTGTTGAAATTCAATGAAAGCCTAGCTTAACTGGAGTGGGGCCCGGGGCCTGACTAGAATCGCCTGGCCCCTAACGCGACGAAAAGATTATTTCATATCCATTTCAATGGCACACATGCGTAACACACATTTAAACGGTCTGTAATACACGAATAATTACATAATATCTAATTACATAAGAAATCTATATAGTTCCGAATGGCATACAATGCGTGGAATTGACATATAACGGTGGGAACTGTTATAACAAGTGAAATCACTGGATTGAGTGGAACTTCACAGAGAAAATTGAGCGATAGCTCAGTCTCCACCCTCGTGCCGCTAGATTGATTACTGTGAAACTTTCATTTGGAATTAGATTTTTTTTCTCTTTTTGCTATGAACAGCGGGGTCCCCTAAACAGCGGGGCCCTGGGCCTGGGCCATGCCTAAGCTGGGCTTTGTTAAGAGTAGACGAAAACTCCACACAATGCCGTCCGAGCAAGAATTTCCCTCATATAGTAAAGCAGCATGCCATATGGCTGTCTTCATTGGCCCGGTCGAACTTGATACCCATTTCAGTAGTGTTCTTTAATTAGATTTACTTATTTTACTATGTGGATCTTGATTAAATTTTTAAAATTTGATTTCAATTCATTTGTTTTAAAATTAAAAACAATTTTTTTTGCGGTAGTTTCATCCCTGAACATTATTATTTTACTGAGATTGGAATAGTTTAACTATATTAATGTATTATTACTGAAGAATTACATTCATATAATTAGATTAGATTTTAAATTATGGTGTTTTTTCAGTGAATCCAGTATTGATCTTGTAAGATTCAGTGTCTCTACTTTCAATATATACCCAACTAGCCATACTTTTATTGGAAATAACTTCCCAATAAATTTTTCATTAGCTATGTGTATTTTCATTAGCTATGTGTATTATAATTAGCTAAGTGTATTTTAATTAGCTAAGTGTATGTTAATTAGATTTTAAGTTAGATTAGTGTATTTTAATTAAAAAATAATCTATTTTATTACAGTGAAGACCCCACAACACAGTGTATTTACTAAAACTATAGAAAAATGTATTTTAAATGGAATTGAAAAAACTGAAATGAAAGATTGTCCGTTAATACCTGAGACTCCAGCCGCTGCACAGAATATGTTAGATATTTGTCTTTATAATAAACAAAATATCAATACACAGGTATGGTAGGTTTCAGCATTCCACCATTCCATTAACTAAACAATATTGATGGGTTGTCGGTGGCTAAGTGGGTAAGACGCTGGCTCTCTAGCCTGGTTGTCGCGTGTTCGATCCCTGAATTGGCCTAGAAAGTTCATCAGGATTTTCCGTCATGGTTTTCCCTTGTCAGTGGGGCAGGACGGAGGCCTGACAAGGACATCTGTCTAGTTGTTCGGATGGGACAAAAAACCGAGGTCCCGTGTACACATTGGCATGCATGTAAAAGATCCCTTGGCAGTTGGGATTCGATATAAGAGTAGGCCATAGTGCACTGCATGGTGTATGCCCGTCTTCATTAGCCCAGTTTAGGAGCAGAACAGCAGGACGTAAAACCCCATTTCATTTCACTTTCATAAATAGAGATTTTGTTTGTAATGAATCATTTTTTTTACTGTGTGTATGTTTTTAGATTCTTAAAGGAGTGGTTGATTTGAGAAAACCTAAAAACCCTTTTTTTCTTCAATGTAAGTACCATACAAAAAAACCTTTTTGTAAATTTTACTATTAATATAAGTACTTTTGATATGAGCTACAAACCCTTGTACATCAATAAAATTATGAAATAAGGAATATACATTTTGTTAGTCCCAAAATGACCTGGTTGTGTTGATGGGCATTAAACCTAATCACCCATTTCTTATCTCTTATAATAATAATCTTTGTTTCTTTTTATTACTCGCCTGTCTAACCTTGTGGGTTTTCTCCGGGTCCTCCGGTTTCCTCCCACTGCTAAAGACCTCTACGTGCAAGTGAATTATTGAAATAAAATTAAACCATATGTTAGTCCCGAAATGACCTAGTTTGTGTCGAGTTGACGTTAAACCCCATTTCTCACTCTCTTTTTATTACATCAGTATTTAAATGCTTCTACTGGACTAATGAAGACGAGCTAATGTTATGCAGTGTGCTATGAGTGCTATTAAATTCCAACTGTCAAGGGATCTTTTACGTGCACGCCAATGTACATGGGACCTGTTTTTTTTTTTTGTCCCATCCAAACAATTATACATTATCAATTGCCAGGCCCTGGGTCCTACACCACTGACAAGGGTACCACGACGGAAATTCCTGATGAACTTTCTCGACCAACACAGGGATCAAACACGGGACCTCCAGGTTAGCGAGCCAACGTCTTGCGCACTGAGCCACTGTGGCTGCCCTCTATTCACATTTCTAATTTCAGAATCTATCATATGTTAGTCCCAGAATTTAAACCCCATCATCTTTCCCTTGGCTCTTATTATCATTTTGTTTTTTTATTACACCAGTATTCAAAGCTCTGGCTTCAGAACATTCAACAACTTTACTGGAGGAGAAAGCCAGAAAAATAACAGTACCAACACAGATAGTGTGGGGCAAGCACGATGAGGTAGGTCATACACAGATAATGTGGGGTAAACACGATGAGGTAGGTCATACACAGATAGTGTGGGGTAAACATAATGAGGTAGGTCATACACAGATAGTGTGGGGTAAACACAATGAGGTAGGTCATACACAGACAGTCTGGGGTAAACACGATGAGGTAGGTCATACACAGATAGTGTGGGGGAAACATGATGAGGTAGGTCATACACAGATAGTGTGGGGTAAACATAATGAGGTAGGTCATACACAGATAGTGTGGGGCAATCACGATGAGGTAGGTCATACACAGACAGTGTGGGGCAATCACAATGAGGTAGGTCATACACAGAGAGTGTGGGGTAAACACGATGAGGTAGGTTATACACAGATAGTGTGGGGTAAACACGATGAGGTAGGTCATACACACATAGTGTGGGGTAAACATAATGAGGTAGGTCATACACAGATAGTGTGGGGTAAACACAATGAGGTAGGTCATACACAGTGTGGGGCCAGCATATGGAGGTAGGTCATACACAGATTGTGTGGGGTAAATACCAGGAGGTTGGTCATACCGGTACACAGATGTAAGACATATCAGTGCCTGAAACTGTCTGTGACCGGTGCCTAATTTCCAGGCATGAATATACCTGACACCATCAACTTATATGAGGTTTTGAAGGTAATACATATATTCTGATATACATCTCCTTGGTACCGGTACTTATTTCTTGATCTGGGGTTTGGGTTTTTTATTTTAGATCATAGATGTAAGTGGTGTTGATGTTTTGAAGGAATTATTACCAAATTGTCTACAAATTCCTAGTGCTAAAACGGAAAATGTGACCTTTTGATCTTTGGGGTCACAAAGAACAAAGGTGAAATTAGCAAGTTTACATTTTTTTTTATTGAAAGTGTGATTACTTTCGATCATTTTCAGCTTATTTTCATGATACAAGAATGGCCGCGCATTCACTTTCAGTGCAAAAGAACCCATTTGATCTTTGACCCCAAATATATCTAAAACACCCCAAACGGCGGACTGATTACCACTCGGCATCATATTCTATGCAAAATTTTATTCTAGAAAAGTTGGGCCTGGTTTTGTGCCCATTTGATGCCCCCCCCCCCCCCACACGCGCTGAGCCTCCATACTAAATAAATATATAACATAATTTGTTACTATTTCTAATTTACCAACTAGAACATAGAAATATATTACTCTAAGCTAACCGTAGTCTTGTACTTATTGGTATATTATTACTTTATTATTGTTTCTAATCTATCACGTAGATTACTTTATCATTTGTTATTCGTATCACATTTTATAATCTGTTACTCTGTCTAATTTATCACATAAATTACTTTATCATTGGTTATTTGTATATCGATATCACATTTTATAATCTGTTACTCTGTCTAATTTATCACATAAATTACTTTATCATTGGTTATTTGTATACCGGTATCACATTTTATAATCTGTTACTCTTATTTATCACATAAGATTACTTTACAATTTGTTATTGTAATATATCACATTTTATAATTTATACTCTGTCTTATATTCGTTAATTATCAATATGATTTTAAAATTGAATCCTATTGTTTAACAACCTTTATCAGTGTCAATTTATATTTTACTTTGAACATGTGCAACATTTTTATTTTACTTTCAATGCATTCATGTTTTTTGCCATTTGTTTACTGTCAAACACTTTTGAGCACTCTATATGAAAATGACGCTATATCTAAAAATATAATAATAATATATGGCTTAATAATTTGTTTGTAATCTTTATAAAATATATAATACGTTATTTTGTGATTGAACATTATATTTAGAATTTTTTACTTTTTAAAACTTGTACTTGCCATCTACACTTATTTATTTGCTATTTTTGTTACCAAGGCTACAGGGGATGCCATTTTATAGACTTTTATACCGCTGATATTTACTTAATTTTATTACCTCAAATAACTTAGATCTTGGAGGTTTAGTTGTGCCACGTTTTCAACAATCAAAATCAAATAAATATTATTTTGTTTAATCTTGATTGTTTTGATTTTCTGTACGACTGCTGGTCATTTTGAGACTGACATGTACAAGGAGTAGCCTCCCTTGCCCTGCCTGTAACGCGGGGTTGAATGGTTAGCGTATGCACGCTGTATCATAAAGTCTGTCATTGAGTCAACTAGCGTGGTTTCGATTAGCCAAGCCTAAATAGTCAACAAACAAAATGGCGTCAAAATCGGATAAATTTATCTCTTATAGAAGCTAAACTACGGTAAAATAAAAAGTTATTGACCGATTCGGCTGAAATTTCGTGTGAGGTCATGGCTAGTCCCCGTGAACACCCCCTGAAAATTTCAAGTCTCTACGATCACAGGAACTGGTAGAGGTACGTTACTGAAATAGTACCGAATTTTTATAGAGTGAATCACTGACAGCTCAACTTCCTGTTTGACAGTTGAATCTTTTGTGATGCATTCTAGATTTTGTGCCATTTAGTGGTAAGGATTTTTTGAATATTTTATTGCTCGGTTTCAGAGTAAATCGAATTCCGTGATTTAAAAAGTACTCTTTGGCTCTGACGGGTGGCTCAGTAAGCCTAACACTGGAGGTCTCCGATTCTCTGCCGGTGTTGGCCACGAAAGTTCCTCAGGATTTTACGGCATAGTTTCCCCCCTTGTAAAAGGTGCAGGATGGAGGGCCTGGCAAGGACAGTGTCTAGTCGTAGGGATGGGGCCAATAAACAAAGTACTGTGAACACATTGGTGTGCACTTGGCAGTTCGATTTCCTTCATATCACACAGCATGATGTATGCCTGTCTTCATTTTCATTAGCCCAGTCGGTGCAGAAAAGTAGAACGTTAAATCCCATTTCATTTCTGACAGTATGACTATGTGTAGAGCGGTAAATCCCTAATTATGCTAATGATAAAACACGGGTGGTGTGAGCGTTTATTAACCGAAGCCCCGGCACACCTATTCGTAAAATTAAAATACAATAATTATATAGAGCGTTGCTTGAGCAAAGCTCTTTTCCGGTAAATAAAACTGTCACCCACAGACATTTGATTAAAAAAAAATTCAGACAGGAACCACTGGGCAAAACTGGCAATGTGCATGTCAACTTACCAAATCTCGCCCAAGCAAAATTACGCGTCTCATAGAGAGAGAGAGAGAGAAATGGGGTTTAACGTCCACCCGACACAAACTAGGTCATTTCGGGACTTACATATGGTTTAATTTTATTTCCATAATTCGCTTGCGCGTAGGGGTCTTTAGCAGTGGGAGGAAACCGGAGGACCCGGAGAAAACCCACGAGGTTGGACAGGCGACCCTACTCCTTGTCACGTACAACCTGGGATTTGAAACCACGCCAGTCGACTCAATGACAGACTTTATGATACAGCGCGCGCACGCTAACCATCCAGCCATCTAACCCCCCGCGTCTCATAGAAATATTTCTATGACGTCACATATTTTTAACATCAATATCAATGAAAATAATTCTTGAGCTAACACTTTTTTGTTCTTTTTTTTTTAAAACAAAATTAATCATACAATTTAGCCTAGATCTAAATTAAAATCAATTTGGAAAAACGAGATTATTTAAAATTACTAGTAGTATCACTTGAGAAAATTAATTATGATGGATTTATATTTAACAACAATAACAATTTTATCACATCAACTTCGCTCTACTCGGGCAATGCCTGTTACATATTAAAGGCTCAATACCACTCTTGTTGTAACTGAATAATATGTCCCAATCTTTATTCTAGTCCATAAATTGTACTATTTTACAATATTCCAATTAAAATAGCTAAGTCTCTAACTCAATATCATCCAAAATCTTCAACATTGAAAACACGATTTATTTGTCGCTTTAAATCAACATTGATGTTGTGATCTTACCGGGAAAAAATGGCCCTCTGATATCCAGTATTTAAGACAAAATAAACATTTTACAATTGGTACACGATGCGTTTCAGCGCTATTTATAATAAGGGACTCGAAAAACGAGGCTAGGTGTATTCCACAAGTCATGTCAAACGGTGACGCTATATTCTTAGCTGGAGAGCATGCCCAATAAATACTATCGGCGTAGATTGGAATGACCAGAAGCTAGAGATTGAAATTCGATTGAGAATACTGGCGTATGTCGCCGAACCTAACTGATTAGAAATTACAGTAAAAACAGAAACGATTGAATGTAAATCAATTTATATATATTCATATTACATTATTGTATGTGTTGCGACCCATTTGTGTCAATTTCTAGGTCCCAAATATTAGCGACTTAGCTCTTTTAATTGATGCTACAAATTTCATCTTAAATGAACACACCTAATTTAAAAAATTGGAAAAATTCAACTAAATGATTTGAAAAGCCTAACGTAAACCTTTTCAAATGTGACTTGGTTTTAAAAATATTTCGAACCATCTTGAGAAGTAAAATAGGATGTAATGGATAATTTACACAACAACAGGTAGGACACTTAAACATCTAATACGTAGAATAAGGCTATTATTATTTATTTTCTGGAGCTGTCAAACCAGCAAGAGTGTTATTGTCCCTTTAACATTACTTCATAAGGCACTTGTCACAAACACTGTCAGGCACAAAATGTTGTTCGCCCGTAGTGCCTATGTCATAATATATACGTAGGCCTAATGTTATAATTTGTGTCTGACAAAGGCTGTAACAAACTTCATCACAACCGATTTTAGAAATGAATATTTAATACCGGAAGTTTACAAAATGCTGGAAACATATAAATTGCGGAATGGATAAACCGAGACGAACTGTATTTCAAATTTCTTTCTTTCATAAAGTAGGGAAAGAAGTCGCTGCGGATGTTAATAAATATTAACTAAAGCTAACTGTTTCAAGTTATGCGCTGAATATTTTCAAATTGTGTTTATATTTGAACTAGATTTCGATAAATTTATAATTTAAAAGATTTACTAGGAGTTATGCCCCTTTAGTCTCCAAAAGACAGGCAAAGTTCAATGTCTAATAATATAAATAGACCCAAGAAGATTGCGTCAATAGCGACTGCTTGATAATCTGTGAATTGTGTAAGTTAATATATAGAATACATAAACATATTAGATTACTAGGAATGTGATATCAGTATTAGTCCAAGTCAATAATAGGTCTACAAGAGTAGATTTATGAATTTAAAGCTATTATAATATTATTATTGTTACGGTACCGGTGCTGGTAGTTGCCTATAAAAGATACCTTATATAAGAGAGAACTAAATTTGTCTCTTGAAGATTTTTTTTCAAGCTTCAGATGATATTTTAATTTTTATTTTGACAATTATTAACATGACAAGCCCATTTAACAACTGTGCTGTGTTTTGATCTGACTTTTTTTTCATTCATCTTTTGATTTCTGTTTTTCTTCTCTTTTAATCTTTCTCTTTTAAGCCCTTTTCATGTGGATTATGGATTAGGGTTAGGGTTAGTGCCCATTAACTTGGGATTGGAAAAATGAGCACTTCCCCTATTTCAGACCTGAACATGGGGCCGTCTAGAAGAGTAGTCAGATCAGCCAACAATGCCTAAACAACTCTGTAGATCATCAGATGGCTTTGATATTGCTTGGATTAGACCATCTGCGCTGTTTAATTGGTTAACGAACAAACAGGAAATTTAGACTACATCAATTTTCATTTGGGGGTGGGTGGTGGGTGGTGGGGGGGGGGTCGGACAGCCGAATGGTCGAACATGTGCACTTCAAATCATAAGGTTCAATCCCATGCACTTTTGTACATGACAAGGAGTAGACTAGAGGTTTCCTTCCACAGCTATAGACCCCTATGAACTTGAACCATATGTTAGTCCCGTGATAACTTAGCTTGTGTCCTGTATACGTTAAACCCTACTTCTCTACATATACTAAGTCTTCTTGTTGTCCCCCGCCTTTCGAAGAAAGCAGGGAACTATTAAAATGGGTTCGTCCGTCTGTCTGTCTGTCTGTCCGTCCGTCCGTCTGTCTGTCTGTCTGACTGTCCGTCACACTTTTTGGGACACAATAACTCTCCTCCTAATTGACCTAGAATGTTCAAATTTGGTGTTGGTGTTTATTAGGTCAATGCCTTGATGGAGTTCGAAGATGAGCATTTTCGGCTTAGGGTAAGCAGAGATAAGCAATTTGATTGGTTGATGCTTTGGGACACGATAACTTTAGTTCTAATTAAGTGAGAAAGATGAAACTTGGTGTAAAGTTTCATTACATCAATACCTTGACTAAATTTGATAATGAGCATTTTCTGCTCAGGGTAAGCAGAGCGATAAGCAATTTGATTGGCCGAGACTTTGGAACACAATAACCCTCCTTCTAATTGAGCTAGAATGTTCAAACTGGGTGTAGGTGTTTATTAGGTCAATGCCTTGATGGAGTGTGAAGATAAGCATTTTCTGCTTAGGGTAAGCAAAGATAAGCAATTTGATTGGTTGATGCTTTAGGACACGATACCTTTGGTTCCAATTAAGTGAGAGTGATGAAACTTGGTGTATAGTTTCATTACATCAATACCTTGACTAAGTTCGATGATGAGCATTTTCTGCTCAGGGTAAGCAGAGCGATAAGCAATTTGATTGGCCAAGACTTTGGAACACAATAACCCTCCTTCTAATTGAGCTAGAATGTTCAAACTTGGTGTAGGTGTTTATTAGGTCAATGCCTTGAGGGAGTGCGAAGATCGGCATTTTCGGCTTAGGGTAAGCAGAGATAAGCAATTTGACTGGTTGATGCTTTGGAACACGATAAATTTGGTTCTAATTAAGTGTGATTGATGAAACTGGGTTTATAGTTTCATTACATCAATACCTTGACTAAGTTTGATGATGAGAATTTTCTTCTTAATAAGTAGTTTGATTGGTCAAGACTTTGGAACATAACAACTCTTCTTCTAATTGAGGTAGAATGTTTAAACTTGATGTAGATGTTCGTCTTGACTGAGTTCAATGATTAACATATCGAGCTAAAGCTAAGCAGAGATAAGCAATTTCTTGCTTTGGGACAAGATAACTTTGATTCTATCTGATAGAGAGTGATGAAACTTAGTGTATAGTTGATAATCAGTTTGATTGCTTGATACTTTGGAAAAAAAATAGATGTGCGATTAATTAATATGTGTCATCTATTTATTTGGGGATTTCGGCGGGGGACATCAGCCTCACTGTTTGCTTGTTATTTATGTATTTATAATATTTATACCCATGCATTATAATTGTATTGAATGCTGTGCCATTATCAAACCTGTTTGAGGTAAATGTGTACATTACATACTGTTGTCCTGTTAGTAAATCTATATCATAAGCTAGATTATAATTACCGTTGTCTTATTTGTAAATATTATTTGTCATATTGTTATAAATATATGTACATGTTTATATTGTATGCTGTCCTAAATGGATGTTTCGATACAATAAAATCTTATCTTATCTTATCTTGTACCAAGTACTAAAAGGTTGTTTCAGAAGTAGTGTCAAACAAACCAGTGAAAAAAGATGACAAGCTAATCAATGTTGTTAACATTAATAATGATGTAATTACCTGTAGTACCTTATAATTACCTGTACCTAATAATTACCTGTACCTGATAATTGATGTTGTACTTCGTAAACTTGATAAGGAACCAATCAGTGAGCAGTTTAGAAATCAACTGGGTAGGCTGCAGCAGATTGTGTTAATTTCAATATCCATTGAACTAGGATGCTGTGGATTGTGTGGCCCTGTGGATGAAATTAAATCCTGCCTCCTAACAAATTTGGAGGATTGGGTGGCTGATCATAATATCTGTCATTGAGTCAAGTGGCGTGCTTTCCATTCCCCGCTTGTACGTGACAAAGAGTTGGGTTGCATGGACATTAAGATCCATTTTTCTATCTCTGTCTGGGTATTGTTGGGTAGCATTGGGTGGTATTGAGTAGTATTTGTTAGTATTGGGCAGTATTGGGTAGGTATCGGGTAGTATTGGGCAGTATTGGGCAGTATTGGGTAGGTATCGGGTAGGTATCGGGTAGTATTTGGTAGTATTTGGTTCGTATTGGGTAGTATTGGATGAGTATTGGGCAGTATTGGATGAGTATTGGGTGGTATTGGGGTAGGTATTGGGTTAGTATTGGGTAGGTATTGGGTTAGTATTGAGTGGTATTTGGTTGTATGTGGTGGGTAGTATTTGGTTATTATTGGGTGGTATTGGGCAGTATAGGGTAAATAATCTTGCTGTATTAATATTTTATTTTACAACATGAGATATTTGTGACACATAGAGACTTTAAATTTAAGTATGTTTTAAAAATATTACCGTATTATCAGTGGGAGGACTGATGACACAGCAAAAAATATTTATTAGACCTCGATATATTGGCCATTGGTGACCTATATCTTATCTGTTATGGTAGCAGTGGTATGTAGGGTAGGGGCCATGATACAATCATTGTCTACATTATCCTTCAGGTAAAAGGTGAGGCTAACTGTAAGGACAGGTAATTAAATTAACACAAGTGTGAAAGACTTAAAGATACATTATATAAGATTTTGATAAAGAGTTAATTGGTCGTTCTTGCTATAATAGTTCAAAAAAAAGAAGTGATGCAGGACGGAGGGCCTGACAAGGAAAGCTGTCTAGTCCTGCGGATGGAACAAAAAAACGAGGTCCCGTGTAGTGCACGTAAAAGATCCCTTGATAGTTGGAATTCGATATAAGAGTAGGCCGTAGTGCCGCTGTCAGGGCAAAATTTCCTTCATAGCATATGCCCGTCTTCATTAGCCCAGTTTAGGAGCAGAACAGTACGACGTTAAACCCCATTTCATTTCATTTAAAAAAAAGAGAATGATTAAAGATGTATTATATAAGATTTAGATAAAGAGCTAGTCTTTCTTGTTACATGTATAATAGCTCAAAAATAGATCATCAAAAATTAATATATTGAAAATTTCATTTAAATAACTTTATTCTGAGCAAAGTTATGAGTGAAGTTAAGATGTAGTATAGATTGTTTATTATTGAAGCAGTGATACTTGACAATCGAGGCTAAGTTTCATTTGTCTAATCCTTGTAAATCTTGGCCATTTGATGGACTAGAGAGTTAATTAATGGCTTGGCATGTGAATAAATAACATTTGAAGCCAAATTACATGCTAAAGACCCCTATGCACAGACAAAAAATTGAAATAAAATTGAACCATATGTTAGTCCCGAAATGACCTAGTTTGTGTCGAGTGGACGTTAACCCCAATTTCTCTCTCTTAGAAAAATGTGAAGGTGCTTCTCACGCCACCCGGATCGTGGGCATTATAGTCAAGAGGATAGTGTTCGACCACTGTAAATTGTGTTCATTTTTTGTTTTCAGATTAAAATGTGGCAGTATATAATATATTCATCATCAGCTGTTCTGGTATCCATGGTAACAGGAGCTGTTGCCCTGTTTTTTATCAGTCCGAAACATCTCGTCTACTGGTTCATGAGGTTTGTAGACTGTCTTTGATTTATCTTAAAGAATGGAGCATATATTATAAGAACTTGTTACTATGGGCGTTACGAAAATCAGTATGATAATATCTAGCTCAGAAACTGGAGTCAAATATAATGACTGATAGCGGAGCCCCCCCCTCCCCACACACAGAGACCCACCAACCAAACCCGCCATCCCAACTCTTCTTTGAAAAAAACTAACAGAATACTTTCTTTTTTGGACCATGGTGCCCCAGTGAGTATAAAGCTGGCCAAGAAAGTTCCTAGGGGTTTTCCAGTCTGGTTTCCCCAAGTCATGGGTTTGGCACGAAAAAAGATCTAGTTGTTTGGATGTACCAAAAAACAAAATTTCCCTTAAAACACATTGTATGGTTGTATGCCCTTCTTCATTAGCCCTGTTGGTGTAGAACTGTAGGACGTTAAACCCCATTTCATTTCATTTGATGACTTGCTATGTTTGCACCACAATATCTCAAAATGTTCTTCTAGGAATCCAAACCTTTTAATTGGTTTTTGGTCCACATCCCATTTTTTGTTTTATAGATGGGTCCACATCCCATTAGGTGTTTTATGGTTGGGTCCACATCCCATTTTGTGTTTTATAGATGGGTCCACATCCCATTTTGTGTTTTATGGTTGGGTCCACATCCCATTTTGTGTTTTATGGTTGGGTCCACAATCCCTAATAAACAAAAGGATATTTTAAGTTTTCTATTTGGGTCCACATCCCTTGATTTATTGAAAGATTTGTGGGGTTTTTTGTAGATTAGATGCCAAGAGAAGTGGTATGAATGTAAAATATATTAAAAATGAAGATTTTATATATTGTTATGCTGAACGAGGAAAAAAACAGAAAAATAAACTAACGATATTAGCTGTACATGGTTTCACTGGATCTAAAGAACAATATTTACAGTTCTTTAAGGTTAGTCTTTACCTTTTTTCACTTTCATTAAAATATCAGTCATTTATTTCTGTGGTCATATAAAATTTACAATAACCACAGATAGGTACGGGGGTTGGATGGTCGAATGGTTAGCATGTGCGCGCTGTATCATAAAGCCTGTCATTGAGTCAACTGGCGTGGTTTCGAATCCCCGATTGTACGTGACAAGGAGTAGGGTTGCCTGTACAGCCTTGTGTGTTTTTTCCTGGTCTTCCGGTTTCCTCCCACTGCTATTTAAAAACTCCTATCCTTTGACAAAATAAAATCACAAAACCAAAAAACCTCTGTCCCTCATCAGATTTTTGGTAAGAATTACCCTTGTATGGCCGTATGTAATCGTAATAATGTTTGTTTTTATTTGACAGAAACTTCCATCAGATGTTCATCTAATAGCCGTTGATCTACCTGGTCACGGTCTGACATCTAGTCCAAGAGAAGGAGAGAAACTGGGAATACAATATCTCGTAGAACATGTTCACAAGGTAATATAGAATAATATTTGGTAGAAGATTTAGCCCAGATATCGGTCATATGGCCTACTCTTATTTATCGAAATTCCAACTGTCAAGGGTTCTTTTTACGTGCATAGGACCTCAGTTTTTCGTTGATCCAACCAACTAGACAGCTGTTCTTGTCAGGCAGGCCCCCCCGTCCTGCACCACTGACGTTGGGAAACCACCTCGTAAAAATCCATGGAAGTTTCTAGGCCAACATCAGTAACAAACCAGAGACCTCCAGGCTAGCGACCAGCATCTAACACACTAAGCCGGCTCAGCTCCCTTCATGGAAATGAAATGAAATGGGGTTTAACGTCCTACTGTTCTGCTCCGAACTGGGCTAACGCCATACAGTGTGCTATAAGGGAAATTTTGCCCGGGCAGCGGCACTATCGCCTACTCTTATATCGAATTCCAACTGCCAAGGGATCTCTTACGTGCATTCCAATGTATACACGGGACCTCGGTTTTTCGTCTCATCCGAAGGACTAGACAGCTTTACTTGTCAGGCCCTCTGCTCTGCACCACTGACAAGGGGAAACCACGTCGGAAAATCCCGATGAACTTTCTCGGCCAATGCATGGATCGAACACGTGACCTCCAGGCTAACGAGCCAGCACCATAACCAACTAGCCACCGTGGCTCCCTCCCTTCATGGAAGAAAAGTTTTGTTTTTATATGTTTAGGTCAGAATTAGTAAAAATTGTTGTTTCAGTTTGTTAAATTAATGAAGTTAGATAAAGAACCGTTTCATTTAGTGGGAGCATCATTGGGTGGCACTACAGTGGGTTTGTATACAGCAGAATATCCTGAAACTGTGGCATCGTTGTCTTTAATATGTCCTGCAAGTAAGTCATCCATTTATTTACATGGTATCTACATGCAAACCTAGGCCTACAAGTTGAACTGATTAAAGAGAGAGATATGGGGTTTAACGTCCACTCGACACAAACTAGGTCATTTCGGGACTAACATATGGTTTGATTTTATTTCAATAATTCGCTTGCGCGTAGGGGTCTTTAGCAGTGGGAGGAAACCGGAGGACCCGGAGAAAACCCACGAGGTTGGACAGGCGACTCTACTCCTTGACATGTACAACCAGGGAATCGAAACCACGCCAGTTGACTCAATGACAGGCCGTATGATACAACACACCCAAACCCCCTGAACTGATTAAAGATTTTAATTACATCTCTGTCTTTTCATTGAAAAGTGTATCTTAATATATTTCATTTAGATTCATATATTTAAATCAGATTTTAAATTATCATTTTTTTCAAGGAATCCAGTATTTCTCTTGTAAGATTTAGTGTCTCTACTTTCAATATATACCCAACTAGCCATACTTTATTGGAAATAACTTCCCAATAAATACTCATTTAAACATACATTATGCAAGAGCTAAATCTGTCTATTGCAAGTCTTTCTTTAGGCCTGAAATGTTATCTAAATTATTAATTAGACATTAATTAACTTATCCAAACCATAATCAACTCTCGAAGTCATCACTAACCTGCGATATTTACTGGATTAGGATCTGATCTGTTGCTCAATGCTCATTCATGGTTAAATCAAGAAATGGATAATCGAGACTATGTTTTTTTATCGACTGACTTTATTAATGATGATCAATGATGATCGAGACTAGGCCTAAAATTCAATCGCTAAATTCTTGGTTCAGAGTGGATCAATTTGACTAAAATTTTCATCAAATTCCTTTTACGTTATCTAGTTTTTAACTATTATAGTGAGAATTGTCAGCTCTTTATCTAATCTCCCATAATGTATCTTTAATTAGTTAAGTGTATTTTAATTAGCCAGGTGTGTTTTAATTAAAAATGAGGACGGTTAAAGCATGCACGTTGCATCATAAGGTCTGTCATTGAGTCAAGTGGCATGGCTTCAATTCTCTGCTTGTACGTGACAAGGAGTAGGATCATCGCCTATCCACCCTCGTGGGTTTCCGCCAGGTCCTCTGGTTTCCTCCCACTGCTAAAGACCCCTACGCGCAAGCGATTGATTGAAATGGAATTGAACCATATGTTAGTCCCAAAATGACCTATCTTGTGTCGAGAGGACTTTAAACCCCATTTCTATCTCTCTATTAAAAATAATATATTTTATTACAGTGAAGACTCCACAACACAGTCTATTTACTAAAACTATAGAAGAATGTATTTTAAATGGAATTGAAAAAACTGAAATGAAAGATTGTCCGTTAATACCTGAGACTCCAGCCGCTGCACAGAATATGTTAGATATTTGTCTTTATCATAAAAAAAACATCAATACACAGGTATGTGCTTAACTCTACAGCTTCCGATCCTGTCTTTCAAAATGGGCAGTTGTTGTTCATAGTGTTTAACATCTGCTTCCACCGAAGGTGATAACGCAGACAAGTTGAAATGTGGACGTATATTGCCATCGCCCACGTCGGTCCGTCTGTCGGTCTGTCTGTCCGTCCGTCGGTCCGTCTGTCCATCGTCCACAATTTCTTGTGAACGCTCTAACGCCAAAAGTTATCATCCGATCTTTCTGAAATTTACATGCATTATTTAAATTAGTGAAACGAAGAAGCTTATTGAATTTCAGCAATTTCCATTTATTACGTCTAGAGTTATGGCCCTTGTTTCACTTTATTGATCCTTGTGAACGCTCTAACGTCAAAAGTTATCATCCGATCTTTCTGAAAATTATATGCATTATTTAGGTTACTGAAACAAAGAAGCCTAGTGAATTTCGGCAGTTTTCGTTTATTACGTCTAGAGTTATGGCCCTTGTTTCACTTTATTGATCCTTGTGAACGCTCTCACGTCAAAAGGTATCATCCAATCTTTCTGAAATTTATATGCATTATTTAGATTGCTGAAACGAAGAAGCCTATTGAATTTCAGCAATTCCCGTTTATTACGTCTAGAGTTATGGCCCTTGTTTCACTTTATTGATCCTTGTGAACGCTCTCACGTCAAAAGTTATCATCCGATCTTTCTGAAATTTATATGCATTATTTAGATTGCTGAATCGAAGAAGCCTATTGAATTTCAGCAATTCCCGTTTATTACGTCTAGAGTTATGGCCCTTGTTTCACTTTATTGATCCTTGTGAACGCTCTCACGTCAAAAGTTATCATCCTATCTTTCTGAAATTTATATGTATTATTTAGGTTACTGAAACGAAGAAGCCTATTGAATTGCAGCAATTTCCGTTTGTTACGTCTAGAGTTTTGGCCCTTGTTTCACTTTATTGATCCTTGTGAAAGCTTCAACGCCAAAAGTTATTATTCAATCTTTGTGAAATTTATATGCATTATTTAGATTAGTAAAACGGAGAAGCCTATTGAATTTCAGCAATTTCCGTTTATTACGTCTAGAGTTATGGCCCTTGTTTCACTTTGTTGTACCTTGTGAATGCTCCAACAACAAAAGTTATCACCCGATCATTGTGAAATTTATATGCATGAATTAAATTAGTGAAACGAAAAAGCCTATTGAATTTCAGCAATTTACAATAATTACTTCTAGAGTTATTGCTCTTGTTTCACTTTGTTAAACCTTGTTTATGCTCGATTGATAATAGTTATCATCCGATATGTATGAAATTTATATGCATCATTTAAATTTGTGAAACAGGTCTATTGAATTTCAGCAATTTCCGTCAATAATTTCTAGAGTTATGGCGATTGTGAACGTTTGAATGACAAATGTGATCTGTATGAAATTTATATGCATAAATTAATAAAACGAAAAAGCCTGTCAAATATCAATAATTTCTGTAGATTACTTCCAGAGTTAAGACCCTTGCTTCAGTTTGTAGAACCTTGTAAACCCTCAAACGACAAAATTTATAATCTGATCTGTATGGAACTGTCTTATATAGGCTCCCAATTACCTACAAAGGAATAAATATGCGACAACCCTTGACGACCGCTCGGACGATTTAGCTGCTGTGGGCGTGTGTTTTGTTGCCTGGCAACCTATCTTTATTATCTGAACGCACACGCAGGGGTCTTCCCTGTGGAATGAAACCCGAGTACCCGGAGTAAACACACGAGGTTGAGAAGGCGCCCCTATCTCCAAGCCACATACGCTCACACCAGGGACCGCAACCACAACTGCAAGCCAGAGGTGACCAGCCAGCTAGAGGTTGAAGCGTGTCACTCTAGACCACTTGGCCATCCCAACCCCCCTATTTTTAACGTCTTTTAGATCGTACATATAGTATGTGCGTAGCTGACATGTAACCAATCACAACTCATATTACCAAGTTTGTGTCGAGTGGACATAAAGGAGGATTTCTGTCTTTCTCTCTATATAGTTTGTGTAATGAATCACAATGGCTGTGTTACTAGGCTAATTTGGTTCAGATTGTTTTGAGCGTAGTCATAGAGACAACCACTTAGCGTACATCATGTTTGTCGTTAAACTAATTTGGTTCAGACTGTTTTGAGCGTATTCATAGAGATAATTTATCATCAAAAGCTGGTTGGACAATGAGTATTTATATCCATACGCCATGCTAATTACAGACATAGTTCTATTGTCTTCCAGTGATTTTAGCGTGATCTACTGGGCTGATGAAGAAGATCAAAACCATACGAGCAATTTTACTTTTACTAGGTTTGCACTGTTGTGCGATGCGATGCGATAGGATTGTCCCTGATTGGTCCACGATCTGGTACATGCAGATTCGTTTGATACTATACGATCAACACGATTTCTACGACTGAACTCAATATAATGATAAGACCTGATAGGATCACCACAATGAAAAAAACGACGATTTCAGTCGCAGAACGAATCGTGATAGTTGGAACCTAGCATTAGAGGAGGTGCTTCTGCCCATTTTTCTCTCCTGCTTACATAGGAGTAACGTCGTTTTGAATTACTCCACGGTAATCCTAAACATGTACGTACCTAAATGAGTAGGAATATTGTCTGTATTTGATTCACATCAATAAAATTTTTGTTTTGATTTGTTTTGTTTTGTACATGTTTTTAGATTCTGCAAGGATTGGTTGATTTGAGAAAACCTAAAAACCCTTTTTTTCTTCAATGTAAGTACAAAAAAACTCTGTATTGTTGATGGATTGTTGTGGGATTAATAGAATTACCAACTTGGGTATAGTGGGCCATGGTGGACAGGGTATGGTGGGACATGGTAGACACCATCTATATTTATAGACAGGGTATAGTGGGGCATGGTAGACATGAACTATATTTATAGACAGGGCATAGTGGGACATGGTAGACACCATCTATATTTAAAAACAGGGTATAGTGGGACATGGTAGACATGAACTATATTTATAGACAGGGTATAGTGGGACATGGTAGACAGGGCATAGTGGGACATGGTAGACATGAAATATATTTATAGACAGGGTATGGTGGGACATGGTAGACACCATCTATATTTAAAAACAGGGTATAGTGGAACATGGTAGACATGAACTATATTTAACACATGGGTTTTGGGATTTTTCGACTTTCAAATTTTTATGAATTTGATCATTCCAATATGTAAATTCACCATTAAATATGTAAATTTGACCAACTTTGACTTTTAAGATATGTAAATTTGACTGCTTTACATAAATGAATTTATGAATTAAGAAATATACCATATGTTAGTCTCAAAATTACCCTTTCTTGGCTCTGATTATCACTTGATTTTTTATTACACCAGTATTCAAAGCTCTTGCTTCAGAACATTCAACAACGTTATTGGAGGAGAAATCCAGAAAAATTACAGTACCAACACAGATAGTGTGGGGCAAGCACGATGAGGTAGGTCATACACAGATGGTGTGGGGTAAACACGATGAGGTAGGTCATACACAGATAATGTGAGGTAAACACGATGAGGTAGGTCATACACAGATAGTGTGGGGTAAACACGATGAGGTGTGGGTTAGGTCATACACAGATAGTGTGGGGTAAACACGATGAGGTAGGTCATACACAGATAATGTGGGGTAAACACGATGAGGTAGGTCATAATAATAATGTGTATAAATATATGGACACCGCTAGGAGTTATAATCCAAGCATGACCATCCAAGTCTCCAATAAAGATGTAAACCCTGATAAACTCTCATTTCTCCTGAGCTCTTTAAATCTTAGATCCCCAATATACAGCTGCCTATAAAGAGTCCAACAGTTTTTTGTGTAACTTTATACACCTGCCTAACCTCGTAGGTTTTCTCCAGGTCCTCGCACTAATTGTTGAAATCTGAGCCATGCGTTAGTCCCTATAAAGACCTGGTTGTATGTTGAGTGGTGGTTAAACCCCATTACTGATATCTTGTCTTGTTTTTATTTCAGATCATAGATATCAGTGGTGTTGATGTTTTAAAGGAATTATTACCAAATTGTCAACAAATTGATATTATAGAAAAATGTGGTCATTCTATTACACTGGACAGACCTGGAAGCCTTGTCAAATCTATTCTTACATTTAGAGGAGAATATCAAAAGAAATCTTAACCTGAACAAAAGTATAGATAATTATACAGAAACTATGGATAATTATACACAAAATATGGATAATTATACACAAAATATGGATAATTTTACACAAAGTATGGATAATTATACACAAAATATAGATAATTTTACTGTATGGATAATTATACACAAAATATGGATAATTATACATGGATAATTATACATGGATAATTATACACAAAATATGGATAATTATACACCAAATATGTATAATTATACACAAAATATAGATAATTTTACAGTATGGATAATTATACACAAAATATGGATAATTATACACAAATATGGATAGTTATACGCAATATATCAATAATTGTATACACATTGTATATTTCAAAATTATGGTAATTGTATTATCAAAAAAAATGAATATTGCATATTCCAAAACTAGGGGAATTATATATTCTAAAAGTATGTAAATTGTATATACCACAAATATGAAAATTAACAAAGTAATATTAAATATAGATTTTGCATTAAATATAGATTGAATTGAAAATATAGAATCTATATTACCATTTGGCTTAAACAAAAATTATATATTAAATATAGATTATATTCATATTGATAATATTTATCAAAATATAAATATAGATTATATTTATATTGATAATATTTATCAAAATATAAATTTAGACTATATTCATATTGATAATAGTTATCAAAATATAAATATAGACTATATTCATATGGATAATATTTATCAAATGTAAATTATATAACAAATATAGATTATAATTCTATAGATACTATATTAAATAAGGATACTATTTATCAAATGTAAATTATATATCAAATATAAATTATATAACAAATATAGATTATAATTCTGTAGATAATATATTAAATATGGATAATATTTATCAAATCTAAATTATATATTAAATATAAATTATATATCAAATATAAATTATATAACAAATATAGATTATAATTCTGTAGATAATATATTAAATATGGATAATATTTATCAAATCTAAATTATATATTAAATATAAATTATATATCAAATATAAATTATAATTCTATATATAATATTTATCAAATATAAATTATATAACAAATATAAATTATAATTGTATGGATTATATTTATCAAATATAAATTATATATATTATTGATTAATTTAATAGGCCTATAATAATACACACAATTGTAAATAAATACAGATTAGATTATTTGTATTCATCCTTGGGTCTGACAATTTTACATCATATTGTTATTGTTTAATTTCTAATTTACCAAACAGAATATTTACATTTAGTTTATAAGTTATATTTATAGCACGGCTTTCATGAGTTAACAGGTTTAAACATCGAGGCCGTATAAATGACTTGTAACATTGACACCTACTCAACATGCGTGTTGTTATTGCACAGAAAACCCACCCCACTTCTCTATATGATTTCTACTAAAACTAGTGTAAACCAGCAAAAGAGTGCAATAACATTGAACATGTCTAGTTATTGCTCGGTTAAGCCCCACCCAATCTACTAGAGGGAAAACAATCTGCTTGTTCAACGAAAAGAACAAAGGAAGATTTCCTGTCCATGTAACAATCGGTTTTAATGCATATCATTACCTGTACCTATTTAATTATTTGGTTTTCTGTGTGGCCAATTTTTATTATTTTATTTGTTATTATTGTATACCCATATGACAAGCACCTTAGACATAGGAAGGCCATTTATCTTTGTTATCTATCAACTAAAGGAACCAGGGGATTGGATGGCTGAGCGCATACCCGCTGTATCATAAGGTCTGTCATTGAGTCATCTGGCGTGGTTTTGATTCCCTGGTTATACGTGACAAGGAGTAGGATCGCCTGTCCAACCTTGCTTGTCCTACCTTGCTTGTCCTCCCTTGGTTCCCCCCCCCCCCCACTGCTAAAGACCCCCACACCAAATAAAATTGAACCATATGTTAGTCCCGAAATAACCTAGTTTTATCGAGTTGACCTTAAACCACCACCACCCCCCCCCCCCCCTTCCACCCCAAGGAACCACATTCCAGATACTCAAAGTTTAAATTGACAGTTCAAACCAAAAGCCAAATGTAACAAAATAGTCATATTTTCGTTTTTTATATGAAATACATAATTTGTAAGTACCCAATTTGTGTTTATCTTTAGTAATTTGTTAAATTTGCAAACTTTTACTTACTATCAGTATTTATTTTTTGCTTTTTTCTGAGACCAAAGTTTAAAAGTGAGTGCCATTTTTGTTAGATTTATACAGCAGTTAGTGAATATATTTCGTTACCTTGGTAACATAGATCATGTGATATATGAATATAAAACTAAAGGTGAACTTTTCAACAATCTAATAAAAGTATCTCGTTTCATCTTATCATGACTCTGATATATCCAGATGGCGGCTGTTCAGAAAGCTAGACACGAGACTTGATTGAGTTTAAAAATAGATCAGATGGCAATGATTGTAACGGCTGTGTTTTAATTAACTATTTCACTGGGCTTATGAGAGAGGTCACCACTTATCGCTGGGTGTATGAGGGAGGTCACCACTTGCCACTGGGTGTATGAGAGAGGTCATCACGTATCACTGGGTGTATGAGAGAGGTCCCCCCTTGTCAATGGGTGTATGATTGAGGTCCCCATTATTCACTTATCACCAGGTGTGTGAGATTGGTCATCAGGTGTATGGAGGAAGCCACCACTTGTCACTGGGTGTATGAGAGAGGTCCCATAACTTGTCACTGGGTGTATGAGGGAGGTCCCCACTTGTCAATGGGCTTATGAGAGGTCATCACGTATCACTGGGTGTATGAGGGAGTTCCCACTAGTCAATGGGTGTATGAGAGAGGTCCCATAACTTGTCACTGGATGTATAAGAGAGGTCACCACTTGTCACTAGGCGTATGAGAGAGGTCACCACTTGACTCCCCCCCCCCCCAACTCTTGGCGCCGCCACCGATCGGACATTTCGGGGAAACGGGTAAAGTAAAAAAAAAAATATTTCATCTAGTTGGCAAAATAAAGTGCCCGAAGTGTAATAAAACGGTAATTTTACTTTTCTTTTAATTGAATACCACGAAATTGTACTGAATTAATTATGGATTAAAACATTTTGTCTGGAATCACTCTACTTTGTGCGACATTTATCGGGCTTCGATTATTATAAGTGAATGCAGCTGCAACAGTCTGATTGGATGGTTGGAATTCAGGTCGACATATAGTGGGATTTCGGTTACAAAACCATTAGATAACTCACGGGCTAGAGAAGCAGAAAAACGCATTTGCGGTAGTTAGTTTCAAAATTTTCTCCTGGAGGGTGAGGCCCCCATACCCCGAGACGATTGATTGGTTGTTGGGGATTCAGGCCAGCCACCCAAAGGTGGGCTATATTGAACCATATTGACTTTACTTTATTAACAGACCGAAACAGCAGGAAAACGCGTTTACAGCAGTTAAATTTTCAAACTTTTCTGCTGGCGGCCCCGTCTCCGTGGACTGTAAACGATTGATTGAAAGTCGAGTCAGCCATCTTAATTAGGCTATATTAGACCAATTTGAAGTTGCTGTATTCACAGGATGAATAACAGGAAATTGTTTCGGCCGTCAAATTTTCCAAAATTATTACTTGTGGGAGGGGGGGGGGTACACCGGCCCATTCTGCCCCCCCCCCCCCCCTAACTGTCATCGAGCCCGTGCGCCACCCCGGTCTGACGGGGGTATAACGTGCGAAGCATTGCATGCGCATGGGCCGGAATCCGCTCAGATGTGATGGGTACTTCATAGTTTTTTATCTTGGATTTAAACAAACTCGTCAGTAGCAATACATGAAGCATTAAATTAGTCAGAAGAATTGGAGTAAAACTGTATTTATCGCAGTGAGTAAAGCGCAGGCTCATTCTTTCACATGTAGATCTCGTTTCAATTTGGTGTTTGTTTTGTCAGCGTGGTCACCCTTGTCAGTCAGTGGTGCAGCAAGTCGTTAGGATGGGACGTTGACGTGCACGTACAAGAATCCTTGTCAGTTGGAATTCGATGGACCAAGGCGGACAGAATTTACCTCACAGTACACTGTATGACGTAATTTTGTTTTTTTAATCACGGTGATTTCGTTGATTCAAGTGGCGTGGTTTCGATTCCTAGCTTGAACGTGACAAGGTGTAGAACCACTTGTCCAACCTCGTGAGTTTCCTCAGAGTCCCCCGGTTGCCTGCCACGGCTAATGACCCCTACGCGCAAACGAATTCTTGAAATAATGTCCTAGTTTGTGTCGAGTGGACGTTAAACTCTCTCTCTCTCTCTCCATGGAGGGGGGGGGGGGGTGGCCGAATCATACGGTCTGTTATTGAGTCAACTGGCGAGGTTTCGATTCCCAGGTTGTACGCGACGAGGAGTAGGGTCGCCTGTCCAACCTCGTGGGTTTTCTCCGGGTCCTCCGGTTTCCTCCCACTGCTAAAGACCCCTACGCGCAAGCGAATTATTGAAAAAAAAATGAACCATGTGTTAGTCCCACAATGACCTAGTTTATGTCGAGTGGACGTTAAACCCATCTCTCTCTCCCTCTCTTCATGGATGCTTTTGTAATCCAATATTACACGAGTCGATATTATTGCCAATAACACTACCTAGAAGTCAATAATTCTCTTACAGTGTTCAATCGTTTGATGAGATGACTCCCAACCTATTCCAGTATTTTATAGCCTATTTGAATCATTCCAGCACTCATTCGTCTACCAGAATGGCCATCAAGATAGAGGTTGGCACAAATCAATCGGGTAGAAATCATTACTGTTTCCAGTGATCAGAATAAAGATGGCGAGATGACGACAAACTGTCATAAATCTCTAGGGATAGACATTACTGTCTCCACAAATGGCAAGTTTGTCCGTTTTCCCGAAATACTAATAATTTCTGTCGTGGTTTCCATTCCCCGTTTTTATGTGACAGGGAGTAAGTTTGTCTGTCCAACCTTGTGGGTTTTCTGTGGGTCTCCCGGTTTTCCCCCAACAGCTTAAGACCCAAACGAGCAAGCGTATTATTGAAATAAGATTGAAATGACCTAGTTTGTGTCGTGTGGAAGTTAAACCTCCCCGTCTATATATATATATATCACACGCCCTATTCATTGAGTCAAGTAACGTGGTTGCGATTCCCCTCTTGTACGTGACAAGGACTAGGGTCGCCTGTCTAACCTCGTGGGTTTTCTTCGGGCCGCCGTTTTCATGCCGCTGCTAATTAAAGATCCCTACATGCAGCTGAATTATTGAAATCACATTAAACCACATGTTAGTCAGAATATGACCTAGTTTTTTATCCAGTATAAACGTTAGCGTGCACGGAAAAGACCCGTTGGCAGTAAGAATTCAATTACTACCCGGACATACACCACTTTCTCTTATCAATCACTGTATGGTGTAGGCCATAGTGCCGCTGCCCGGGCAAAAATTTCCCTCATAGCACAATGTATGGCGCATGTCCGTCTTCATTAGTCCGGTTCGTACAGAACAGTAGGAAGATATTATTTCATTAATATACATTTTTAACCGTTGAAATTCGATATAATACCATAGTGTCGCTGCCCATGCAAAATTTCCCTCATAGCACACTGTTTGAACATTAAACCACAGTCCATTTACTGTGTCGAGTGGACGTTAAATCTCCCTCTCTCTCTCCCCCTAGTCGGTAGGGTGGTACTAACCGTACTATAACCAAGGTCCACACTCGACACTGGTGTGCATTTGGAAATCAAAAATTCAAGCAAACGACAACGACGCTATCCGGGTCGACGCCACACAGAAACAATCTCTCGGACTCGTTCCTACTTCACCCCTATTGCTCGTTTCCCTTTTTTCAATTTTCATACTGACGTCAAAATAGCCTGACGTCATTTCCAGTATGTTATCCCGACATCATTCGTTTAAAACTTCAATTCGTTAAACGGTAAAAAATATACTGAGACAAGCCAAGTAAAACAAATATTGCCTTTCTATTTATATTTGGGAGAAACTTTAATAATGACGTCTACGTGTATAATTGATAGAAAAACGTATACTGAGACGTAATGAAAACATACCACTGATTTGACAGGAAGGGCTGGCGAGACATAATACATCTGAAATGTTATTGTTGGTATGATTGTTGGCTGGATAAAGTTATCCACACAAGAAAATCAACAACAATCCACAGGGGCCACAACAAAAGGTACAAACATCAAATGTCAGTAGCCGCGCTAGATCCAACAGTACGACAGTTAACACAATCTGATTAAAACACAGATTCTATTTCGTTTCGTTTTTTATAGTTTAAAATTTTGTTTTACTTGTCTTCACAACACTAGTATCTGGAAGAGTTGTTATATAACCCGCGTTCTGGATGATGTGAGGGATTTGCCAATGGAGCGGTCTGTTACCACTTTTTGGCGTCAGGTGCACAGAACTGTGTGTAACCCACTAGAAACATCAACGGGAATTGAATTGGTTAATCAGTTGTCTGACGTCATTGGGTCAAAAACTACTCGTATGACCTCTGACGCAACCTTTCACAACAACCGGCCAGATCTTCGTGTAGTAGAGACCATCGAAAGTATAAAAAAACGAAACGAAATATAGATCTGTATTTTAATGAGATTGAAGTGAACACAGATGATTGATGAACCCTTGTGGACTCACAGCTTGTGGACTCACAGCTTGTGGACTCACAGTATCAACAGTACCACCCTTGCGCCTTGTGGACTCACAGCTTGTGGACTCACAGTATCAACAGTACCATCCTTGCGCCTTGTGGACTCACAGCTTGTGGACTAAAAGGTATCAACAGTACCATCCTTGCGCCTTGTGGACTCACAGTATCAACAGTACCATCCTTGCGCTGGTGCTGGTCTTGTCGAGCCCGGGCTTGTTTCATCTCAATTGGACTCTGTCTCCTGGAAACGATCATCCTGCCGTCTCAAGATGGCTTCCAGATCTTCTGACGGAGGATATTGTAACAGTGCAGTCTCTAGAAATTTGGCGTCTTTCGTAATTGGTCTTCCACCAATCAAAAAATGAGTTCAATCCTACACGTGGCATCTTAAGAGTTGCAGGTACTTTTGGAAGATATAAATAATTTTGTTAATTCACCATTATCTTCACTGAATAAATTACTAAGAAACGACAATATTGGATTTCTCTTATATTCAAGATAATAAACCAACCAACAGAAACCATTTTTACAATATAATGATTCTATCTAGCTGTTCAGTTGTCAACTCTGGCATATGGGTGTGTCTTCTACTGCTTTCAGAGTATGGGTGTGTCTTCCACTGCTTCCACAGTATGGGTGTGTCTTTCACTGCTTCAACAGTATTGTAGGACTTGTTCTGGCCATAGCGTCTTAGAGCCACATTTTATACCCAATGTCTGCAGCTTATATCGTGAATTTCAACTTTCCTATTTTTTGTTTGAGACAATTGTTCCGTGGGCGGGTTTAAGTGATCGCGATCTATTTTATTAAAATACAGATCTATATTTCGTTTTGTTTTTATACGTTCGATGACCTCTACTACATGCAGTAAAGGCAAGTAAAACGAATTTTTGAACTATAATAAACGAAACGAAATAGAATCTGTGTTTTAATCAGATTGGATCTGATGTTGCTATATTCAGGATTACCCGATAGTTAGTGTTTCCCTCAAACGAGATTTTCAATCAACCATTTATAAAAAGTGATGAGTTTTCATTGAGTCTCGGTATATATTATAATATATTTCCAGTTTTATTTAGTACTCGTATTAATGTTTCTAATTGGACGAGAATGAGGCATCCATGAGTTGACTGCCTGCACCTTCCGATGAGCCCGATATAATTTGTGGTTTCCATGGGGACTGTCGCTATGGTGACTCAAACTTCTAACATCCACGGATCCTTTCCTCTTCTTGTCGAAGTCCATAGTATTGCTCCGTATCTGTAAAAAATTAAAATATAATTCATATATTATGAAATACACAAATTGAACGTAAACACTAATCTGATTTATATGGCTGCTCCAGGACGGAGTATGGAACATCCATTTCTTCAGATACGAACGTCTACGTCTGATGGAGTGTGCATATACCGCGAACGTAACTAACGTGCGAAAATTAAATGGCAGCTAGCTCTGCGGGTGGGTCTGTCGTTCAGATTGCATATACTGGTGCATTTTTAAGGGATTTACTGTGGTGGGTCCTAAGTAAAAAGTTGTTAGAGGGTGATTTAATACATTCATTCATACGTATCTCACTGGTCAAAGGGCTTCCGCCATTCCATCTAGAACCAGCCTTAAATGCCTCTGTGGCTGAAACGTCGGCCTACCAAAACGATCATTTTATGACTAACATAAATATGGTCTAATTTTATTACGATTATTCGCTTGCGAGTTGAGTCTTCAGCAGTGGTAGGAAATCGGATGACCCGTAGAAAACCACGAGGTTGGACAGGCGAACCTACTTCTTGTCACGACAGACCTTATGATCCAATGTGCACGCGTTAACCCATTCGGCCATCCAACCCCACCTCTACTGATACAGAAACGATTTGAGATTTTTCTTACCTGAGCAGCTGTAAAGTTATTATAGTTAGTGACGTTTGGTTGATGAACCAATTCTTCGTTATAGTTGGTAACGAGGCTGCCATTTGGTTGATGAGCCATATCATCGTTCTGTACAATATATATTAAAGCGATAATTTCATATTTTCTAAGAAAGTCAAAACATAATTATTTCTATATGTCTGCTCAATAGTTTGTCAACTCACTATTATACGATCATAGGTATTATTCTCCCCCTTAAAAATCCTTTGACCCCGGAAATAATAACACAATTACCTCCCATGCTTTTCTATTCCCCCCCCCCCCCCATGGAATAGCTATCCTCAAACGTTTGAATTTAAAGTTGAAAATAATATTTTTGCGAATTTCTCAACTAGCAAAAGTGAATTATAGGATTAATAGGATTATTCTATAACAAGGTCTGACTGTTTATAGATACCATCTATTTTTAGGCTTTATTTTAATAAATTTTAAAAATATAACTTAAAAATATGAAATTGCAGCTTTAAAGGAGCTAAACCTCTAACTCAATATTATCCATTTTAAATCAAAATTTAAACACCAATTAGAATTCAATACTGGTCCATTTCAACTGCTGTTCCATTTGGACTGTTCACTAACATAGGGGTCTTTAGCAGTGGGAGGAAACCGGAGGACCCGGAGAAAACCCACGAGGTTGAACAGATGACCCTACTCCTTGTCACGTGCAACCGGGGATTCGAAACCACGCCAGATTACTCAATGACAGGCCTTATGATAATACAGAACGCACTGCTAACCATTCGCCCCCCCCCCCCCATATGTGCTTTAGACCCATTTTCATCTACTTTAAGGTTCCAAAGAGCTAAATCGCTTATATTTGGGACCTAGAAATAAACACAAGTGAGTCAGAACACATAAAATAATGTAATATGAAAGTAAATCAATTTCTGTCTTTACTTTAATTTCAAATCAGTTATGTTCAGCGAAATACGCCTTAAGTCTCAATCGAACGACAACTCTAGCGTCTGGTTATTCCAGTCTACATAGTATTTATTGCTTATGTTCTCAAGATAAGAATATGCGTCACCATCTAGCCTCGTTCTTCAAGTTCCTTGTTAGGAATGGGCCTGAAACGCATTCTGGTACACGATTCGTGTACCATTGGTAAAATTTTTACTTTGTCTAATATTGGATATCAGAAGCCCATCTTTTCTCGATAAAATCACAACATCAATGTTGATTTAATTTGAGAAATAATTTGTGTTTTCATTGTCGAAGGCTTTGGATGATATTGAGTTAGAGACATAGCTACTTTAAGAGTACTAAAATAAAATTATTGAGGGTCTTTTGAAAATTGTTTTTTTTTTAATAAACTGACATTGATGCTGGTTGTGATTTTTGTACCATCCTAGAGACTAGTCACTTTTCATTGTCAGTCATTCTGTCATGCACCACTGATAAGAGGAAACCACACTGGGAAATCCCGAGGTACTTTCTCGGTGTTTTCCCGCGCGATTTCGACGTCTCATGGAAACGGCGCCATTACATTTGAATTAGACAGACTCTTTCGCCGTCGAAAACGCGCTGCGTAAATGCGTACATTTATAAAAGGTCTTAACTTACCGGAATATCAGATGCTTTTCTGGGAACAACATAGCGACCACTCTCCAGATCAACTAAAACGTCGCCGCTGTCGTAAAACGTATGTTCTACGTTACTGTGAAATATTCTTACATCTCCGTTGGATATCTTCCTGTGCATTCTGTCAGTTTGGACAGCCTGTTGCTCTTTTTCTACCGGACGACGTCTTCCACCACAAATAGGTGTACCACATCTGTCTCAAAAAATATTTATACAAATAAAAAAAGTAAACTTCTATTTATTGACACAGATTCTATTTTTACTACACTACTTTCGATCGCCTTTATTACATGAAGATCTGATCGGTTGTAGTGGAAGGTCGCGTCAGGGATCATAAGACCGGATTTTGACCCTATGACGTCAGACATTTGATTAACCAATAAGCGTTGATGTTTCTATTGTGTTACCCACAGTTCCGTGTGCCTCACGCTAAAAACTCGCCGTAACAGACCGTTTCATTGGCTAATCCGTCACACCACCTAGAACTCTTCCAGATCTTAGTGAAGTAAAGACGTGTAAAACGAAATTTTGAACTATAGAAAACGAAACGAAATAGGATCTGTGTTTTAATCAAATTGTCATTTTTATTAAAACCAAAACACAAGAAAATTAGAATTTTAAGGAAATTGTATTTAAAATCCCAATACTGGGAAGATTTGACAAATAAGATCGTGGAAGGAGGGTGACGTCACAGATCCTATTGCCAGAAATATTAGGGTACATTCTTGGTAAAGTAACAACTCCTGCCAAGATGAGAAGTTTGTTATTTTGAAGGTTTGGACAACTATGTGAAAAACAGAGTATGGTCGACGGGGTCTCCAGGAACCGCCAATCACCACAATACGTTCATGAAATACGGTTAGGGAAGGTATTGGACATTTTCAGCTTTATTAGTGGTTGTTAGCGCGATATTTCGCCCTGGGTAACCCTAACCCTATTCCCATCCTCTAAGCATTTAGCTTATATTCACTGAAGTTGGCATATATTTCCCTCTCCGTAATCGTGGTGATCCTATTAGGTCTTATCCTATATTGAGGTCAGTTGTAACAAACCTGCACGTACCAGATCGTGGACTCAATAGGCTAGATCTAGGTTACCGGAATCTGCCGAGGTTTGCCGAGTGATGAGTAACTTACCCACAGAGATGTGTTATAAACAATAGTAAACCAATGAGAGCAATCAAGCCCAATAAACCACCCAATACAGCTACTATCAGTTTGATATCTTCAGTTTTTATAGCTTCTACAAATATATACAAAAATATAGAAAACAAAATGATTGTACTATTCTACACTTCAAGTTTGGCGTCATCAGAGTCATCGTGGAACTGTGAGGCCCGTCAACTGATCCGCAGTTGTCCAAGGAACAAGCATGCAAGTTTTATTTCGATCGTACTTGAAACGGCGGTTTTTGAAACCCAGATGAGGAGCACTCTAGGCCCAGTTGCTGATCCAAAAAGGGCTATAAATAGGACTAGAGTATGCTCAGGGGCCACTAAGGAAACTAATGTTCTCAAGTAGTTTGTCCCCCCCCACCTTTTTTTTTAGTTTGGGGCCCTTTTCAGCTTTTCAGTCTTGAAATTACGTCGTTTTGGATGAATTCTCGCGCTCGAAGAAGAGAGCCCCCACCCCCTTACGGGGCCATACTCAAAGGCCTCCGGTTCCTAGTCCGTTCCTGACCAAACCGCTTTGATTTATGTGAAAATGAAGTAATATGTTAGGTTGTGATGGAGGCAACCTCTGTATGGTTAAAAGAGGTCGAGTCATTTTAAATTGTTAAACGGTTAGTCATATTTTATATCAACCAATAAGCTAGCCTGCTTTACAAAAGCATTACGCTTTAAATAGAGCTCCAAATTGGACCAAATATGTTTACATAACGTTACGTCATAGCAGACTATTGCAGAAAAACTAATTGCTTGACAAACGAGGCTATCAATTTGGATAAAATGTAAACAATATTGTTTTGAGACGAACAACAATTTCACCGTTTTTTAATACCTTAAATCACTGTCCAAAGTTTTAGGAAAGGCCCCTGATTAAAAGAAGGACTGTCATGTTTCAGTGCTTGGGGATAGATTTGATTGAACAGGAAGAATACACACACTCCCTCAAAAGCTCAAGTATCAGAAGCCAATCCAGCAATGACCAAAGAGGGATTTCTCGGGCAATTGCTTCAGGAATATGATTTTATATAGAGAATCTGCTTTATCCCGAGCTCAAATTATAGAGATAAATAGATTGGAAGAATCCGGTTTCAGTACGAATTGAGAGATGAGAAGTTCCCACACTCCGAGGTAGGGCCAGGGGGCAGATATTCCTAACTCTATCCATAACTCTAACACACAAGATATCCGATAGATGCAAGATTCCCGCAATCAACTTGATTTCCTCCTTACTCTGTAACCAGACATCCTCAAATAAATTTATCCTACCTTTCGTTTCCGGAATATTGACGGTATTGTGTACTTGGGGTCGAAGGTCAAGAGGAGAGCATGAAGGGGGGCTGTCAACCCATTGACCTTTGGTGACGTCACAGTCAAGTCTTGACGCACCACGCATAGTAAATCCACTGTTACAGGTATAAATGACGTCATATCCGGTAAATGTAAATAAGGAGTTGCTGACAGCAGGGGGTTTAGTGCAGGCGATAAGAAGTGTTGTTATCACAGTTGTGGTAGTTGCCATGGTTGTCGTTGAGGTCGGCTCTGTTGTTATGGTAACGATGCCATCTGTTGTCATGATAGCTGAAGATGTAGTATTTAGATCGAGGTAATCTGTGGTTAATGGTAGATTGGTTGTGATAGATGTGGTGTCCTGTGACGTCAGCGACGTCAAAAATATTGACGGCGTCACGATCGTGGTATCCATTGTATTTACGATTAACTAAAAAAAGAAAAAAATTAAAAGTTAAACATACATTATGCAAGAGCTAAATCTGTTTATTACAGATCTTTCTTTAGGCCTGAAATGATATCTAAATTATTAATTAGACATTAATTAATTAATCCAGACCATAATCAACTCTCTATGACATCGCTAGCCTGCGATCTTTAGTGGATTATGAGCCGATTTACTGCATAACTTTCCTTCATGATTTAACGATTAAATGGATAATCGAGACTAGTAATGATGATCGAAGCTAGGTGGAACTTTCAATCGCTCGGTTCTCGGTTCATAGTGAATCAATTTGAATGAAATTTTAGGCAAATTTCCTTTACATTATCTATTTCAGTGCCAACTCGTTATCTAATCTCCCATAATGTATCTTTAATAATGTCAAATTTAAATGTAGTAGTAGAACAGGGAGATCTGGTCTTTATGATATGGAATGGAATGAGGTTTAACGTCCTACTGTTCTGCTCCGACTAAGCTACTGGAGACGGGCATTAGCCATGGAGTGTAATAGGAGGGACATTTTGCCAGGACAGCGCCATTACGGCCTACTCTTATGTCGATTTCCAATTATAAAGGGTTATTTAACGTACAGGCCTATGTGTACACGTGACCTCGGTTTTCCCAATCTAATTAAAATACAGATCTATATTGCGTTTCGTTTTTTTATACTTTTGATGGCCTACACTACATGAACATCTGACAAACTGTATTCGAAGGTCGTGTCAGGGGTCGTATGAGCGGCTTTTGACCCTATGACGTCACACATTGATTAGTCAATCAGCGACAGCGTTGACGTTTCTAGAGGTTTACCCACAGTTCGGTGCTTGACAAACCAAGAGGTCGCCGTAACAGATTGTTTCATTGGCTAATCCCTCACTTCAATCAAAATGCCGGTTATATAACAACACTTCCAAATCCTAGTGTAGTAAAGACAAGTAAAACGAAATTTTGAACTATAAAAAACGAAATGAAATAGAATCAGTGTTTTAATCAGATTGTCGGTTTTTCGTACCATCTGAACGACTGTTATAAGATTGGAAGATCGTAAGCAGATCGGCCAAACACAGGGTCGTTTTGTTATCAAGCGAATTATTGAAATAAAATTAAACCATATGTTAGTCCTAAAATGTGTCGAGTGGGCGTTAAACTCTCTCTCTCTCTCTCTCTCTCCCTCTATTTCATGATTAAATCATGAATGGAAGCTGAACAGGAAATCTGAACATAATCCAATAAACATCGCTGGCTAGCGATGACATCGAGAGTTGATTAAGGCCTGGATAAGTTAATTATTGTCTAATTAATAATTTATATAACATTTCGAGCCTATACAAAGACCTGCAATAGGCAGATTTAGCTCTTGCATAATGTATGTTTAAAATAAATACTACTTCACCATTAACTACTGTGTTATCAATCTGATTAAAACACAGATTCTATTTCGTTTCATTTTTTATAGTTCAAAATTTCGTTTTACTTGTCTTTTACTACACTAGGATATCGAAGAGTTGTTATCATTGACGTGTTCTGGATAATGTAAGGGATTAGCCAATGAAACGGTCTGTGACAGCGAGTTTTTGGCGTGAGGTACACGGAACTGTGGATAAATCACTAGAAACGTCAACGCTGATTGATTAATCAATGTATGACGTCATAGGGTCAATAGCCGCTCTATAACCCTGACGCGACATTCCTTTACAACCGGTCAGATTTTCATGTAGTGTAGGTCACCGAACGTATAAAAAAAACGAAACGAAATATAGATCTGTACTTTAATCAGATTATTGTGTTACAAAACAGTTGTTTATAAAAGTTGAAGGCAGCTTAGAATTACATAGTAATAGTGCACGTACAGAATCACGGAATCAGAATTACATAGTAATAGTGCACGTACAGAATCACGAAATCAGAATTACATAGTAATAGTGCACGTACAGAATCACGGAATCAGAATTACATAGTAATAGTGCACGTACAGAATCACGAAATCAGAATTACATAGTAATAGTGCACGTACAGAATCACGAAATCAGAATTACATAGTAATAGTGCACGTACAGATTCACGGAATCAAAATTGGTAGATTGCGGGGAAAGTGAAGGTTGCATGGAACACCTATAGGGTGTAATTGAAACAGGGGACTTCCCATTAAAATAATTACTGTTGTCTCTTAATTTCAGCCATTTTGTTTTACAATGATTAACATTATCATTGACCATTAGGAGAGAGAGAGAGAGAGAGAGAGAGAGAGAAATGATGTTTAACGTCCACTCGACACAAACTAGGTCATTTCAGGACTAACATATGGTTTTAATTTTATTTACATAATTCGTTTGCGCGTAGGGGTCTTTAGTAGTGGGAAGAAACCGGAGGACCTGGAGAAAACCCACGAGGTTGGACAGGCTACTCTATTCCTTGTCACGTACAACCGGGGATTCGAAACCACGCCAGTCGACTTTACGATACAGCGCGCGCTAACCATTCAGCCATCCAACCCCCATTGACCATTAGGATAGTTTGAAAAACAACTATACCAGTCGATTTGAAGATAAACTTTTGCACACTAACATAAAATATGAAATAAAATGGGGTTTAACGTCCTACACATTTTCACTAACCTTGATACACAAGACGAGCATATCATCAAATCAGACTTAAGTTTAAAAATTTACTCAATTTTCAATCACTGTTTATGAGAAATATCTTTAATCCAGAAACACTAAGCCTTGTACATAGTTTCTTATTGATGTATTTGATACATTAAAACAACAAACGTTTTATAAATGGCTATAGTTTAGTTAAAATGAGGGGAATAATTTTGAGTAAATACTTAACTTAAGTCTGCGAATGTTTTGTGATCTCGGGGCCAGATCTCAGTACAAGGGCGTAATCCCCCCCCCCCCGCCCTCTCTCGTCAGGTTTATCCTACCCCCCCCCCCCGCCCTCTCTCGTCAGGTTTATCTAGGTGTGGAACGTATTTTACAAACATTTTTTGTTAGCTATTTTGTAGCCCCTTATCCTGGCTTCAGCTCAGACAGCCCCCCTATTAATCCGTCACTGATGTGGGATTGTGGGCCCCGTTTGCTCCAAGGATATTAAAAATACTTACGCATGACATGAAATGAGGTTTAACGTCCTACTGTTGTACAATGACTGGGATACTACAGAGTCCTATGTGAGAAATGTTTGCCCGGACAGCGGCACTGCGGTCTACTCTTATTTCGAATTCCAATTGCCAAGGGATCTTTTACGTACACGCCGATGTGTACACTGGACGTCGGGTTTATGTACCATCTTTGTCAGCCCCTCCGTCCTGCACCACTGACAAGAGGAAGCCACACGGGAGCGTTGTCTGCTATTGAGTCAACTGGCGTGGTTTCAAATCCCCGGCTGTACATGTACGTGACAAGTAGGATCGCCTGTCCAACCTCATGGGATTTCTCCGGTTCCTCTGGTTTCCTTCCACTGCTAAAGACCCCTACGAGCAAGCGAATTATAGAAATAATATTAAACCATACGTTAGTCCCCAAATGACCTAGTTTGTGTCGAGTGGGCGTTAAACCTTATTTCTCTCTCGATCTATCTTTCGAAAAGAAAAACAAAATACTTACAAGATATTCCTTAGAAATCCACTCTCAAAAATTATATTTTAGTCCAGTTTCTTTCCCTGTACATCGTGATTACTTTCATCAAGTGAAATGAAGAGCGCGCGAGAGAGTTCTAATTCATTATTCCGGTCTCGTACTCATGTTAATGTCCATCATAACAAAGTATATCGGTACCACGTGGTTCCGTTATTTCAATCGATCACTTTTAAAGTAGATATCAATAATACTAATATCGATTATATCTTAGAATTATATCACAGAATCTCCCTATCTTGTTTATAATCTGTAAAAGTTACACAGTTTTTAATCAATTCCACCATATACACGACACATTGACTTATTAAGGCCAGCGTTGTAGACTCCTTGATTACTTTCTACGATGGAGAGGTTGGGTGATTTCAACTCGCTAATTCGTTTTCCATCAGATATAAAATCCCTTGATTTTAAAACAAGTATCTAAATAAAGTTGTGGATCCATAAATTTGTTGAAGAAATGAAATGGGGTTTAATGTTCTACTGTTCTGCTCCGAACTGGGCGAATGAAGACGGGCATACATCATACAGTGTGATATGAGGGAAATTTTACCCAGACAGCGGCACTACGACCTACTCTTATATCGAATTCCAATTGTCATTTACATGCAAGCCAATATGTACACGGGACATCGTTTTTTCTTCCCATCAGAAGGACTAGACAGCTGTCCTTGTCAGGCTCTCCGTCGTGGATCACAGACTAGGGAGAACCACGCCGGAAAATCTAGATGAACTTTCTCGGCCAATGTAGAGATCGACCTTCAAGTTAGCGAGCCAGCGTCTTACCCATTTTGTTGAAGAGGACGTTTCCTTCAGACAATCCCTTCACTTGGACTCGTGCTTTATCCTACACAGATTCAAGGAGCTAGAAAAATTTATTTGGCTGGGTCCGCCTGAGGTTCTTTCTTTTCTCATATCTATCTGTGGGGAATAATGGGGGTTTCAAAATTCCTGTTATTCGCCCCAGTGCCGGATTAACCTTGTGGGGGGCCCGGGACATACCAACTGTGCGGGGGCCCCATTGTTGTTTGTTCAAATTGTTCGAACTGACCGCGGATCGTACTAGTATGTACTCCGCCCCTTTGAGTGCCTGGCGCCCCCAATATCCCTTACTGCCCAGGGCCCAAATCCTTGCCCCTCAGCCCAGGTACTGGTTGGCTCCGTCCGGGATAAAATATTAGTATGACCCAGAATTGTGGGGGCCCCTAAATGTGGGGGTCCCGGGACATTTGTCCCACTCCCCCCCTCCCTAAATCCGGTACTGATCCGCCCTTGTTGGGAGTTGACAGAACGTATAAAGGGACATAATGTAATTGAGGATTTGGGGCGTGTCATCATCAATATGAAATATCGGTAGGCCTATTATAATCATCATAGTTATCGGTATTATAATCATCACCATCGTTATCGGTATTATAATCATCATCATCGTTATCTTCTTTATGTGACATTCAGTAATTTATTGCACTGTAACACACTAAACACTATATGGATAACAATTACTGATTTATTAGCAAGATAAAGTCCTCGATTTCGGTTATGCTGGCGAAGAAAGATTTCAGAAAAAACCCTCGAAGAAAAACCTTTATCTTCTTTAAGTGGCATTCAGTAATTTATTGCACTGTAACACATTAAACACTATTTATGGATAACAATTACTGATTTATTAACATTGAACGTTTCGACGATGATACCCTCGTCTTTATCAAGCAAATGATAACATATATATAAAACATCAAGTATTTATATATAGTAAAAAGAAGCCATAAATATAGAAAGTATATATAACAAGCACTGGTCAAAGCAATGATGACAAACCCTAAATGGTTACAGTAAACCGAAGCCATCATTAATTACATATCTAAAGAACTGGAAGCAAGTGTTAATTGATAATCAGTATTGCTTATAATAACGAACAAGTGTTAAACAATCAATGAGGTATGCAGTGTAAAGCTTCACTATCTTGCATATATATTATATATAATAACGAATGGTAGGATGAATAGACGAAACGTTATATCGTGTATGTAAATAAATAAATAATATACATGATTCTTATATTAAATAAAATAATGATTCAATCTAATTACCACAATCCTGATTAACATAATGAACTACTAGAAAATGATTCTATCCTATGCATGGGGGAGGTAGACTCCTACATCTCTGTTAAGGGCCGGGTTGTGTCGTCTGATCTGAATGCTTTCCATGATTTTCCTTGTCTTCTTTACATGTTGGTTCGTGTTCAGTACTTCTACTTCTGACCATTGAATTCTGTGTCTTTTGTTGTTCCTTACGTGTTCGGCGACTGCAGATTGGTTGTCTTTGGATAACGATAGGTGTTCCTTAATTCTGATGCTTAACGGCCTTTTAGTTTCCCCTATATACTGGTTTTTACAGGGACAGGTCAGTTTATATATGCATCCTGTTGGTAGTGGCGAATTTGAATGGGGGGGGGGGAGGGGTCTTCCCGTTAGCCTTTAACAATTGTTTTATTGTGGGCCCAGTGGTGAAACTGGCGTCTATCCCTGCTCTACTTAGTAATTTTCTTATTTCATATGATGTCTTGCCTATAAATGGGATGGAGATTCTCACTGCAGTCTCTGGTTTAGGTGGGGGTTTAAGTGTCTTCTGATCCTTGTTGATTGTATTTTCTGTCAGATGGACTGGGTATTGGTTGAGTTTGGTGAAAACCTCTTTCAAGTGCTGTATTTCGGGCTATACCCGAAAATACCGAAAAACACCATGTTATACTGAATACCGGAAAACACCAGAAAAACACTAAATCCCGGAAAACACACTAAATACCGGAAAACACCCTAAATAGGTAACTTGGAGCCTGGTTCTCTGGAAAACACCGGAAAACCCTACCCCCCCCCCCCCCCCGCAAACAGAGGACCAGGCTCTGGGTTACCTATTTAGGGTGTTTTCCGGTATTTAGTGTTTTTCCGGTATTCAGTATAACATGGTGTTTTCCGGTAGTTTTCCGGTATAAAGTATTGTCGCTGTATTTCTGCTTCTAGTTGCGGTGGATCACAAATTTTAAGGGAGCGACGTGTCAGGGTTGGGTGGGGTTGGATGACCGAATGGTTAGCACGGCCTGTCATTGACTCAACTGGCGTGGTTTCGAATCTCCGGTTGTACGTGACAAGGAGTACGGTCGCATGTCCAACCTCGTGGGTTTCTCCGGGTCCTCCGGTTTCCTCCCACTGCTAAAGACCCCTACGCGCAAGCGAATTATTGTGAAATAAAATTAAACGATATATTAGTCCCGAAATGACCTGGTTTGTGTCGAGTGGACGTTAAACCCATATTCCCTCTCCCTTCTTATCTTGAGTAGGGTGGTTAGATGAATGGTATATATACTGATCGGTATGGGTAGGCTTCCTGTAAATTGTGGTGGTAATTTTATTGTCTCCTCTTTTCACTAGCTCATCAAGAAAGGCTCTTAGCATTACAAATGCGTCGTCGAGGGGTTACATAGAGGGGTTATCAGCATTGTAATCATCAACATCGCTATCGGTTTAATATTCATCATCATCATCCCTATTGGTATAATAATCATAATGATCGTCATAGGCAGTATAATCATCATAATCATCATCGTGGGTGTTTATCACCGTTAGGAAATATCCTGGGTTTTTTTAAATATTGCCTTAGTTCATGATCCGTATTGAGAGTAAAATACTGGTAGTTATATTGACTATAATCATCATCTCTATCTCTATCTATATCATAACCATCATAATCATCATCATCAAAATCATTACAACCATCATCAATATCATCTATGTTGTAATCTTTAGGATGAAGAACATCTTTTAGTAGAAGAAAATCCTTTAATTCACGAGGTAATTCTAGATCCCTAACCTTCTCCTTTATTCCCAATCCAAGATTCTGTCTGATGAATCTTCTACACAGTGACTTGAGAGATATATTACTACAGAAACTAATGAATTCTTCTCTGCCTTGTGAATGGGTAGTGTGATCTTCCCCATCAAAATTCAAAGTTGTTATAATTCCCCACTCTTGGGCACCACTAAGATATAACAGTTTTCTCAGTTTATCTCTATCTGAACTACTCAGTTCAGTAAGATCAATTTGATTATAGCGACTCTCACCTGAAGACGTAATGAGAGTCTGAACACAACAGTTTTCAGCAACCAAATATCTAATAAAACGAACAACGCGGAGTGGTTCCCAGAAGAAGGGAAAACGTAGGGCTGTTTGGATAATCGTGTTACCATCGATACAGGGTAAATTGAGAAGACCAGTATTACCATTAGATAGAAGTAATTTAAAACAAGTCAAATCAAACACACTCTGATAAATATCAAGATATTGTAGAGCAGATCTTCCTGAATAGTCTAACATGGTAACTATGGCACCAGCTTGAAGTAGTTTCCTTGTAAGAAATCTGTCGTTTTTCATTGCAGCCATCATTAAACTAGTTCTACCTCCATTATCGGGAATATTTACATCTATTCCATCAACACCAAGTAAAATATCAATACAAGCCATGTATATTGGATATATCTGTCTACAATAATTCTTAACAACATCATTTACCTGTCTCTTGTTCAAACCATCTTTAAACATAGTAAATCCAATGATACACAGATGGAGAGCCGTATGACCCTGGTTATTTTGTGTATTGATCTCTAGTCTAGGATGATGTGTCAACAGTTTTAAATATTTACTGTTTAATAAAAAGGCAGCTATCATAGTAGGTGTGTTGGTTTTAGAACAGGGATGGTTGATGTCTAGCTCGTTATTTAACAACCATTTAAACTTGTTTATAGAATAATCATAGTTAACACCAGCTAAAAGATGAAGCATATTTTCTCCTTCATCTGTAAGACCATTAACAATCAACTTACGCCCGATGTAATAACTGAACACCCCCGACCTCTTACATTTTAAAATATCATGGAATAACTTAACTCCGTTGTTACCTGACATCAGATCTGAATCTGAATCTACTAAAAGTTTAAAGACGTATGTTGAATTGATCATGTGATATTGAACACAATAACTAATTGCTGTTTTACCCTTATTATCAGTTAAACTTAGATCAGAATGTGGAATTAACAGTTTTAATATACTGATATTAGTTTGGAATTGTATATGGTGCATTAAAGCCGTTTGTCCCAGCTTGTTTTGATGGTTCACATTACAACCAGCATCTAATAACATGTTAATCAATTTACATTTTAATGGAACATAGAGGTCCTGTTCTGTCACTTTATCCAGATTAATCACGGGCACGCCGTCAGAATTGTCGTATATACCGTACATACCGAAACAGAACAACGGGGTTTTACCATCATAATCAGGTTGGTTTATCTCTAATCCTGTTTTTATTAAAGTATTAACGACCTGTAAACATTTCTCTTCAAATTTAACATAGGAATATATATAACCCACAACATAGTGAAGAATGTTGGATTTATATCTGTCAACATGATATATATCTACTCCGTGTTTTAACAGATACATTACAACTTCATACAACCCTCGTCTAGCAGCTATAAATATAGGTGTGTGTTTATCATCATCCTCCTGGTTGACATCTACACCAGCATCAACTGATTTAAATACACATTGTATCAACAAATCACGTCTATCTGGCTTGTGATATCTATCATAGTTATATAAAAGTTGATTTATCAGGTTTCTCTTATATCTATCAACACCATGTACATCTACCCCGTGTTCTAACAGATACATTACAACTTCATACAACCCTTTCCTAGCAGCTATAAATATAGGTGTCACTTTATTATCATCCTCCTGGTTGACATCTACACCAGCATCAACTAATGTAACTACACATTGTAAAAACAAATCACATCTATCTGGTTCGTCATCACTGTCATAGCTATATAAAAGTTGATGTATCAGGTTGTTCTTATATCTATCAACACGTTCATAGCTATATAAAAGTGGATTTAGAAGGTTTCTCTTATATCTATAAACAACATGTACATCTACCTCGTGTTTTAACAGATACATTACAACTTCATACAACCCTCGTCTAGCAGCTATAAATATAGGTCTATCATTATATACATTCTCCTGGTTGACATCTACACCAGCATCAACTAATGTTTCTACACATTGTAATAACAAATCACATCTATCTGGTTCGTCATCACTGTCATAGCTATCATAGTTATATAAAAGTTGATGTATCAGGTTGTTCTCATATATATCAACATGATATACATCTACCCCGTGTTTTAAGAGATACATTACAACTTCAAACAACCATTCTCTAGCAGCTACAAATATAGGTCTATATACATTCTCCTGGTTGACATCTACACCAGCATCAACTGATTTAAATACACATTGTATCAACAAATCACGTCTATCTGGTTTGTCATCACTGTCATAGTTATCTAAAAGTTGATGTATCAGGTTGTTCTTAAATCTATCAACATGATATACATCTACCCCGTGTTTTAACAGATACATTACAACTTCATACAACCCTCGTTCAGCAGCTTTAAATATAGGTCTATCTTTATATACATTCTCCTGGTTGACATCTACACCAGCATCAACTAATGTAACTACACATTGTATCAACAAATCACGTCTATCTGGTTCGTCATCACTGTCATAGCTATCTAAAAGTATGTTTAACAGGTTATTCTGATGGCGATCAACATAATGTACATCAACAATTCCATGTTCTAACAGATAAACCATAACTTTATAAAACCTGTTACTAGCAGCTATAGGTAAAGCTTTCATCTTATCTTGTAATGATAATCTTTCTACGACTTCCTGTATATTTCCATACTCTTCAGCTTGACGTAGTTTAAACCGCAACCTAAAATATATTAAAGATGTTGTTTTAGTTTTAAAGATGATATAAATACAATAACAATGTAAAAATTCAACGTATTCTGTCTTATTAATCACGAATTAATCAATACATCTATATTATAAAACAATTCTTATATTTGAAATATGTAATTGTCTAAATATACATGAATTATTTATACCGTTTAGTTAGAGAGAGAGAGAGAGAAATGGGGTTTAACGTCCACTCGACACAAACTAGGTCATTTCGGGACTAACATATGGTTTAATTTTATTTACATAATTCGCTTGCGCGTAGGGGTCTTTAGCAGTGGAGAAAACCCACGAGGTTGGACAGGCGACCCTACTCCTTGCCACGTACAACCGGGGATTCGAAACCACGCCAGTCGACTCAATGACAGACTTTATGATACAGCGCGCGCACGCTAACCATTCAGCCATCCAACCCCCCCGTTTAGTTAGAGTGTTATTACAATTATATGTATGGTTAACTATATCTTACCCCAGTCAACCCTGATGTATAGACAATAGGTTAGTGTTTATATATATATATATATAATATACTAACCTCTCTTCATCAGATTCATCCATCTTATTTCTCTGTTGGTTAATATCGAGTGGCCGTTATTATGTCAACTTCACTAAAATACACAAATAAATATAGACTATTAGTTATGTACATATATATAACATACTTGTGTACAGATTCTACAGTATACCAACTAAACATGGGATCAAAAACAAACCATCAACTTTCACTCTCCTATCAACCATCTTGTTTAACTGTTGTCTGTATGAAATATGTTGAAGTGTTGGTCCATGTCTACAAAAAGAAAACTTATTCTGTCTGATTTTTCCTTTCAAATAATTCAATTAAATCAAAGATAGGTTGCCAGGCAACGAAACATACGCCCAAAGCAGCTAAATCGTCCGAGCAGTCAACATGAGATGTCGCATATTTTTACTTTTGTTGGTAATGAAACATTTATAATACGCTAAAATCTGATTAAGATTAACAACTCATTTTCAGGAAATCATTAGAATTTGTTTGGTTTTTATAAAGTTCTGCCAAATGCTAGCGGTTAGTATACGAAACATTTAATATCATGAAATGAGCTGTTCAAGTTATCAAAATTCATTGAAAATCAATATACTTGTTCGTCTCAAAGACCTTAAACTCTGTATATCAATCTGAAGTCAATCCGATGATAACTTTAGCCTCTAGAGCGTCACTAGATTTTTCAAAGTGATCAAGGGTCATAACTTTGGCAGTAATTATCGGAAATCGTTGAAAATCACAAGGATTCTTCGTCTCATGACCTCAAACAAAGCCATAACTATGGCAGTAATTATCCAAAATTGCTGAAAATCAATTTCTTCGTCTCATGACCTTAAACACTGTGTATAAATTTAAAGTCAATCGGATACTAACTTTGGCCACTAGAGTGTCCACAAGAATTTTGAAGTGATCAAGGACAATAACTCTGACAGTATTTATCGGAAATCACTGAAAATCAACAGTGTGTATAAATTTAAAGTCAATCAGAGAGAGAGAGAGAGAGAGAGAGAGAGAGAGAGAGAGAGAGAGAGAGAGAGAAGAGAGAGAGAGAGGGGGAGTTTAACGTCCCATGTCATTTCGAGACTAACACATGGTTCAATTTATTTCAATAATTTGCTTGCGCGTAGTGGTCTTTAGCAGTGGGAGGAAACCGGAGGACCCGGAGAAGACCCACCAGGGAATCAGGGAATCGAAACCTCGCCAGTTGACTCAATGACAGACCGTATGATACAGTGCAGGACTGGGGCCATTACATTGCCAATGTAATTAATTACATCATAATTACTTTCTCAATTTTAGCAATGTAATTAATTACCATTACCCATTACATTGAAAGTAATTAATTGCCATTACCCATTACTTTATGAGTATATAAATAAAACAAACATTTTTCATAGAAATTAAAAAGAAAACCTAATTTTTCTGCAATGAAGCGCCTACAAAATCAAACTCCATAATAATTCTCGATTCACAATAATAGATATTTGTGTATGAATTGTTATTTCTATATATTATAACATTCAAGAGACGGGCAGTGGTGACAACTGATGTTTTCACTGTACGAATTGAAAGTATAGTTAATTAACATTATTTTTTTTAAAAGTTATTTTATAAAATTCTTTATCAATCAATCCAAATAGTTTTTCTATAATAATTGTATTGCTGATGAATTATTCAGCATGACTCTAAAACAATATAATATATATGTTTTATATTATGTAACCATAAAATGATGAGATACTTGAAGACCATTGTTTGGTATTTCACTTGTTACCTTGAGATTAAGATTAAAGTGTAGTAAGACTATTGTCTTTTAATTGATTGATTGACTATGTGATTGCCTGCAAATTAGCACTAATCTTTGATTACAATATACATCTATTCAGAAATCAACATTGTACATAATAAAATTATAAAAGAAAATATTTAATGCCTTCTTATTCTTATTATAATTTGTAAAAACTGATCTAAATCTTTTTTAAAAATTATAATGAATTGGATTTGTGTCAGATACATTTAATTTATTTCTTTGATGCTATACAATTTGAGGCTAGTTATATTGGAAATATTTATATGTGCCATAAAATGTAATTGAAATGTAATTGACCATTACATGATTTTTCGAATGTAATTAATTACATTTCCATTACTTGTTACTTTAGAAATCTTCCATTACTCATTACATGGCCATTACTTAAAAAATGTAATGATTACCTTCCATTACCATTACCCCAGCCCTGATACAGTGCAGCGCGTAAGTGCTAACCATTCGGCCATCCAATCCCCCAAAGTCAACCGGATATTAACTTTAGCCTCTAAAGCGTCCACAATATTTTTTGAAGTGATCAAGGGCTATAACTTCTAAACTAGCTTTGGTGGCTCGAGCATCTTTATTTCATAAAATCGACAGATACATAACTTGATTTTTTGTCTTATTATATATACCTTGTTTTAATATATCTTAAAATGTTATTTTCTAAAATAAAGGTAACAATTATTTTCGTGATAAATTTATGTAGGCTTTTATTCGCGCTAGGAATATGTTTGCTAACTTATTTCGTATCCAGGTGCTGAAATACAGGTGAGAGATTCCGCTGGGTACATTCTACAAGCCTTGATTATAGGGTCAGATCTAAATATTAAGGTCGCCTGCAGATTTCGTCAAGGTCACAAGATGTAAACAGATGTAGTAAGATTGTCCAGTTTCTATTGGGCTAAAAATCATGTTCACTGCTCTCTTATTATTTGTCCCCTTGCTATAGTTATTACTTTAGATGATCTGAGTATTTATTATTTCCCCTTGCTATAGTTATTACTTTAGATGATCTGAGTATTTATTATCCCCCCCCCCCTTGCTATAGTTATTACTTTAGATGATCTAAGTATTTATCATTTGTCCCCTTGCTATAGTTATTACTTTAGATGATCTGAGTATTTATTATTTCCCCCCCCCTTGCTATAGTTATTACTTTAGATGATCTGAGTATTTATTATTTCCCCCCTTGCTATAGTTATTACTTTAGATGATCTGAGTATTTATTATTTGTCCCCTTGCTATAGTTATTACTTTAGATGATCTGAGTATTTATTATTTCCCCCCCTTGCTATAGTTATTACTTTAGATGATCTGAGTATTTATTATTTCCCCCCTTGCTATAGTTATTACTTTGGATGATCTGAGTATTTATTATTCCCCCCTTGCTATAGTTATTACTTTAGATGATCTGAGTATTTATTATTTCCCCCCTTGCTATAGTTATTACTTTAGATGATGTGAGTATTTATTATTTGTCCCCTTGCTATAGTTATTACTTTAGATGATCTGAGTATTTATTATTTCCCCCCTTGCTATAGTTATTACTTTAGATGATCGGAGTATTTATTATTTGTCCCCTTGCTATAGTTATTACTTTAGATGATCGGAGTATTTATTATTTCCCCCCTTGCTATAGTTATTACTTTAGATGATCGGAGTATTTATTATTTCCCCCCTTGCTATAGTTATTACTTTAGATCATCTGAGTATTTATTATTTCCCCTCGCTATAGTTATTACTTTAGATGATCTGAGTATTTATTATTTCCCCTTGCTATAGTTATTACTTTAGATGATCTGAGTATTTATTATTTCCCCCCTTGCTATAGTTATTACTTTAGATGATCTGAGTATTTATTATTTCTCCTTGCTATAGTTATTACTTTAGATGATCTGAGTATTTATTATTTCCCCTTGCTATAGTTATTACTTTAGATGATCTGATTATTTATTATTTGTCCCCTTGCTATAGTTATTACTTTAGATGATCGGAGTATTTATTATTTCCCCTTGCTATAGTTATTACTTTAGATGATCGGAGTATTTATTATTTCCCCTTGCTATAGTTATTACTTTAGATGATGTGAGTATTTATTTAGAATCTAGTGTTGAAGAGTTGTGTTGCTGCCTATTGTGTAATAACTGTGTTATTGAGTAACATCTAGTGTCTAGTGGTGATGAAGAGTTGTGTTGCTGCCTATTGTGTAATTGATGTGTTATTGAGGTGGTGTTGGGTTATATTTACTTATTATGTGATTAACTTTGCTGGACTGAAGAAAGAGACACCCCATAACCTATTATTGGCCATCACAGGTCAATACTGGGTATCAGAAAGTAGGTGTTGTTATTTTTATACTAGATACAAGTCTATTTTTACTTTACAGGGCTAGGGCACGTAATTGTTGCCGAGGATTGTGGGTTGTTAGGGTTAGCATTAGCGCTAGCCCTGTTTACATCTCGTGACCTTGACGAAATCAGCAGGTGGCTTTAAATTATTTAAATCTAACTTTCATTATATGCAATATACATTAAAATGAATACAGGACTTGATAACGGTGGTATAAAAACTGGTTTTCCCCTTACTATAAATAGATAGTTAGTTACACGTTGCAATCGATTGAATAACACCGATTTAGAAATTGTTCTACTATTTATTTAGGTTATATTTTCCCTAGATGTCATCCGCTGGTGTATGTGGCAGGATATGCTTCCTCTTTATATAACATCTGATAACACTTCTATATTGAGCTCATATTGCTGATAAATTTGGTTGTGTTGTGTCGAGATCAAACCAGCCCTCACTAACCAGCCCTCCTTCACTAAGAATACTCACTCAGTAAACCTCGACAGATTCCGTTAATCTACATCTAGTCTCAGCTGTATGACGGTAAGTGATATGTACCTACGCCTATGCAATTGCGATGCGACACCGGTTTACTTATTAGGCAAAACTTGCCGCTTTTAAAAAGAAGTTATCAAAATTGCGTCGTTTGAAGCGTGTTTAGAATTTTCAGTGCAAAGTTGTCCTTGTTTGAAGAAAATCGGATAAACTTGAAAGAAGAACAGCTTCAGACTTTGAAATATTTGTATGATAAAACATTCTTCAAAAGCTAGTCATGGGCAATCCGGGAACTTGAAAGTAGTTCCAATAGCAGACTTCGTCATACAGCCAAGGCCAGATGTAGGGTAGTACACTGTAATCTGCTGAGGTTTGCTGAGTGTAAGAATACTTACCTTTCACTAACTAGGAATCAAGCCAGCCCTCACTACGATATGGGCTAATCCAAGCCTTCGATAAATATTAGTAACCCATTTCTTTGCTCAAAATAAAAATGCTTTTATCTCTTCTAAAGTATGTAATCATGAATGTACCAGAAAATAACAAGTAGATTTAAAGAGCCATAGAAACCTACTTTTCGGTTATGTATGACACAATAACAGGAATTTCGTTAAGATCCTTATTTTGACGTTAAACACTTGCCCCACCCCCACCACTCTTTAATTTAGCCAGTGCAGGCTAACCAACTTGTATTAATTTCAATTCAAACCAGTGGCTGCCAGGCAGGATACGCCCACATTTTCGAGAGATAGATAGAGAACATGCTAAAAAGAAAGTGATCTTTCGTACAATCAGGGGCCATAATTCAGGAAGTTACGGTCCGATATGCGCGAATATCGAAAGGAACCACGATCTTTGGGTTATATAAACTTACATTTCAAGTTTCAACAAAATCAGATAAAGATAGGTTGCCAGGCAACGAAACATACGCCCACAGCAGCTAAATCATCCTGGCAGTCAACAAGTGTTGTCGCATATTTTTTTACTTTTTTTGGTAATGAAACATTTATAATACACTAAAATCTGATTAAGAGTAACAACTCATGATGTAATTATCAATCTGAAGTCAATCGGATGATAACTTTAGCCTCTAGAATGTCACAAGATTTTTCAAAGTGATCAAGGGCCATAAATTTGGCAGTAATTATCGAAAATCAATGAAAATCAATAGGATTCTTAGTCTCATGACCTCAAACACTGTGTATAAATTTAAAGTTAATTGGATATTAACTTTGGGCTCTAGAGTGTCCACAAGATTTTTGAAGTGATCAAGGGCCGTAACTCTGGCAGTAATTATAGGAAATCCCTGAAAATCAATAGGCGTCTTTGTCTCATGACGGGGGCGACGACAATATACGCCCACATTTCAATGTGGGCTTATAAAAAGGCGATTTTTCGGAAAATCAGGCGCCATAATTCGGGAAATTACATTCCGATGGGCGCAAATATCGAAAGGAACCAAGATTTTTGGGTTATAAACATGCATATCAAGTTTCATCAAAATCGGTTCAAAATTGTGACCTCTCTATAGGGACCACAAGCTAAAAACGTGATTTTTTGTACAATCAGGGGCCATAATCCATGAAGTATCGATCCGATTCATGCCAATATCGAAAGCAGCTGAGATCTTTTGGGGATAAACCTATATTTCAATTTTGGTCAAAATCGGATAAGAATTGTGACCTGTAGAGAGTCCACAAACAATTGTGGATGGACAGACATCCAGACATACAGACGGACAGGGGCGACGATAATATACGTCCACATGAAAATGTGGGCATATAAAAACGTTTTAATATATCACCGTTATACCCTAAGGATGGTTGAGTTCGATTTTCGTCAAAATTGGGCCAAAACTGACAGACAAAATGGCCGCCCCTCGTTCTCAAATAGCGTAAATCATCTGAGCGGTCGACAAGAGTTGTCGTATATTTTTCTTTTGTAGGTAATTAGGGGGCATTTAACAGACAATTTCATACAGATGACATTATAATTTTCGTCGTTTGAGGGTTCACAAGGTTCTAAAAACTAAAACAAGGGCTGTAACTCTGGAAGTAATCTACAGAAATTGTTGAAATTCGACAGACTTTTTCGTTTTACTAATTCAAATAATACATATCAATTTCATACAGATCGGATGATAACTTTTGTCATTCGAACATTCACAAGGTTCAACAAAGTAAAACAAGGGCCATAACTCTAGAAGTAATTGACAGAAATTGCTAACATTCAATTGGCTTCACTAATTTAAATGATGCATATGAATTTCATACAGATTGGGTGATAACTTTTTCGTTCAAGTGTTCACGAGATTCAACAATGTGAAACAAGGGGCATAACTCTAGATGTAATTAACGGAAATTGCTGAAATTCAATAGGCTTCTTTGTTTTACTAATTTAAATGATGCATATAAATTTCATACAGATCGGTTGATAACTTTTGTCGTTCACAAGGTGCAACAAAGTGAAACAAGGGCCATAACTCCAGACGAAATTAACGGAAGTTATTGAAATTAAATAGGATTCTTCATCTCACTAATGCAAACAACATATATCAATTTCAAAACAATCAGATGATAAATGTAGTCTGTAGAGTGTTCACAAGAAATTGTGGACGACGGACGGACGGACTGACCGACAGACGGACAGGGGCGATGGCAATATACGACCACATTTCCATGTGGGCGTATAAAAATCATGTTTTTAGCTTGTGGACCCTCTAGATGTCACAATTATTATCCGATTTAAAATAAAACGTTCGAATAAATCACTGTTACACCGTAATGTCTATTGAGTTCGAATTTCGTGAAAATCGGGCCAAAACTGCCAGATAAAATGGACACCCTCGTTTGCAAATAGTGTAAACATCTGGTAAATCAAGGTTGTGGACCCTCTAGAGGTCACAGTTTTGATCCGATTTCGATGAAACTTGAAATACGTGTTTATAACCCAAAGATATTGGTTCCTTTCGATATTCGAGTATATGGGATCAAAACTTCCTGAATTATGGCCTTTGATTGAATAAAAAAATCACGTTTTTAGCTTGTGGTCTAAGTAGAGGTCGCAATTTTTATCCGATCTAAAAAAAGCGTGAGATCTTGGTTCCTTTTGATAATCGCTGATACCCAAATTTAACTTCCTGGATTATGGCCCCTGATTGTTCGAAAATTGGCATTTTTAGCTTGCAGATTCTCTAGAGGTCACAATTATTTTTTCCGATTTTAAAAACCGTTTTAATATTTCACCATTTCACCATTCCACCATAATGAAGGTTGAATTCGAATTTCGGGAAAATCGAAATGAATCTGCCCAACAAAATGGCCGCTCTTTGTTCGCAAATTGTGTAAAACTATGCAATACGAAGGTTGTCGACCCTCTAGAGGTCACAATTTTTATCCGATTCTGATATCTTTATATCACAAAGATCTCAGTCCCTTTAGATATTTGCGCATTTCAGATCATAACTTTCTGGATTATTGCCCCTGATTGTACAAAAAATCCCATTGTTTTAGCTTGTTCTCTATCCATCTCTTGCAAAATGTGGGCGTATCCTGCCTGGCAGCCACTGGTTTTTATGTATGATGAGTAACCCCTCAAAACCCCACTGCCACAATTTTAGATCAATCGACCCATTTTTAGGGTGTAGAAAATAAGGGTCTTAGTACGAAATTCCAGCAATGATGTTACATATCACTGAAAAGCCTGTTGATGGCTCTCTTCAAATATATAAATAATTTTCTGGCACATTCATATTTACTTACCTTACAAAACGATCAAAGTTGGGTGGTACAAACCCTATCAAATGACAAGGGTAGGGGTATTTAAAGTAAAAATACGGGTCTTAAAACGAAATTACAGTAATCTTGGTACGCATCATTTAAAAGTCTATTCCTTGGTCTTTTCAAATATACTCAGCCAAATTAAAAACTTGACACAGATGAATTTCAACAAATTTTTTTTTCTGGTAAGTCAAATAAATTTTAAAGTGTTTCTAACGATAATAAGTAGTAAGAAGCCTTTAATTTCATAAAATTGCAAAGTCACGTGACTTTTGAGCATATAAAGATGAAAAACCTGAAAAACACGTGCAAACACAAACTCGTGAGGTCAATCGATGCAAATTTGCTTAAACTGAACACGCACACTGGAAAAACAAATTAAAATTGTTATTTTCATCTTTGTTAGAAAATGCAGCGCCTTTCAAATGTAGAACGTCTACGTGCTATAGGTAGGCTCTATGCTGGTCAGTCTGTGGTCACTGTTGCAAGAGCCTTTAATTGTTCACGCCAGACAATAATTAATCTTAGAATGAGAGTGCTTCAAACTGGAACTATTGCCGACCGCCCAAGGGCGGGAGAGCCACGTGTGACGTCACTCCAGGAAGATCAAGCAATACGATTACGTCATCTTAGAAACAGATTTGTCACTGCAACCTCCACAAGTAGAGAGATGTTTGGTAGAAGGGTAACTGCACAAACTGTTTGAAATCGCTTGGAGGCTGCTGGTCTTCGAGCTCGGAGGCCCTATAATGGACCAATATTGACACCTCTTCATCGCCGTAACTGACTTGTGTGGGCCACAAGACACATAAGATTTACTCAAAGACAGTGGAATTCGGTTGTCTTTAGTGACGAATCTCGATTCACTTTTGAGATTTGCCGATGACAGGGCCCAAGTGTACCGCAGACAAGGTGAACGTTACGTTCAAGTATGCATCAGAGAAGTTGACCGATTTGGTGGCGGCAGTGTCATGGTTTGGGGTTCTTTTTGTGCACATGGACGTTCTCCTCTTGTTGTTGTCCAAGGGAACTTAAATGCTGTCCAGTACAGGGATCAGATTTTGCAACCTGTTCTTCTGTTTATGCAGAGACATGGGCCTGGAGTAACGTTTCAACAAGACAATGCTCGACCCCATACAACAATTGCTACCCAGAATTTTTTAAGAAATGCCGGTGTCCAAGTCCTGGATTGGCCGTCGCTTAGCCCCGACCTTAATCCTATTGAACACATCTGGGACGAACTGGGTCGATGTGTTCGTCAGCAAGTGAATCCACCACTGACGTTGCAGGACCTTCAACATGCTCTTGCTGAGCAGTGGCGACGTCTTCCTCGGGTAGTGTTTACTAATGTTCTGAGATCCATGAGAAGACGTTGATTGGCAGTACGAGACGCTAGAGGAGGTCACAACCGTTACTAAACACTTTATTCCGATTGTTCTCCAAGTCTGTGAATTTCATTTTGGGGGGTACTGTGACATCACGAATGTTATCAATGACAAGGACTTTCGGCGAGACGTATTCTTGCTTTCTGTTGATGTCAAGGTCGTCTTCGTTGCACAACATAAGCCTCAAATAGTTGCCTTAAACCAAATATTAAAAATCTAGTCCCAAAAATCCTGAGTGTCAAGTTTTTAATTTGGCTGAGTATATGTAAATAATTTTCGGACACACTTATATATACATACCTTGAAAAAAGATTAAAGTTGAAGTAAGAATGCGGGACTTAATCCAAAATAATTATATCTATACTGAAGATTGAAGTCAATCCTTTCTTTAGTTTATACCTTTATTTTTAGGCACAATGCAGGTACATTTTTTTTAAAAATTGATCAAAGTTAGTTAGCCTGCACTAACTGAATTCGAGTGGTGGGGTGGGGCGAGTGTTTAATGTCAAAATAAGGGTCTTAATACGAAATTCCAGTTATTGTGTCATACATCACCGGAAAGTAAGTTTTAATGGCTCTTTGAATATACTTGTTATTTTCTGGCACATTCATAATAACACACTTTTGAAGAGATAAAACCCTTTTTATATTGAGCAAAAAATTTGTCACCATCAAACAATAACCTAGTTACTAAAAATAGACTAGTTTCAATTTATTTTATTTATCAAGGGCTCGGGTTAGTTAGCCCATACGGAGCATGTGATTTCACTGAAGTCATGGTCATCCAGCGAATTCCTTATTATTGTATGCTCACTTGATTGTCCCTTTTTGTCTGGTGAGTGGTCTTATTGTACGGTACACTTCAAGCGGAAGTACTAAATTTCCCCGAGGTCCGACCTGGGCGGAAATGAAAAATCGCGGACGTCAGTTAATCAATCCGCTCTGGCCACGCTCAAAATTCCGCTCTAAAATTCCTCCGCGAATTTAAATAAACCGCCGACCTCCGCGATTATTTTAATCCGCCGCCCACCGCGAAATTTTAAAAAGTCAGACTTTCCACGCATGTACAGTCGGCACATCCATAGCTGGTTTGAAATGGGTTTATTTATCGTGCGATTCCACGGCAGTGATATCGTAGTCGAATATCCGCATGCCAAAAGAAAGATTGTTAATTTAACACGGTTAGACACGCAGATTTAACTGGCTTATATTGAAAAATAACAAAAATCAAACAGGCTTTTAAATAATAAAATTAACAGAATTATGGCTGTACCGTACATTACTTCATCAATATGTTCGACATTTTCTTCTATTTCAAACTCATTCAAATTACGAAAATTTCAAAATTTACACACATAGATGCTGGTCTTACCGTTAGCGAAAGTTTTGTCCATCGAAATAGCCATTTCCATTCGGACAAATATGTCACACAATGCATTTTAAATTTATAAATCACACCCGAACAAGTAATATATGCCTTCATCTCCTGTTTTCAAGCACACATAGCCAGAAGTCACCGTCAACCTTGCTGAACACATGTATCAGTCGGCACCAAAGAGTCTGGGTCAATGCATACTGTCAGTCAAGATTCCTAATTAATTACGTGAATTCACACGTGTCATCAAAAGGAATTGATAATTGACTAAAATAGAAGCCCCTTTAACAACAAATTGTTACCATGTCGTATTCTTGTAAACAATACTTTCTATTAATTTTATTTACGATAAAACTCGGGATTTAAAAATGTGGATATAAAAGATAATTCAATTTTTGAATCGGTACAGACTTAAAGGTTAGCGTATGCGCCGTGTGAAAAGAATACTTAATCATCATATTCGCAGGTGACATATTCTGTTAAAATCATTCGTTGAACCGGTGGTGATATTTTTTTTAATTTGGCACAAAAACCATCCCTTATATCACACCGTGCCCCTTTAAGTCGGACTTTCCATGCATGTACAGTCAGCACATCCGTACATGTAAATGTTTTAAAATAGCTAGGTTTATTTATAGTGCAATTGCACCGCAGTCATCATATCGTAGTCGAATATCAGCTAATACGGCATGCAAAAAAAAGATTGTTAATTTAACACGGTTAGACACGCAGATTTTGCTGTCTTACATTGAAAATATAACAAATATCAAAAATTGGCAGGCTTTTATATAATATAATAAACAGAGTTATGGCTGTACGATTCATTACTTCATCAATATGTTCGACATTTTTAAGACATTCAAACTCGTTCAAATTACGAAAATTTCAAAATTTATACACATAGATGTTGGTCTTACCGTGGGTGAAAGGTTTTGTCCATTAAAATATCCATTCCCATTCTGACAAATAAGTTTCACAATGCATTGTAAATCGGTAAATCACACCTGAAGTATTATATCTTCGGATTTAAATCACAAATGAATTAAATGCACACCTCGCCAGAAGTCAACGTCAACCTTGACGCAAACATGTACATAATACCATGACGACCTATTCATTTCGGCACCAAAGAGTCTGAGTCAATGCATACTGTCAATCAAGTTTCCAAATTATTTGAATTCGCACGTGTCATCAAAGGGAATTGATAATTGACTATAATAGAAGCCCCTTTAACAACAAATTGTTACCATGTCGTAGTCTTGTAGACAATACTTTCATTCTGAATTGTCAGTAAGTAATCATTACCCAAAATAGTTGACTTCATTAATAAAGAATAATTACAATTGGGACGCGAACAAACTGGATTTTCACACTAAATAGGTGCGGTTGTCACGGCTAAATTACTAACAGGCTACGATGAATTAGGGTTAGGTTAGGGTTAGGGTTTCGATATCTTTATTTAGGGTTAGGGTTCATTAGTCCACCGATATCTATCATTAGGGTTGAGTTAGGGTTAGGTTTATTGATACCCACATTATAGTATTTCTTATAGCGGCGGACTAGTGAACCCCTATCGGTGATAATATTTTTAATTTGGCACACAAATCATCCCTTATGATGTTCACTCTTTGATCAGTTACTATTAATCTAAGTTCTGTCCGGACAAGATTCCATTCATAAGATCTGGTTGTTAGGTGTTTTATTAAAGGTTCTTCGATATGTTCATTGATAATTATTGGAAAGAAACCGAACCGGATTATTATTTAGGATATTTATCGTCAACTGTATAAATACGGTAAGCAGTTTGTGTGTTGCACTTATAAGTTAAAGTATAAAAAGAAATATTTGAAGGGGCTATTTAAGACATGATATTTTTAAGCCTTATACCTGTAACTGAAACGATTTGACGTGTTGATCTGTTTTCCAATGTGGGGAATGGGGAATCTGTAAAGTCAAATACGAAACTGAAATAAGTAAACTATCTTCCAGCTTCTATCCAATATGACTTTTAATTTTGGGGACATAAAGTACGTATGTATATATTGAATGTTGGGAGCCGAATCGTCATTTTAATTGAATTACCGTTAAAGGAGAAAATATTCCTTCCTAGCAATTTATGCTAATTCGTTTATTTCTACGAATATCATTAAATTGTTGTTCATAATTAAAACGGATAATAAATCAGTCTATAAAAAAACAGCATATTTTAAAACACCCACGTGCAAATCGCTGCCTTCTATATATGTTTATTGTCGTCCATTTTCAGACATTGTTATCAGAATTCACGAAACATGGTTTCATTGTCTGCTTGTCGGATCAACTAATGACATAGAAAATTGCTATGTGTCTGTGCTTTATGGTGTGATTCACGAATTAAATACCGATGTAGATGTACATTATAAATGAATAGAACATAACGGACATTTTAGGATATGAATACAATAATACATTGGTACACTTTAGTTAATAATCAAAACGGAATTTGAAAAGAGTATTATGAATATATGAATTACCGGTGAACTAAAACGACTAATATACTCGTGATATCGTTCCATTAAATATTTGTTTCTTTCTAATAACGTTGTGGCAATATGGACTAAATTACTCTGACTATTTCAAATCACTATGGACTATAATCCGCCGCGAATTTGATATTTCCACCGACTATAATCCGCCGCGAATTTAATATTTTCGCGGGCGATAATCCACCGCGAATTTTATATTTTCGCTGACTTTTTTCCGCCCAGAACGTCTCTAATTCCGCGGAGTGTATATGGGTAAAACACCGCGATTTTTGAGCGGAAAAAACGCCCACAAGGACTATTTTCATACTTCCGCCTGAAGCGTACTGTATGGTAGCTATTGTAGGACAGCCTTGATCTCGGCTGATTGACTCGACCTACTTGAAATTGCTGAATCGGCACTTTCTTCAGTCGATAAACCAATATTCAATCGTAGTCGTAGACGAATGAATTCACGGCGACGCGTATATTATATTTTGTGACTTACTATGTTGAACCACCAAACACTCAAGACGAGCTGTAGTAGCGACGTGTTGATAGTTTGGTAGCTGTACGTCACACTATTCATTCACGTGACCTTTATAAAACTCCTCATTTACAACAATATATCATTATGATTTGACTAATCAAGTTCTAGAGCATGTGGTAAACATACCGCAGTATATCGATATACCTATATATTCTGTTTGACGTTTCTACAAACTTTTACTATAACAACTCACCTATTTACTTGAACAATCTTTTAGTTGTCTCTTGATGTCTTCCCCTCTCTTAATGGCGATTTCTTCCTGCTTTCAGTTCATGCAAGGGAGATCAGTCTTTTTTAATGAAAAGTCCTACGGATGCAGACCACTGTTAATTCTGGTCTCTTTGCCCGGCTCCACTTTTCCCCAAATTTTCGTTGGGCTGAACGCTTTTCACTACAGAGAGAGAAAAAGATAGGTTGCCAGGCAATGAAACATACGCCCACAGCAGCTAAATTTTCCGGGCAGTTAACAAGTGTTGTCGCATATTTTTACTTTTTTCGGAAATGAAACATTTATAATCCACTAAAATCTGCTTAAGAGTAACAACTCATGAAGTAATTATCAGAAAATGATTAGAATTTGTTTGGTTTTTATTAGTGTTGAAAATCGGATCGAGATTTGTGATCCGAATACTATTCGGATAATTCAGAGACGTGAAATTCTGGAACAAAATTACATCAAAAGTTCATATACCAGTACTCATAATTTCTTACTTGTTTCAATGTTTATGAGTGTCTGTGTATTGTTACGTCACTTAAAACAAGGCCAGAAATAACCTATTCATGAAATACGCCCCGTCAGCAGAAATTATAGAAAACGTCAATGTACAATTAATAACATGATTTATTACAGTGAACGGTAAACAACAATCACAAACATGGTAATACGAGAGAATCATACAAAAACATACGTAACGGACTTGTAATGGACATTAAATATTAGACAGTATTATTAATTATATATTAAAGAATCAGTTCATAACACACATGTTTCGTCAACACACATTCCGATGTCACGTGGGTCGAACTATTCTGGAATCTGCGTTGATGCTGGAATCTTCTACTCTATCGCGAATTACTTACTATAATCATGAAACGAACTTGATACGAGTTATCAACGACGATTTAGACATATTACCGAACATTCACACGGTAAAAAATAATGCAATAACTTATATCTAACTATGCAATGAAAGAATTTACACACGAAACTTCACAACAAAACTCCACCATGCCGCTGGTTGCCATGCCTCTGCCGCAACCCCAGCATCACGTGGTCACCAGCACGCGCTCGTCTTGATTAAAAAGTCTCTAAATTCTGCAACAATGCTAGCAGACGAATCACACCACAACTTTAGTAACAACAATGAACTGATTATTCATTATAATCATAGAGACAATTATACACACATAACAATATCATGTAATACATGACACCTCCCCCCTTTAAAAAAGTTTAAATGTAATGTAAACTTTAAATGTAACACTTAATTTACTCTAGATAAGGTATCAGGTATAACATTATCTCTACCTTTTATATGTTTAATAACAATGTCGTATTCTTGTAACATTAAACTCCATCTGAGCAACCTCTGGTTCTTATTTTTCATTTTATGAATAAAAGTAAGTGGGTTGTGATATGTACATACAATTACAGGATATAAAGTTGTTCCCAAATAGAAATCAAAGTGTTGCAGAGACAGTATTAATGCCAAGCATTCTTTTTCAATGGTAGAGTAATTCTTTTGATATCTATTAAATTTCTTTGAAAAATAACATATAGGATGTTCAATGTCATTTACATCATTCTGAGACAAAACTGAACCTGCACCTATATCACTTGCATCTACCGAAAGTTTAAACTGTTTAGTAAAATCTGGTGTGATAAGAATTGGAGAGGTAATTAGTATGGCTTTAAGTTTATCAAACGCTTTCGCACATTGATCAGACCAAATAAATTTAGCATCCTTTTTTAATAAATCTGTCATGGGATTAGCAATAACTGAAAAATTTGGACAAAACTTCCGATAATAACCAGCCATACCTAAAAATCTCATCATTTCTTTCTTATTATTCGGCTGAGTAAAATTTACAATAGCTTCAACTTTTGCTTTAATAGGTTTTACTTGTCCTTGACCTACAATATGGCCTAAATATTCTACAGTAGCATGACAAAATTCACTTTTCATGAGATTTACAGTTAATTAAGCATCAGATAATTTCTTAAATAAAGCATCTAACTGATTCTTGTGCTGTTCCCATGTATCACTATAAGTAATAATGTCGTCAATATACCCCTCACAATTTTGTAAATCGGCAATAATTCCGTTAACTAATCTTTGAAAGGTAGCTGGTGCGTTTTTCATACAAAACGGCATTACTTTATACTGAAAAAGACCATCTGGTGTTACAAAAGCTGATACCCTTTTAGCCCTTTCCGTTAATGGAACCTGCCAATATCCCTTTAAAAGATCGAATTTACTAACAAATTGTGCATCACCAATTTTATCAATACAATCATCTATTCTAGGGATAGGAAATGAATCAGTTATTGAAACAGAATTAACTTTTCTAAAGTCTGTACAAAAACGATATGACTTATCAGGCTTTGGAACTAATATGCATGGTGAACTCCAGTCACTGTAACTGGGTTCAATAATGTCATTTTCCAACATATACTTAACTTCATTTCTCAAATGTTCCAATTTAAGAGGATTTAAACGGTATGGGTGTTGTTTAACAGGTACAGCCCCATCCACGTCAACATCATGATATATAGCCTCCGTTTTACTTGGAACATCAGGAAATAAATGTATGTATTTATGTATTAAAGATTTTAACTCATCTTTTTTAACATCACTTAAATGATTAAGTTTAGTATCAAAATTTGAAAGTATAACAGAATTCTTTAATTTAATATCACATTGTATAGGTTCTATAACTTCTTGTTCATCATTCGACTGAACAGCAGATAAATTAGCAACAGGTCTACTAATGTTTGAAGTTTCTCTCTCAATATATGGCTTTAACATGTTAATATGACATAACTGGTTTTGTTTTCGACGACCAGGCGTTTTAATAACATAATCTAAGTCACTAACTTTAGATTCAACTTCATAAGGACCGTGATATCGGGCCTGTAGCGGACTACCAGGAATAGGTAAAAAGGCAAGCACCTTGTCACCAGATTTAAAAGTACGATTCTTGGCTTTCTTGTCATACCAGTATTTCATTTTGACCTGGCTATTTTTAAGATTTTCTTTGGCAATTTCACATGCTGCTTTAAGTCTTTCTTTAAAACTAACAACATAATCTAACATATTGATATTAGTATCATCACCTAACCATTTCTCTTTAAGTCTTTCTTTAAAACTAACAACATAATCTAACATATTGATATTAGTATCATCACCTAACCATTTCTCTTTAAGAAATGTAAGCGGTCCCCGCACTGAGTGGCCAAATACTAATTCGAATGGGCTGAATCCAAGGGACTCCTGAACGGCTTCTCGAGCGGCAAATAAAAGAAGATGGACGCCTTCGTCCCAATCTCTTTTGTGCTCTAAACAATATGACCGAATCATATTTTTTAAAGTTTGGTGGAAACGTTCAAGCGCCCCCTGCGATTGAGGGTGATATGCACTAGATTTAAATTGATTAATATCTAACTGATGCATGACTTGCTGAAACAAATTAGACATAAAATTACATCCTTGATCTGACTGTATAGATTTAGGTAAACCAACTAATGTGAAAAATTTAATTAAAGCTTTCACTATATTTGGCGTTTTAATATTTCTAAGAGGAATCGCCTCTGGAAAACGAGTGGAGGCACACATAATTGTTAAAAGGTTTTCATTGCCTGTTTTTGTTTTAGGAAGTGGTCCCACAAAATCGATAAGTACTCTACTAAAAGGTTCTTCAAATGCTGGGATAGGATACAGAGGCGCAATAGGAATTTTCTGATTAGGCTTTCCAACAACCTGACAGTTGTGACATGACTTGCAAAATTCAACAACATCCTTTTTCAGATTCGGCCAATAAAAATGGTTTAAGATCCTTTGGTAGGTCTTGTTAACTCCCAAATGACCAGCCATGGGCAAATCATGGGCTAAACTTATAACCTCTTGACGATATAATTTTGGCACAACAATCTGATGAACAACCTTCCACTCATCACTAACATTCGCATCTGGCGGTCTCCATTTCCTCATCAAAACATTATCATTTTTATAAAAACAAATAGGGACATTCTCCACCTCGTCTAAAGATAAACACTGACCATAACAATTGACAAGATCAGGGTCATTTCCTTGTTCAATAATTAATTTAGAACGACTTAAAGGGTCTGGACCTAAACCTTCAAGATTATTAGGGTGAAAAGAGGTACTGTCGTGTAAAATAGGAACTTGGTCCTTATCAAATGAAGCATCAAACTGAATATCAGGAATATTCGCCATAAAAGTGTCCTCTAACACATAAGAATCTTCATTAATAGACATATCCTCATTAAGAGATTTCTTTTCAGACATCTTACTCATAGCCCTAGTAACTGCACAAGCCGGGTAAGTAAATAAATCAGAATCCTGATTATCGTGAACAGGCTTTTCAAAAGAAGGATTATTTGATAGAATCGGGTTAACAATAACTTTATCACCCGCTAAGTCATTCCCTAGTAATAAATCTATACCTTCTACAGGAAGAGTAGGTCTAATACCCACAGTAACACGCCCAGAAACTAAATCTGACTTTAAGTTAATATCATGAAGAGGTACACTAACAAAGCCTAAATCAACACCCTGAATAAGAACATTAGCATCTACAGAAGACTTTGATGAAAAGGGTAAAACTTTTTCTAACATCAAACTTTGTGAAGCTCCTGTATCACGTAATATCCTAAGGGTTTTTAAATTGGCATCGTCACCTACAAGTGACACTAATCCTTCAGACACAAAAGGCTTAAACTCCTCAATAATAAATTCAGACGCAGCATTATCAACAATCTTTTCAGGGAAGTTTAATTTAATTGGCGCTTCAGGGCTTTTTAATGAAACACAAGCACTGGATTTTAAACTAGTATTTTTATTTTATTTTCTTTGAAGAATCCAGCACTCTGAAATAATATGCCCTTTTTTATGACAATAAGAACATACGGGTATTTTATGATGATCCACCCCTTTATATGCTTCTGGCTTAGGCCTAACAGTGCTATCACTATTTGACTTGAGCTTATCATAAGTTTGAGGGTTAAAGGGTGATCTACTCTGTATTACTTTATTTGGGGTATAATGAGAGGTAGCGGCATGGGGAGATTTGTCTAGCCTTTGGCTACTTTTAGTAGAAATTAAATCATGTGTGAGTGAATAGTCATCAGCCATTGTAGCTGCTTCACTTAGTGTGCTTACTTTATGTTCGTCTAGAAATGTTCTAATATCAACATGTATACAATGTTTAAATTCTTCTAGTAACATAAGTTGTCTAAGTTTACTAAAGTTTCTATTAATTTCTTTAGAATCAAGCCACCTATCAAATAAGTGTTCTTTTACTCTGGAAAATTCTACATGTGTTTGTTCATTAACTTTGATTGAATTTCTAAATTTTTGTCTATATGCCTCTGGGACTAAAGCATAGGCATCAAGAATTGCATGTTTGACTGTATCATAATTAGAACTTTGTTCAAGGGACATAGCTGAAAATATTTCTCTAGCTTTACCTAATAATACACTTTGTAATAATAGTGTCCAATTTTCTTTTGGCCATTTTAAACTAGCAGCTATCTTTTCAAAATGTAAAAAATACTGATCTATTTCCTTTTCTTGAAATTTAGGAACTAATCTGATATGCTTTGCTGCATCAAAATGATTTAATAATGACTGCTGTGTGGAGTGTGACTGATTTGCCAATTCAATTTCTTTTATCTTAATTTCCTTTTGAATTTCTAATTCTTTAATATGTACTTCTTGCCTTTGTTGTAATTCTAGTCGTTTTAACTGATGTTGAAATTCTAACTCTTTTAATTTTAAAACATCTACATCACCTGGTATCTCACTAATTAAATCTAAGGCATCTTCATCAAAAATATTATTATCAACCAAGGTTTTAAGTACTGCATTTTTAATTATGTTCTTTCTCATAGATTGATTTACTTTAACTTTGAAATGAATGGCAAGTTCTAACAATTCAACCTTCTTTAATCCGTCAAACTCCACTAGAGTTGGTTTTGACAAAAATGTTTAGACAGTAAACACCATATTGACTTTCTACTTTCTGCTGATTTATAAATATACCAAAACACAAATCTGTGTATTATAAATTTCGTTTACATAAGAAATTTAACTAATATCATAAATATATACGGATTATCCCGGACTTAAGCCCCCAATTTCTGTTACGTCACTTAAAACAAGGCCAGAAATAACCTATTCATGAAATACGCCCCGTCAGCAGAAATTATAGAAACATCAATGTACAATTAATAACATGATTTATTACAGTGAACGGTAAACAACAATCACAAACATGGTAATACGAGAGAATCATACAAAAACATACGTAACGGACTTGTAATGGACATTAAATATTAGACAGTTTTATTAATTATATATTAAAGAATCAGTTCATTACACACATGTTTCGTCAACACACATTCCGATGTCACGTGGGTCGAACTATTCTGGAATCTGCGTTGATGCTGGAATCTTCTACTCTATCTCGAATTACTTACTATAATCATGAAACGAACTTGATACGAGTTATCAACGATGATTTAGACATATTACCGAACATTCACACGGTATAAAATAATGCAATAACTTATATCTAACTATGCAATGAAAGAATTTACACACGAAACTTCACAACAAATCTCCACCATGCCGCTGGTTGCCATGCCTCTGCCGCAACCCCAGCATCACGTGGTCACCAGCACGCGCTCGTCTTGATTAAAAAGTCTCTAAATTCTGCAACAATGCTAGCAGACGAATCACACCACAACTTTTACAGTGCTAGGACTATCTAGGAAAAAGTGCTAAATTTTGGATGTTTGGGTTTGGTCCTCCGGTTCACTGATTTTAATTGCTTGGTATGCTGATCTAAACAACATGTCCGTCTTGAGTAGCATTGCCCTAATATAAATTACATAAGCATTGACAACTATTAACCGGCCAGTGGGAGTATCAAATAACTTAACATTTTAATTTCTAAAATAAAAATCTCATTTCATATAAAGTCTTTGATATCAGTTGTTTAGTCTTCCAAAAATCAAGTTTTATCATGCTGAGCTATTTTTGTACGCCCATATTTTCAAGTGGACGTGTATTGAGTCGCCCCTGTCAGCCCACAATTTATTTGTGGACATGCGGTTCCTTTCGATATTGGCATTCTATCCAATATTAAAAGCTGTTTTAACATATCACCATATCACCATTCCACCCTTATGATGGTTGGGTTCGAATTTCATGAAAATCGGATTGAAACTGCCCGCTCCTCGTTCGCAAATAGTATAAAAGTATATAATACCAAGGTTGTGGACACTGTAGAAGTCACAATTTTTTTATCCGATTTTGATCAAACTTAAAATATATGTCTATATTCCACGGATTTTTGTTTCTTTCCATATTCGCACATATCGGTCCGTAACCTCCTAGATTGTGGACCCTGGGTGTAACAAAAATTACAGTTTATACCCGATTTTGAAAACCGTTTAAATATACACCGTTACACCCTGGGTTTGAATTTTGTGATAATCGGATCGAAGGCTGTGGTCCCTCTAACGATTTGTATCCGGTTTTGAAAAAAACTTAATATTATATGTTTATGTATCAAAGATCTCGGTTTGATGTTCGCGTATATCGGGCCTAACTTCTTGCCTTGTGGCCCCTATTGTACGAGAAATTGTAAGAATAATACTACGAGTTCTTGATGTGGAAATTTACACGGAAATATTTATTTATGGCTAGGGATATGATATCATATCTTTCTTATCTAAATTACATCCTGGTTATATATAATTGAAATTAAAGATGGCAAAATAAAACTACATTTTTATGCTAACGTTTTCACCGCGATAGCGGCTCTTCGGGCATTTATTAAACAATAATGCAATTAACAATAGTCTATGACGTCACAATGTCATAGTTACATTATTATACAGGCAAGGGTAGTAATTTCTTAGCCTACAGGCTACAAATATTCAATCCCACCACTTTCTTTATTTTATTTCATTTCATTTAATTTAGTGTTTTTCCTTTATATAGACTTAATAGCAAAAACAACGACCTCTTGGAGGCAAAAGAAAGCTATTTTATTGAGAAGTACCACCCGAAACTTAATTCTAATTCTAAATAAGAGAATAATTAAATTAAATTAAATAAAATAAATTGCTTGAACAAAGCTCTTTTCCGGTAACACAGGAGCATATTTCTGACGTCAATGAAAATAATTCGCACACTTTTTTGTTCTTTTTTTTTTTTTTTACAAAATTAATCATATAATTCAGATCTAAATTAAATTCAATTCGGAAAAACGAGATTATTTAAATTACTTGTATCACTTGAGAATCTTAATTATGAAGGTTTTATATTTGACAATAATCAGCTTCGCTCTACTCAGGCAATGCCTGTTACATATTAATGTAACTATGACATTGTGACGTCATAGACTATTGTTAATTGCATTTAGGAGATAAACACCTCCTGTTTCGCATTTAGAGGGGTGTTATTGTCCAATAGACATGTCCTGAGATCATTAGGACCCAAGACGCATTAGCAAATCGGTTTTAGTGACGTAAAAACCAAAGAAATCAATTTTGACGCAATGAAAACGTCGTGACGTAGCGGGGTAACTGGCTGCTCATGTTACATTTGGCTCACTTATCGTCTGGTTGCTATAGTAGCCGTATGAGTATAGACACACAAAAAAAACCCCTAAAATTCTCACTTCATTTTTTAAAAGTACTTTTTGAAACAAAATTTATGTTTTTGTAATAGATTTTTGAATATTTTGTTGTTTGTAGCTGTTACCTGACAAGGGGGTGGCGTTTCAAGTTCATCTTCGGACATATCTCCAAATTTTTCATCTAATGTACCGAGATCAAAATTGAGTGTCTCCATTGTGGTTATCTCCATTAAAGTAGTGCGCATAATATTAATACGCAGTGATTTTTCTATATATATATATAATATATATAAGCAGGATCTAATTTAGATAAGAAAGATATGATATCATATCCCTAGCCATAAATAAATATTTCCGTGTAAATTTCCACATCAAGAACTCTGTGGTGACAGAGAATATAAGTAATATTGTTATAATACATTATTAAAGGTGTACTGTTTTGTTGACATTGACAATAAATTCGCGTTAACAAAATAGTTTATAAAGTCTAGTATTGATGGCGATATTAGCGACCTTTGATTTTGGCTTGCTGTCGTACTGTTGTCTTTTCGCCTCAGAAGTTGATGTAGTCTCTACTTTCAAGGTCACTTTTCGACTTTCGTGTTTTGAAGGGGCGAAAAGTAGAAATTATGAATCGTAGTTATAGGCTTCCATAAGATTGTAAGACAAAATAAACATTTTACCATTGGTTCACGAATGCCTTTAAGTGCCATTTATAACAAGGGACTCGAAGGACGGGGCTAGATATATTCCACAAGTAACTCAAACGGTTATGTCATATTCCTATCTGGAGAGCATGCGCAATAAATACTAAATCAGTTTATGTACATTCATATTACATTATTATTTGTGTTGCGAACCATTTGTGTCAATTTCTAGGTCCTAAATATTAGCGATTTAGCTCTTTTAAATAACAAATACATGTAGATTGTTTTGGGTGACCTTTTCCCTGTATGTAAATAATCAGTAAATGTTCATATTTTTGCACCAAAATAGATAATTTTGGATCAAATTTTCTTTTACTGATAATTGATAAGTTCGTAAATAGTATTGTACGATGGATCAATAGGCCATTAATATTTCGATATTGACCCCTTTCTATAGAAATCAATATATAATTGGCAAGAGTTATACAATCGTAATGTGCTCAACAACCCTTGTTTTACTTATGAATATTTATCTCCCCAAGAAAAAGTTCCAAAATCATTTAATTGGTTAACATCAAATTGGTCAATATCAAAGTATATGGGTAAATAATGTAAGATATTTTATACCCTGGCTTAGACAAGCTGCTGTAGATATTACATCAAATTAATAAGCTTATTATTACATTATGTAATATTTGAATCAAATTTTTTTAATTTTATTAAATTGTTATTAAATTTGTTTATTTCTGTGTTTAATTTGATTAATTTTTCTTATTCTCTTATTCAAATTTCATAGAATATGATTCCAAACCCATCTAGCTTTAGTTTTACATTCTAAATATAGAGCAGTGTAATATGACACTTATACAATAAACCATCTGAATAGATAATAATTGGGCTACAATTTATTGTCTTTGAGAGGTTGATGACAGGATTCTCTTCAACAAATCTTTGAGGTCACATTCCCAAACTTGAAGAAATCTGGCTGATTTCTAGTTGGTCTTAAGACTGTTTAGTAACAACAATGAACTGATTATTCATTATAATCATAGAGACAATTATACACACATAACAATATCATGTAATACATGACAGTATGCCGAGTATGAAATCGTACTTTCGATTTGCAAATTGTTTGAGCCGCGAAGAAAAAAAACGTGCCTACTTTTAGCCGTAATTATTAAGACTATCTATGACATCGGTCTGACATCCCAAAAAATCAATGAGGTGAAGGAATTTGTATAGTATAACTACTCCTGTTATTCGCACCCTCCCACTTATCATTTTGCTCAATCAACACGAATGAAAAAAGTAAAATAAAACCATGTGCCATTTATTCCGGCAAGGTCGTTTGCCTCATTCTGATAATCTACTACTATTGAACCAATCAGTGAGTGGGAATATGCGTGACCTAGGTCGTTATGAATAAATTTCATTGTGGGAAGTCAAAACACGGTCTAAACTAGCGCAAGGAATGAATGAATATTTTTTTTATTTAGACTACTGTTTTCGTTGCACTGCATTAATAATTTTATTAGTTACTATCACTAAATAATACGCATAATGTTGACATTTATGCTCAGAGCTGCTTACGTGATCAATTGCATTGGGGAAAATTTCAAAGTAATCAGACGTAAAATGGCTAAATATAGAGCATACGGAATGTCAGAATATATTTTAACGAATAGTAAACGGATAGTAAAATGATTCGGATAACCCTTATTTTGTAATCGTTAACAAATATCCGAATAGTAGTTTCAACACTAGTTTTTATAAAAGTTCTGCCCCATGCTAATGTTTAGTATACGAAACATTTAATATCATGGATTTAGCTGTTCAAGTCATAAAAATTCATTGAAAATCAATATAATTGTTCGTCTCAAGATCTTAAATCTGTGTATCAATCTGAAGTCAATCGGATGATAACTTTAGTCTCTAGAGCGTCACAAGATTTTTCAAAGTGATCAAGGACCAGAACTTTGGCAGTAATTATCAGAAATCATTAAAAATCAATGAGATTCTTCCTCAAACACTGTGTAAAAATTTAAAGGCAATCAAATATTAACTTTAGCCTCTAGAGCATCCACGAGATTTTTTGAAGTGATCAAGGGCCATAACTTTGGCAGTAATTATCGAAATTAACTGAGAATGAATAGACTTCTTCGTCTGATGACCTTAAACACTGTGTATAAATTTAAAGTCAATGAGATATTAACTTTAGCCTCTAGAGTGTCCACAAGATTTGTCAAAGTGATCACAAGGGCCATAACTCTGGCTGTAATTATCGTAAATCGCTGAAAATCAGAAGACTTCTTCGTCTCATGACCTTAAACACTGTGTATAAATTTAAAGTCAATCGGATATTAACTTTGACCTCTAGAGAGTCCACAAGATTTTTCAAAGTGATCAAGGACCAGAACTCTGGCAGTAATTATCGGAAATCACTGAAAATCAATAGGATTCTTCGTCTCATGACCTTAAACACTGTGTATAAATTTAAAGTCAATCGGATATTAACTTTGGCCTCTAGAGCATCCACAAGATTTTTCAAAGTGATCAAGGGCCATAACTCTGGCAGTAATTATCGGAAATTGCTAAAAAATCAATAGGCTTCTTCGTCTCATGATCTTAACCACTGTGTATGAATTTAAAGTCAATCGGATATTAATTTTGGCGTCTAGAGCGTCCACAAGATTTTTTGAAGTGATCAAGGGCCATAACTCTAGCAGTAATTATCGGAAATCACTGAAAATCAATAGGCTTCTTCGTCTCATGACCTTAAACACTGTGTATAAATTTAAAGTCAATCGGATATTAACTTTAGCCTCTAGAGCGTCCACAAGCAATTGTGGACGCCGGACCGACGGACGGACGGAGGCGACGACAATATACGACCACATTTAAATGTGGGCGTATAAAAACACTCTGACAGACATTTCTAGTGGTGGGGTACCCCTGACAGAGCTATGTAACTGCCAGACATTTGTAGTGGTGGAGTATCCCCGACAAGAGTTATCTAATATTTAGACCAAAGCTAGGCTAGATTAGCTCAAATCTGTACCACCTAAAACAGCTTTGAAGTTGTTGAGTACCACCACAGGAGTCATGAATGACCACTGTCAGACAGTTTGTGCGGTGGGTTACCCCTAACAGACACGCCCCAAAATGCCATGCCCCTCACTAGGCTAACATCGCAAGCACTGTTCCCGTGTTTTAAAAAATTAAATATTTAGCTAGGATACGTAGAATACTAATACCTAGCACGTATGGAAGAGGCGATAAACTGCGGTTGCAAGAAATTGATTTTTGGGAAAAAAACGTTTTATGGGGCTAAAAATGAGTTTTTGAAAAAAAAAATGGTTCCTGCAACCACAGTTTATCGCCTCTTCAATACGTGCTAGGTATTAGTAATCTACGCATCCTGGCACAATTTTAAAATTTTTGGACCACGGGAACAGTGCCGGCTAATCTATCCTAGTTTGAGGGCGTGGAATTTTGGGCATGTCTATTAGGGGTAACCCACTGCACAAACTGTCTGGCAGTGGTCATTCATGATTCCTCTCGTGGTACTGAACAACTCCAAAGCTGTTTTAGGTGGTACAGATTTGAACTAATCTAGCCTATCTTTGGTCTGGAAATTGGATACCTCTTGTCAGGGATACTCCATCACTACAAATGTCTGGCAATTACATAGCTCTGTCAGGGGTACCCCACCACTAGAAATGTCCGTCAGAGTGTTTTTGTAATACCTGAAGATGTAGGGGACATTGCTGTGCAATTTTCATGTGGTACACTGTTGAGCTAATCTAGACTAGTTGGGGGGGGGGGGGCATGGCATTTTGGGCGTGGAATACCACACCCACCACCAGAAACCCGGCAGACTTACATACTGATGATACCAGATATACATACATTGATACCATATAGGAGAAAATTGGTACACTTTTCAGCTAGGTTACCCCCCTGGGTTCCCGCTCTATTCACTGCTTCTTTCAAAGATGTAAATAATTTTTTGGCACATTTATATTTACTTGCCTTAAAAAGTGAAAAAAAGGGGGGGGGGGGGTATTTGAAATAAAAATGCGGGGCTTAATCCAAAATTCCGTAGATCTATACTCAAAAGTAAAGTTAATCCTCTTTTGAAATGTATTTATTATATTTTTGGCAGAATGCATATATACTTTTTAAATTAAAATTGATACAAGTTTGGCAGCCTTCACTGGCTGAATTAAAGATAGTAGTGGGGGTGGGACGAGTGTTTAATGTCAAAATCCGTGTCTTAATACAAAATTCCAGTTATTGTGTCATACATCACCGGAAAGTAGGTTTCTATGGCTCTTTGAATCTACTTGTTATTTTCTGGCACATTCATGATTACATACTTTAGAAGAGATAAAAGCATTTTTATTTTGAGCTAAGAAATGGGTTACTAAAAATAGACTACTTTCAATTCATTTTATTTATCGAAGGATTGGATTAGCCCATACCGAGTACATGATTTCACTGAAGTCATGGTTATCCAGCGAATTTGTAAGTGACGGCCAGCTTGATTCGCAGTTAGTGAAGGGTGAGTATTCTTAGTGAAGGATGAGAAAGTGACGGCTGACTTGATCTCGGCTGAAGGGTAAGTATTCTTAGTGAAGGACGAGATAGTGAGGGCTGGCTTGATCTCAGTATTGATATATCATTATGATTGGACTAATCAAGTTCTAGAGCATATGGTAAACCTATCGCAGTTTATCGATATACCTATATATTCTGTTTGATGTCCCTACAGTCTTTTGCTATAACAACTCACCTATTTACTTGAACAATCTTTTAGTTGTCTGGTGAAATATTTCTTCCCCCTCTCAATGACGATTTCTTCCTTCCTGCTTTCAGTTCATACAAGGGAGATAAGTCTTTTTAATGTAAAGTCCTATGGATGCAGACCACTCATAATTTCCCCATTGACTTCAATGTTAATTCTGGCCTCTTTGCCTGGCTCCACTTTTCTCCAAATTTTCGTTGGGCTGAACGCTTTTCACTACAGAGAGAGAACAAGATAGGTTGCCAGGTAACAAAACATACGCCCACAGCGGCTAAATCGTCCGAGCGATCGACAAGGGTTGTCGCATATTTATTCCTTTGTAGGTAATTGGTGGCCTTTACAAGACAGTTCCATACAGATCAGATTATAATTTTTGCTGTTTGAGGGTTCACAAGGTTCTACAAATTGAAACAAGGGTCTCAACTCTGGAAGTAATCTACAAAAATTGTTGAAATTTGACAGGCTTTTTCGTTTCACAAATTTAAATGATGCATATAAATTTCATACATATCGGATGATAACTTTCATCAATCGAGCATTAACAAGGTTGAACAAAGTCAAACAAGGGCAATAACTCCAGGAGTAATAAACCGAAATTGCTGAAATTCAATAGGATTCTTCTCTTTACTAACTTAAATGATGTACGTAAATTTCATACAGATCAGCATATAACTTTTGATGTTAGAGCATTCACAAAGTTCAATAAAGTGAAAAAAGTGCCATAACTCTAGACGTAATAAACCAAAATTGCTGAAATTCAATAAGCTTCTTCGTTTCACTTATTTAAATAATGCATATAAATTTCAGAAAAATCGGATGATAACTATTGGCGTTAGAGCTTCCACAAGGATCAATAAAGTGAAATAAGGGCCATAACTCTAGACATAATACACAGAAATTGCTGAAATTAGGCTTCTTCGTTTCACTAATTTAAATAATGCATATAAATTTCTGAAAGATCGGATGATAACTTTTGGTGTTATAAAGTGAAACAAGGGCCATAACTCTAGACATAATACACAGAAATTGATGAAATTCAATAGGCTTCTTTGTTTCACTAATTTAAATAATGCATATAAATTTCAGAAAGATAGGATGATAACTTTTGGGGTTAAAGCGTTCACAAGGTTAAACAAAGTGAAACAAGGGCCATAACTCTAGAAGTAATAAACGGAAATTGCTGAAATTCAATAGGCCTCTTCGTTTCCCTAATTTAAAAATTTCATATAAATTTCACAAAGATCGGATGTTAACTTTTGGCATTACAGCGTTCACAAGGTTCAACAAAGCGAAACAAGGGCCATAACTCTAGACATTATTAATGGAAATTATTGAAATTCAATAGGCTTCTTCGTTTCCCTAGCCTGTATATTCATGACCCAATTCGAAGAAGGGATACTCAACAGAAGTCCCATCAAACCACTTGTTTGGTGGCGATATATTGATGATATATTTTTTCTGTGGCCTTCCACCTTAGAGAATCTCACTAGATTCATGGAAGGGATCAACTCTACAATACCTAGCATCAAATTAACACTAGAACACAGCTACACAAGTATCAACTTCCTAGATGTCACCGTTTATCAAGACGAATTGCAGCACCTTCAAACACGCCTCTACCAAAAACCCACTGACAGTTTCTTCTATCTCCATTACAACAGCTGCCATCCAGAACCCTTGAAAAGAAGCCTCCCATACAGCCAAGCTTTAAGAATTTGCCGTATTTCAAGTACGCCAGAAGACCGCCATCATTCGCTAAAGATCTGCCGAAAAAACTTCTTGAAAAGGGGATACCCATTAAATTTAATAGCATCGTGCTTCGACCGAGCCAGATCACAACCCCGAGCGTACCTATTAGTCCAAAAAGAAAAAAGAACTCAAGACGCCATCGTATTTAGCACCAAGTATATCCCAGGATTCAACCACCACAAACTCATCAATAATCAACTCAGTATAGTTAAATTAAACATGGAAACTAAGTTCATAGCTGACAGGAAAATCGTTGTATGTTACCAACGAAACAATAATATAAGAGACATGCTTATCAAATCAGACATCGCCCTCAGGAAAACCAGCCCAATAGGATGCAAGAAGTGCGGACTGAATTGCACATTATGCCGACACCTCAAGGAAAATACTTTTATAAAATCCAAAACTAACTCAAATATTTTCAAAATTAACCAACATCTAAACTGTTTTACCCCGTACGTAATCTATGCGATCATTTGCTCGTTCTGTGGTTCACAATAAATAGGGCAAACGAGCGATAACTGTAAAAAAAGATTCCTCAATCATCTTAGTGATATCAGAACGAATAAGGAGACCCCCGTCAGCAACCATTTCCAGGAAACCAATCACAAACCTGACGTCATTATTCTCAGCACAACGTCACGTAATTTGAATAAACGGCTAAGACATGAAGAAAGCCTCATCCAATTCTTAGGCACTAGCTACCCAGGAGGCATTAATGATCATTCCTAGGAAATAAGATTTTTTTTCAACATGCCTGTCAATCACTGCAAAGAATGCGGCCGCCGGTACCAATGGTGTTCTAATTTATACAGACACCTTTCTAAAGATCACAACTACAGCAAGACACACAGATTCTTGAAGTAAAGAAACAGTATACAACAGACCGCTCACTTCAAAAATTCGGGCACGACATCCATCCATCTTGCGTGCCGGCCAAACCTAGTGAGTGGGTCCCTCCTTTTGAGGCTCGCCCACGTCCTCCAATCATCCGAGTTGAATCCAACACCGAGGACACAGCCATCACCTTGAGCCCGGTCAAGGAGGATACCGAATTCAAAGACTTAGAAGAATTTTTTCATCAACTAAACAGCACGGAAGAATCCACAACATCAAAAACAGAGACACCACCAACACCGACAGTGTCAGATCACGATGTGATATCCAACGAATATCACCAGTTGAACTTTAACCAAATTTTAGAAGAATTTAATATATCTTTCTGATGAATAAGAACTGTTCCTGCATAATTTAATATTAAGAACTCTAATTCTTTAGATATTGTTTAACTTTTCAATTATTAATTTCAATTTTTAAATCAATTTGTATATGATAAATTTGTTAATCATCTGTATCAATCATATCATCCCATCATGTTACCGCGAATCGAGCGGTATATATACATTTTTATTCAAAAAACTTTAGATTTTATTATCAAAATTCTCTTTTATATGTAAACCTTCTTGAATAATCAATAACCAGCCCAAACTAAATGATCATGATTAATCAAATTCACTCAAACAATCCTAAATACTCACGTTACGTCACAATCAATTAGTATAAATACCGCCCGCTTCGCTTCATCCAACTCATTTACTGAGGAAGGATACCGTAGTCCGAAACGTTTAATAAATACCACCTATACTTCTACTAGGAGTTCATCTTTTTTACTGGTTTGAGGGGCTACTATTCTACTTATTTCTACTTTATCCTGCAACCCCTTGTGTATCGCTGAGATCCCAGTCTAGATGTCCTTCAGATACTAGCATCCTGCTACTTTAGGACCTATTGTACGAGAGTTGTTGTCGTTTTCTACTAAATATTTAAAATATAGTAAAAAATTCTGGACGAATACAACTGGCTGATTTCCAAACATTTTTAAAATCCAAAATCAAAACTATAATTAGGGGTGGCATCTTACATTTTCTTTTTCATCAGATGATTTTATTTTTTCCAAACAATGACTGATTTAGTATGTATTATCAAATAGTAATGAAAATGGTACAAAAGTCCATGCCTTACCCCATCATTTAATATTTTTTATTTTTAATTGATAAATTCAACGTTATTATCTGATTTAAGGCAAAATGTATGGTTTGCATGAGAATGTGTACTTTTAAGAATAAGATTAATGTTGTAATCGTTATTTTTTGGTGGGGTCTTTTTATTAATAAACACCTGTCATTGCATAGGCCTATATCCCCTTTTCTTTAAAAAAAATAATACTTACATTTTAGGCCTATATCATACTTTATTTGTTTAAAATATACTTACAGTATTGGCTTATATCTTATTTTTTAAAACAAATAACTATTTATATTATAGGCCTATATCACATTTTCTTCCTTACTATTTACAATGCTGTTTTTCAATCGTAATTTCAGAGAGAATAAAATCACAAATTTATTTGTAATAAAATATAGGATTACATTATATAACTATATTTTATGAGCCTGTATCCCAATTTTAAATTCGGTATTTTCACTGTTTATTAAATAAAAATTAGTCAAAATTTATTTTTTCACAAATATAGGCCTACATTACCATTTTCGATTTTACTTTTCTGTAATTTCACAGTTAATTTTAGAGGACTGTTCACATAATAAAACAAAATAGGTCTTTGTGTATTTGATATGTGTTTAGCTTGTTTTATTACTTTTTTTTTCACTGAAGCTTAAACAAACAAAAAGGGAAATAAATAAAAATGAACCAAATATAAACAATATATACATGCATCTAACAAGAAAGATTTTTTTTTTTTGGCTGCTATTCTGTGTTCTCTTATATTTTTTAAAAAATTTATTGTATGATAAAAAAAAACCTCCCATAGCTTAGGCCTATATCCTATTTTCTTCTTAAAAGACCCTTACTTATTGCATATCCCATTTTCTTCTCACACTTTACAATTCTGTATTTTCACTGTTTATTCACTGTCCAAATTTATTCTTTAAAAATACATTAGGCCTATGTTATTATAGGCTAAGCCTTAACTCATTGTCTTCTTTACTAATCTTCGAATCCCCGGTTGTAAGTGGCAAGCAGTAGAGTCGCTTGACCAACCTTGTGGGTTTTCTCCGGATCCTCCGGTTTCCTCCCAATGCTAAAGATCCCTACACGCAAACGAATTATTGAAGTAAAATTAAAAACATATGTTAGTCCCGAAATGACCTAGTTTGTGTCGAGTGGATGTTAAACCCCATATCTCTCTCTATATATATAACAAAAAACAAAAACAAAAGAAAAGAAAACTTGAAGAACTATATTAAAAATATATGATTGTTGTAGTTTAAGTTAGCCTTATGGTAGGCCTATAAATAGCTGCATGTTTGGCCTTAATGCTTAATCTATTAATCCGATCTGTTTTTATTTGCTTTTCTTTTCACCCGTGAATTCTTTTCTCCTTCCTTCCTCTATGATGTGAAAAGTTTCATTATAATAATAGGCTTTACGTCTATATACCATCCATGTGACAATATTTATTTATGATTATAAATGAACATTACATTGAATAGAAAGGGCACGGCATGTCCACGAAAACGGTAATTTTCACGTTTTTAGTTTATTTTATTTTCATTTACTGTTGCACATTTCACTCAGGATAACTTGTAATTAATTTTGAAAATTCATGATTATTTTAAAAACAGATATCGGTATTAATTATCGAAGTTTACCTTGAGGTAAATACAACTACGTCAACGGTAAAAAGCAATGTTTTGGGTGTGCTAACATGTCGGAATTGGTACTTCCAGTGACTTCATACTTCTCAGCCAATGAGCTATCCAGTTATTATATAGATCAGTGGATGTAGCCATAACGGCTAAAAACAGGTTTTGGCAAAACGACCCTACTTTGGTCATAACGGTCAAACAGTTTGGTCATAACGGCCAAACAATTTGGTCATAACGGCCAAACAATTTGGTTATAATGGCCCAAAAATTTGGTCATAACGGCCAAATGTTTTTAAATTAAAGAAAAACAATATATTTGAGCAAATATTACTCACCTTTGATAAAAATAACAACTGACTATTAAGAATGCGTTTGCGAGAGAACCATGCAGGGACCGACACATGGTGGGTGACCGATTTTCACCATTTTTTTAATGTATGATAAGTAACACCTCAAAACCCCACTGCCACAATTTTAGTTCAATCGACCCATTTTTAGAGTGTAGAAAAAAATTTGAAATTTTAAGACCCAAAAAAGCAAAAAAAAAAAAAATCGTCATTTTCAGGCCATTTTTCAAATATGGGGTACAACTAAACTACTGCGAGTAGATTAATGAAACTTTATAGGGTAGCAGATATGGTTAGGGAGTATACATTCTGAAAGTTTGATAGACTTTCATTGAGAGGTTTTTGGTATAGGGACTTAGTGCTGCAAGGTACCAGAATAGCTAAATTTAGGTATGTCATTTTATTCTATCTATATCTCACCCACTGCGGGTATAAGAATTTTTTGGGAATGCTGACTGAAAAGGCAATGATCCATAGAATTAAGATCAAGAAAAAATTGGGTGGCACTCAACCCGTTGAGTAGTAGTTCATCTCCATTTTTGTCCAAAAATAACGATTTTCAACAAAAATTAAGAAAAAAAACAACGCTTTATTTACACAATGAAAAGTGTAAGAGTGCACTGGAAACCAAATTAACGTGGGTTCCAGTTCCACTAAGAACAAGCCATAATAGAAATAAACAAATATATATAAACGCATTATATACTTTCATCAAATAATTCATGTTTAAAAAATGTTACATTAAGAAAACTACAAAAAATTATTTATTACCCCCACCACATTTAATTTCAGCCAGTGCAGGCTAACCAACTTGTATTAATTTTAATTTAAACTAGATCTGCTAAGCAGATATTTAAGCTTTCATATTCACATCACTTCCTGTTACATGTCAAGGGTCATATAAAGAATCTCAACAAGATAAAAAAAAACAATTAAAATCGGTCAAAAACTCGCGAAGTTAATGCGATTTTTCACTCGTAAACAACTCTGTCGGCACGAAAAACGACAAAGGCAAAATTGAAAATTGTGACATTTTCAAATACCATAAATTGGACCCTGATCTCGGCTATCCAGAAATGTATTCATTTTCGAAATAGGAGAAGTATTCTCCAAACCACGGCCTATTTTTTTTTATTTTTATGTCCGTTATCGTCGATTTTTCACTTTTTCAAATATTCAGTTCAAAATGGTTTCCATCAATTGACCTAGATAAAAATTCAAATCCGATAGATTTTTAGGCATTCCTTCAAGGATTCAGAAAATGTAACTCCCATGTCTGTATTAAAATATTGCAAAAGCCTTATGGATTTTTCACGTTTTGAGATGGTGGCACTTCCGGTTCAATCCGCAGACTTCATATTTTGTGTACACATCAGTACTGTCTTAGCTAGTACAGAAAAAAAAAAATTCAAGGCAATCTGACCTATATTTCGTCGATTTATTTTAAAAATTTGATCCTTAATTTCATCAAGGGGAGATAATTTAGAACATTTCTAATGAAATTTTTCAATTCGCATAGATAAGATCTACTTACATACTAAATTTCATGAAAATCGTGCAACTATTAAAGAAGTTGTCAAGTTGGTTTCAACTTCCGGTTCGAAATCACAGCGATTTGAAGTAAATGTTTCAAGGTACTCAAAGAAAAAAGAATTAGTAAAATTTAACCTCTAGAGCGTCCACAAGATATTTTGAAGTGATTAAGGGCCATAGCTCTAGAGGCTAAAGTTAATATCCGATTGACTTTAAATTTATACACAGTGTTTAAGGCCATGAGATGAAGAAGCCTATTGATTTTCAGCGATTTCCGATAATTACTGCCAGAGTTATGGCCCTTGATCACTTCAAAAAACCTTGTGGACGCTCTAGAGGCCAAAGTTAATAGCCGATTGACTTTAAATTTATACACAGTGTTTGAGGTCACGAGGTGAAGAATCCTATTGATTTTCAAAGATTTCTGTTAATTACTGCCAAAGTTATGGCCCTTGATCACTTTGAAAAATCTTGTGGACGCTCTAGAGGCCAAAGTTAATATCCGATTGACTTTAAATTTATACACAGTGTTTGAGGTCACGAGGTGAAGAATCCTATTGATTTTCAAAGATTTCTGATAATTACTGCCAAAGTTATGGCCCTTGATCACTTTGAAAAATCTTGTGGACGCTCTAGAGACCAAATTTAATATCCGATTGACTTCAGATTGATACACAGAGTTTAAGATCTTGAGACGAACAAGTATTTTTATGACTTGGAACAGCTAAATCCATGATACAGTATTAAAAGTTTTGTATACAAAACGTTAGCATGGGGCAGAACTTTATAAAAACCAAACAAATTCTAATGGTTTTCTGAGTTGTTGCTCTTAATCAGATTTTAGTGTATTATAAATGTTTCATTACCGAAAATAGTAAAAATATGCGACAACTCTTGTTGACTGCCCGGACGATTTAGCTGCTGTGGGCGTATGTTTCATGCCTGGCAACCTATCTTTAGTGTTGCGGTCATTTTAAAAAAAAATGTCTTTTAAGGATAATGTGTATAGTACTAATAGCAATCACATACGGAAGAGGCGATAAGATCCCTTTGCATTTGCAATTTCAAAATTAATTAAAACCAAATTTAAATTCCGAAAATCTTTTTTTTTTTTTTTGCTGAAACTCTTTTTTTTTTAATCAGATCAAAATGGGAGTAAGGCACAGAGTCCTGGGTGGTAATGGGCGTATTGTGTCCAAATTTCATGGTTTTCGGACAATCGGTGCCGGTGTCGTGGCGAAATTCCACTTTTTTAGCCCTTACTGAAGCCGTAAATGGCGGAAAAAGCCGAACGGCAGGAACCGTGTGAAGAACAAACGACCTGAACGAATGCAAATATCGCCTTGAATTTATCAGGGCACCTAGGTACCAACGTGAAAAGTTCCTCGCCGGAATTTGGTAGTCATGGTACCTTTGGCTCCAGCGTGGCACATGCGCGAATTCAAAACAAAATTACGGTCGATTTTGGGATTTTAGGTATATTTCGGATTTTAGTGTCGCAAACATCGTTGCGGTCATTTTAAAAAATTGTCTTTTAAGGATAATGTGTATAGTACTAATACCTATCACATACGAAAGAGGCGATAAAATCCCTTTGCATTTGCAATTTCAAAATTAATTAAAACTAAGGCTGCGGTTAATTAATTGTATGTTTCTCATGACCTGAGTTTTTGAAAACAACATGCTACATGAGGTAATTATTAATTATTGAGATGCAGAGATGGAATCCAAAACTTGTCGAAAAAACTAAAGCAACATAAACTCTTATAGCTATGGGCATGCTGTGGTTTATAAATAAAAAGCTCTTTAGTCCATTGATGAGTACACAGGAAGAGGTCTTTTTAAAGAAAACTCTGGGAACATCTGATCATCTACATACGTACACTGGCTATTAATATTATAAGGGGCTCAGGGTTAGTATAATTCATAAGAATTCTTAGGAGTATGCGATCTGTTTCTAAAATATAAAAATTTATTTGATTAAAGATAAAGTCTTTCCTAAGAAAGTTCTTTGAATTAAGTCCTTTTTCTCTCTCAAAGTACACTAATTTCGGAGTTGATAGTCTATATTTTTTTAATTTTTGAACACTATTAATATCAATACGCTATTTTAAAGTTTCCAACAACTTTAGAGTAATTATATCAAAAGACGTCTGATTAATAGCAGTTTCCATTTCTGACCAAAACTTCGTCAACTTCGAACGAATCTTGAGTCGGCATGAAGTCGAAATTATTGGCACCCGTACCGTTGTTTCTACTTTCAGTTTCATTATCGACATGTGCGAGTCAGTGTCTCGAATTTCTCTATGACTGAGGCACATACAGTTGTAATCGACTCATTCTCTGGGAAAATCATTGCTGTTGGTTTTAACAGTATAAGTGAATTTTTCGTCAGGACAACAGTACACGTGCAAACAAGCATTTTGTTGCGCAGAGCAGACGAAATTTATCAATTTATGCCGTCTGATTTACAGTTACAAAAGATGCGATTATCCAGTAAGGGTAAATCAAAGGAAAAACGTGACTGGTTAATAGAGTGTTATGAAATTAGATGGCGCAAAAAACGCCATAGTATTCTAGTTCTATGGATCTACATTGTATTACTGTTGTCATTCCTTTTTAAATACGTCTCAGCGATAAATGAGAAATTAACATAAATCCTTAAAGGAAAAAGTTTAAAACTATAAAAGCTGAGTTTATGGAATTTATTCGATAATATACGACACCATGTATTAAAATTTCTTCCAAGACGACAGTCTTGTCAAAACCACTGACTAAAGTGTGTCTGGGTAATCGCGCTGGCTTCATATTAGAACTTCATATTCAGTTACATATTTATGGATAAAATAAATAGATTGTTCATCGCTGAGGCAAAAAAAAAATGTGGCTTTACAAATATTATCAACGATGAACAAATTTTCTCCTTACTAAATTTGACCGAATAATTAATGAAGTGCGTGATTATTACGTACGGAAACAGACATGCGGGCGGGTCATGAGAAACAGACAATTAATTAACCACGGCCTAATATTAAATTCCGAAAATCTTTTTTTTTTTGGTAAAACTCTTTTTTTTTTTAATCGGATCAAAATGGGAGTAAAGTACAGAATCCGGGGTGGTAATAGGCGTATTGTGTCCAAATTTCATGGTTCTCGGACAATTTGTTCCGGTGTCGTGGCAAAATTCCCCCTTTTTCCCCTTAAGGAAGCCGTATCTGGACTTAGAAAAAATGAGAACGGCAGCCGACCTGGAGCCGTGCCATGAACAAACGACTTGAAGGAATGCAGCTATCGCCTTGAAATTTTCAGGGCACCTAGGTACCAACGTGAAAAGTTCCTAGCTGGAATTTGGTAGACATGGTACCTTTGGTTCCAGCGTTGCGCATGCACGAAGTCAAAAGCAGCTAAATATGTTTGTTATGAAGGGATTTTTTTACAAAATGGACCTATCTCTTCGAAGCTTCGGCTAACCCCCCATTTCCGACCTCGGCGCATCCAAAAATTGTCTCCAAATTAAAATCGAACACCTAGTTCCATCTCTATTTTCTTGTTTTACTTTATGTACCCCCGGGAAAATGGCCACTGCTCGCCCCCCATGGGTCGGGCCCTAAAATTTCTTGTTTGAAATTGTGCTTGGGACCATGAGCCAGATACCCGGTGAGTTTCAAGTTGGTGTGCACGATAGTAGGGTTGTGACGCGCATGCGCAGGCCTACACTCGAAAAACAACCTTGTCGGCACGGAAAACATCAAAGGCGAAATTCGAATTTTTGAAATATTCAAATACCAAACATTCGACCTGTATCCCAGCTTTCCCGAAATGTATTAAATTCAGAAATAGGAGACGTATTGAACATACTATGCCCTATTGTGTTTGTTTAGAAGACCGTAAATGTCGATTTTTCGCTATTTTTCATATTCACTTCGAAATGGCAGCCATAAAAATTCTGCTCTGAACGTTTTTTAGGCATTCCTTCAGGGATTCAGAAAATATAACTCCCATGTCTGTAAGTGCAATATCGCAAAAGTTATTAAGACATTTCACGTTTCAAGATGGGGGCATTTCCGGTTCGATCGACAAACTCCATATTTTGTATATGAATCAGTAATTACTTGTCTAGTATCGAAAAAAATTTTTTAGGTCATTCTGATCTATATTTCGACGATTTTTTTGAAAATTTTGATCCTTAATTTCATTAAGGGGAGATAATTTAGCAAATTTCTAATCATATTTTTGAAGTTGCATCGGTAAGATCTACTTACATGCTAAATTTCATGAAAATCGTACAACTATTAAAGAAGTTGTCAAATTGGTCATAAATACCAGTTCGAAATCACAGCGACGAATTTTCGAAATTCGAAAATCTGAATCTGCAGATTTGAAGTAATTGTCTCAAGGTACTCAAAGAAAAAAGATTTAGTAAAATAGGTCAAATAGTCATAAAGTTACAGCATTGTAGGTCAAATGCATTCGTTCGTAAAATTCGGTGATTTCGGATTCGTAAAATGTTTTGAAAATATATTTAATCAACAGCCACCACCCATTTTTGGGGGGATAGGTAAAAGTTTCAGAAAGATCCTATGGTTAGATTCTGAGAAATCCGATTTGTGGATGAAACACAAAAATAAAAAATAACTAGAACTGCGATGCAGTAATGACGGGTTTCACCGGTGCCACGTTACCCTAAACATATGTCACTTCCGGTACCAATAAAACCATTAAACAGGTTTCCACCTAATCATTGCACACATCAAATAAAATGGACGCGGAATCAACCAAATCCAGCAATGTCAATTCATTTTATACATTTGTTACATGTAAGTGTACAGAACTTTCGGTGATAATGAAAATGTCCAATTAGTTTTATGAAATCAGAAATGGCATAAGGCATCACAAAGTGAAAATTTTATGTAAATCGAATAATAATTGCCACTTTTATAGACCAAAAACCTTAAAAAGTGACTTGTAGAAAACCGTCTATTTCTCTGCAACCGTACAAGTTAGAAACCATTTAGTGGTATCCGTATGATCGTATGGGTTCAATCTATTTGTTGATTGGAATCAAATATCATAATTTTAAAAACATAACAACTCAGACTCATTTGAATAAAATATCTGTTTTGAAGGCTAAAAATACAGTTTTTGCCAAAGTGACCTTACTTCCCGTGATAATGAAAATCTTAAATTACTTGTATGAAATCGTAAATGGCATTAGGTATTACATAGTGAAAATTTCATGAAAATCGAATAATAATTGACACTTTTATGGACCAAAAACCTTGAAAAGTGACCTGTTGAAAATCGCCTATTTCTTCGCAACTGAACAAGTTAAAAACCATTTTATGATATCTATATGATCCCATGGGTTCATTCCATTAGTTGATTGGAATCAAATATCCAAATTTTAAACAAATAACAAATACGACTCATCTGAAAAAATTATATGTTTCGAAAGCTATAAATATAGTTTTTGCCCAAATTACGTCTTTACCGATGATATTGAAAATGTTAAATTGAGTTGAACTAGTCACAATTGATATTACGCATCAAATGGTGTCACTTTTATGAAAATCGAATAATAATTGACTCTTTTACAGACACAATAGCGTAAAGAGTGACTCATGCAAAACTGACCATTTCTCGGCAACTGCTCATATTACAAACTAATTTTGAGATAGATTTTCTTCTTAACGATTAATGCTACAAGTTTATGAAAGTTGCGAAGAAATATTTTAAAATATTGTAGTAAAATTGCCAGGTCTCCCTTGTGTCTATAATGGACTGGGCCAGTTTAATAGTGGGCTGGTCCGATGCATGTGCTTTTAGAAGTTATAAAAGGCCACATTGATATGCACATGCTCTCTCACTCTCAATAGCAAGTTCTCTGCCCTCTATGCTGAGTTGGAAACCTGTGTTTGACTAGAAGTGTAATAAGAGTTGGTGTTGTGGTGTAAAAGATATTAAAAGAGATCGGTTGATAAGTACCCTTTTATCTATAAATATAGTGGTGAAAATATACTTAACTGTACTGGGGAATCACCCCTTGACCCATCAAGCCTTACTTGGCCATCGCAGGTTAGGTCAATAGGGGGGGTGAAGCCGTGGGGCTTAAACCTGATCTAAGTCTCAGATAAACACCTGATTTTACAATAATATGAAAAGCCTGAATGGGTTGTAAATAGCTCATTTTTTCACCTTTTTTCACCTTTAAATCAAAATGACCAGAAAACGAAATCGAAATTAAAAAATTAATGAAATATGAAAGCTTAAAAAGTATATATGCATTCCGCCAAAAAAAAATATAATAAATACATTTCAAGAGAGGATTAACTTTACTTTTCAGTATGGATATACGGAATTTTGGATTAAGCCCCGCATTTTTTTTATTTATAGTATAAATCTATGAGTAGGGCTATGAATGCAAAATTTATTTATTAATGGATTTATTTACAAATAAGCCTATTTGATAAAGCTACATTTAAATAGCATAAAACTGTTTACAGATTGGAGATATCTTTATTAGAAGCCAAGATATGGACATTTATGTTCGGTGAATCGGGGTACTTTTTGTCTAAAATTTTATATAGACTCTTATAGAGAAAGTCTCAAGCAATTTAAAATAGACTGAAAGGTCACAGGGGTCAATGGCACAAAATTCAGGAATTAACAATGGATCAGAAGCACATAATAATGCATAATACCTGGACAAAATATCCGATCTTGCTGAAAATTGGCACAACGCATGCCCAATCGATACTCTAAAGTATGACGGAAAAAAAAACATAGGTCGACCACGATGTCGGCCATTTTGAATAAATTAAGAACAAAAAATGCGTAATATTGTTGAAATCGTAACTATTTATATTCAAATTCCTGTTACATTTACAGAATAATTAACAATTAATACAACATCTAACCAAATAAGAATCATGGTGATGCAAATATGCAAATTAGGTGATGTCAGCCATATTTGAATCCAAGATGGCCACCATTATATAATCTAGTATGGAGTTTATAAGTGTCTATATATGTAAAAAAAATAAGTGGTTTATTCATTAAAAAATCTTAAATCAAACCTTACTAAAAAAAATTATTGGTCGATATTGGCCATTTTGAAATTCAAGATGGCTGCCACAATTCCAAGATGGCTGCCACCAGCGTCCACAAACTATTTTATCGCAAACCAAAAAAACAAAAAACTGAACAAATGTCATCATCCAACATATCAAACTGAAGCAAATCTAAACAGCAATTCAAAAATAACACTTTTTCACTTCTTAAACCATTACAGTAATAACAGACAAGACAAATATAACTTAGAATTTAAAAAAAACTCAAAAAGTATCATGTTTAAATGTATTTTCTGTGATAGAAAAGTCATGCAATGATGTATTAGCATTTAGGAATCAAAGAGGTAATAGGACAGAGTTCACTCCCCTTAGACCACAAATATCATTAATCTGAGAAAATATCTGTAAGATTCTGAATATTTTATACAAAACTGATCATCTTTGGTGGATGCTTAGTGAACATGCTAAGTAACATTATAATCATTTAAATTCCATTTTTTGTCTGTCAAATTAAAATATTTACAATATCCGTCATTCTATTTACTGCATTTTAGTAATGATAGTGACCCTTGTGACATTGAGGATAAAATCAACAGATTTTACAAATCCACTAGCAAACTAATTTTACATATAATTATAAAGTGCAATATTTATATAAAATTGTGCTGTATAAAATACTATTCAAAAAAAGTAGGGGATATTTGATTTTGGGGGCATAATACTAATATATGCAAATGACTACGAAAAAAGTCACTATAGAACGTAACAGAAGAAACATTTCCAGTTACATGTGACGCCCAAACGCACCAATAGCTACCGCATGGAATGCAGGTGATGCTTGGGATCATCATGGGGGTCCAACCCAAAATTTGCACGACTCTGACTTTGAATGTTACAGTCATTGTGGCATTGAATTCCAGGGTGGAAACATCAGTTTAATTGTTTTAGTGACCAGAAAACAAATTTTGATATGCGTCGGCTTACCCAAAATGAAAGGTTACGTGCCCTTGGCATGCTACAGATCGGCACAACACAGGCGGTTGTGGCGCGGACGATGAATGTTTCTCAGTCTGTCATAAGCAGGCTATGGTCCAGATACCGTGATACACAATCTGTACAGGACAGACCACGCTCAGGTCGACCAAGGGCGACAACTCAAGCCCAGGATCGATTTATCCGTACCTTGGCCTTGAGAAATCGTGTCATCACAGCAAATCAGATCAGCGCTCGTCTTCAAACAGACACTGGTGTGAGAGTGAGTGGCCAGACGATTCGGAATCGACTGCATAGGGGTCACCTTCGCGCCCGACGTCCTCGCGTGATCCCTTGTTTGAGAGATCATCACATTCAGGCAAGACGTTGTTGGTGTAGGGATCGTCAACACTGGGATAATCGAGGCTGGAGCAATGTGATGTTTTCAGATGAGTCAAGGTTCACTGTGGATTTTTTGGACAGACGTAGGAGGGTGTGGCGTCGTCGAAACGAGCGCTTCCAAGACGTTAACGTCATCAGACATGATCGATTTGGGGGTGGTTCTGTTATGGTGTGGGGAGGCATCACTGTTGCTGGAAGAACGGCTTTACATGTTGTTGCAGGGCGTGTTACAGGCCAGTACTACCGGGACAACATCTTGGCAGTCCATGTTGTGCCGTTCGCACGACGTCATGGCCGCCGTTTCATCTTCCAGGATGACAATGCAAGATGTCACAGGGCCAGGATCGTTACAGGTTACCTCCAACAACAGAACATCACCACATTACCTTGGCCAGCACTGAGTCCCGACCTCTCCCCCATCGAGCATGTCTGGGACATGCTTGGACAGAGGTTACGTCAACGTCAACAACGTCCTGCCAATGTCCAATAACTTGCTGCTGCGTTGCAACAGGAATGGGACAATCTGGACCAAAATGACCTTAGACGTCTCATTAGGAGTATGCCACGTCGGATCAATGCTTGTTTGGCAAACAGAGGAGGATTTACCCGTTACTGACTTGGTTGTGATGCTGTGGTAACTTTGCTGTTTGACCCCGGGTATCATTTTACCCTTATAATGGTCAGTCTGTGCCTTACTTAGTCTAACGATCATTTGGAATAAATCGATGAATGTGAACTTCATTTCATTTTGTCATTTGTTTCTTCGTCAGTTTCATTAGGTGACTTTAATAACACTTAAAAATCAAATATCCCCTACTTTTTTTGAATAGTATAGTACTGAATCAAAGCATCACACTAATGATTATTTTACTGATTTGTTCACTTAAGTAATTGCAATATATCCTTTTAGTTTTACTGTTTATTTTGGTGGGGTTTTTACGGCCACAAAATGTTGTTTTACGTTGTAGGTTTTTGTAGCCTTATTCTCAACCCTCCTTCTTTCACAGCTCGTGCTTGCATGGGACCGGCCTCGGCAGATTTAAACAGGACAACAGTTGCAAAGACAACACACACAAGAAACCTATTACAATAACACACGATATAAGGAACAATTATGAAGATAAACACACACGACGATTGCTATGATAGTATTTTTTCATTCCTTTGTCATTAAAATGGATTTTGTCCATCAAAAGGATCATCAGGCAGGATGCAGAATATTTCTGAAAAAAAAAAAAAAAAAAGACATGAAACAATCATACAAAAGACGGTTAATTGCTTTTCTCTGAGATTCACAAACACTTAAGGTAAGACTGGGAGATTTTGAGAAATTTTCCCGCTCAACAATACTCCCCACATAGGCCTACATGTATGCAGATACATAATAGGCCTACTAAAATATTACTAAGTGTAAGTCTGCTGCTAACGTCTTTACGCGTACTATAAATAGGTAGCCTACTACGTAGGTGGATGATTTAGTTTTCTGTCGTAGGCCTACTGATTTTATATTTTATGAAAATTTTAATGTAAAATCTAATTAAAATTAAAATTTTCATTCAATCAATGATGCTATTTTAAGTAGGCCAACCTGTAAGGAAATTTACCAGCGTCAACAATTAAACGAGAAAACTGACAGTGACAAGATCAAGACTTCTATAGTCTATAGCTAAAAAAAAAAAAAAAAAAAAAAAAAATATTTTAACATGTCTTTTAATTGTATTGATCAAAATCAAAAGACAGTAGATGATTTAGTCTTCTGTCGTACTGATTTTTTATTTTATATTTTGATTCAAATTTGAATGAAAATTTTAATGTCGTCTAATTAAAATTAATTTAAATTAGACTTTAAAACATTAAAATTTTCATTCAATCAATGCTGCTATTTTAAGAAGACCTACCTATAAGTAAACTTACCAGCATCAACAAGAATTAAACGAGAAAACTGACAGTGACAGGATCAAGACTTCTATAGCTTAAAAAAAAAAAAAAAAAAAAAAAAATATTGAAACATTGCATTGATCAAAATCAAACTAGCTACTAAGATAGGCACACATTACAAAACAATGACAACTGCTGATTGAAGCAGAAGACTGTACCATCCAGACGTTTTTATTTCTGTTTTACTGTAGACAGACATACACGTCATAAACTGGATGAATAGGACTACATCAACTTCTAACGGCTCCTGCATTTCGAATGAGACATGCTGGTTTACCGTTTGTCACCAACAGCCATTGCAAAAACGCAATAGGAACCGTTTTATAAAGTGGAGAAATGAATTTCCAACATCGTTTTGCGATTAAGTTAGATTAAGACGAATTCTACATTTGAAAACTTACATAATGCTCCACAATCTTCTTCTGTGGATACGTCCTTGAAAATCTCGCGAAGATACGTAGCGCGGCCACGCCCCCTGGATTTTGTCTCGAGAATTGAGGACTACCCCTCACTCACATATTAGCTTCGTAGCTATTTATTTATAAATATTTTAGAATATTTTTTTTTGCAGTTTGTAGAAAACATATTCGTCTTCACAAATCCGCGTGCGCGTGTAAAAATTTTCTTTTCTAAATCGGGCGCAAACGGTATAAATAATTTTAGGATTTCCTCTTTTTGATTGGACAGGAAATTTGGTCCTGCGATGCAGTATGACGGGCGGATGCGGTCACAATGGGCCATTTATATGACTTACTAATTCCATTTATATGACTTACTAATTCCATTTATAAAGCTTTATAATTAATTACTTACTTAGGCACGTGCGAACGCTGAAACCCCTCGAAGCGTGTGACTGAATTGAATATTATTTTCATAGCTTGATAAATGATTTATAAAGTCTTGTAAATAATATGGTAGCTATATAAATCTATTTTCTAAGTCTTATAAATGAATTATCTAACGAACTAAATATTCGGGAAAGTTCGTACATCTGCCCGGAAATTCCCGAGGATGCTTCGGCCAGCCAATCACAGGTCGTCTTACTGAATGGCAAGCCCCTCCCACTCTCGTCCGCGGTTTTCGAGTTGTGTGCGTCGGTGTCATAGGGCCTACATCATTTTATTCGTACATTTTTTCCTTTAATGGAATTCGGACGCACTAATCTTCCTGCAGAAGATGACCATGGTCAGGATGAGGGTATGTTGTCTTCAAGGGCTTGGGCCCACGCGTGCCGCACAACATCCGACACGATATTTCGGCAAACTCGCAAGAAATTGTGAAAAGAACTACCCCGGTCGGTGGGTGGAGGGGGAGCGGTGACCTTAGCAAAGTAAATTGACTCTAGGATAACTAAAACATGCATAAAACTTATTCTCGTCATTTTATGTTTACAATAGCCGCCATGAAAGGTAAAACACCGCTATATGTAACGAGGGATTTGATTGGCCAATTGGCCGACTCAACGAAGGAGTACGGAGATTGCCGAATATTTTCTAAGTTATATAAATGGATTTATAAGACTTGATAAATAATTACGTAGTTTCATAATTATTTATCAAACTATGAAAATAATATTCAATTCAGTCACCCATTTCGATGGGTTTCAGCGTCCACACATGCCTAAGTAAGTAATTAATTATAAAGCTTTATAAATGGAATTAGTAAGTCATATAAATGGAATTAGTAAGTCATATAAATGGCCCATTGTGACCGCATCCGCCCGTCATAGAGGCCATTTTACATGTTTTAAGTACCTATGATTCTAGCGATGTTTAGCTTCATCTTTGAATTCTTAATAACAAGTTGAATAACGAATAACAGGCGGTATTATAGTAAATACCATCATCATTAGGAAAACTAGTGAAAAATATGTTTACTACGTCATAGTCGGAATCTTCGTATCATGTAGTAACAAGTATAATACAGTATTCTCCGGAAATAAGCTTTTACTCGATATACAGTGTCAATATGACTATAGTTAGGGATTATTTTCATAAAATATTTCTGCATCCATTCCCATTATACACAATTCTCCAGCAATCAGAAGACCATTCTATGTATTCTATGATCATATTGTAGCATCACTGTATACCGTAAACAACAATTGTTGTTTCTCCAGAAAGTGTTGTTTCTCCAGAATCTGCCATTTCACCGAAAATTGTTGTTGTTACGATCGCTTTAAATGTCTATGTTGGGTCATATGTCGCTATATTTTATGGGTATATACTAGAAAATATTGTATGGCTATATTTTATGGGTATATACTAGAAAATATTGTTCTGCCCGACTGGGGAGGGGGGGGGCTGCCAGTACGCCAATGCTCGTAACACACTTCAGAGAAGAAAAGTAGGACGTTAAACCCAATTTTATTTCATTTCCAAGAGTTATTTATTACGGATCCCCCGATTTCTGTTCCTGTCACCATGCATCGGTATTAGAGCACGATACACCATCATTTGTGTAACTCTGCTGGTTCCCTACGAATTTACCGTTAATTTTCTTATTAGGTTCAGAATTTTGGTGCATCTGTATAGTGTATACGACCATGTTGATGTGATGTTAATGAATATTGGGTGGACTATTATATAGTTCTATGTTTAGTTTAATCAATTTAATAACATCATGGACTGGGCATCGTTTTCATGTAATCACAACAATGAATAAACTCTACTTAAAGTCCGTAACTCAATATCATCAAAAATCTTCGACATTGCAATTTAAATCGGCATTGGTGTTGTGGTCTTACCTGGAAAAGATGGGCTTCTGATATCCAATATTTAAGACAAAATAAACATTTTACCATGGGTACACGAATCGTGTACCATAATGCGTTTCAGCGCCATTTGTAACAAGGTGCTCAAAGTATGAGGCTAGACATATTCCAGAAGTCATGTCAAACGGTGAAGTCATATTCTTATTTGGAGAGCATGCGCAATAAATACTATCGGTGTTGACTGGAATAACCAGCCTCTAGAAACTGTCTTTCGGTTGAGATTTCTGGCGTATTTCGCCATAACTGATGCTAATTCACAGTAAAACGGGAACGATTGAATGTAAAACAGTTTATATAAATTCATATTACATTATTATATGTGTTGCGACCCATTTGTGCCAATTTCTAGGTCCTTTAATACGGAAGGAAAATCCAATGGCCACGGTGTATCAACTTTACTACACAGCTCTTCTCATGAAATAAAATGAAATGAAATGGGGTTTAGCGTCCCGCTGTTCTATTGGGCTAATGAAGCTGTGTATTCGCAATGCAGGGAATTTTAGCCCTGGCGGCAGGGCTACGGCCTATTTCGAATTCAAGATGTCAACGATTCTTTTACATGCACGCCAATGTGTACACGGGTTCTCGGTTTTTCGTCCCATCCTAACGACTTTTACTGAACATTACGGCGTAGTGATACATCAATTTTTGACAGCAATTCAACCATTGCAAAGTCCTTTATATTGACCCAGTGTTTCCATCAAGGTCAATTGAATAACAATAGTTCATTTTTAATAAAAAAAAAGTTACTTTTAATAAGAAATGAACTGTTCTTTGAAAATAAAAAAGAGTAGTTCCTTTTCAACTGACCAATCAAATTCATGTAAAGCGATATCTCCTAAGGAGATTATGAAACATATCACACAAGCGATATATACTGTAGAAGGTATTATTGGGTGATAAATCAGTTTATATACATTCATATTACAGTATTATATGCTTTGCGACCTAATTGTGTCATTTCTAGGTCCCAAATGTTAGCGATTTAGCTCCTTTAAGTTGAGAATACCTTTGATCGTTCTTTAAACCCCATATATGTCTTTTATCGTGGCTTTCTGTGTTCTATTATTATTATAGCTTTTAAAATGTTAGACTCTATATTCAACCTCGTGGCTTTTCTCCGGGTCCACCGGTTTCCTCCCACTGCTAAAGACCCCTATGCGCAAGCGAGTTATTGAAATAACAAATTAAAACCATGTTAGTCCCGAAAGGACCTAGTTTGTGTCGAGTGGACGTTAAACCCCATTTCTCTCTCTCTCCGGAGAAAACCCACGAGGATGGACAGGCAACCCTACTCCTTGTGACGTACAACCGGGGAATCGAAACCACACCAGTTAAGGGGGGGGGGGTTGGATGGTTAGCGTGCGCGCGCTGTATCATAAAGTCTGTCATTGAGTCGACTGGCGTGGTTTCGAATCCCCGGCTGTACGTGACAAGGAGTAGGGTCGCCTGTCTCACCTCGTGGGGTTTCTCCGGGTCCTCCGGTTTCCTCTCACTGCTAAGGACTCCTACGCGCAGGCGAATTATTGAAGTAGGGTTGAACCATGACAGACCTTATTATACAAGGCGCACGCGCTAACCATTCGGCCATCCAACCTGCCTCCAAAAAACAGAGCCATATGCCCGTTAAACCCAATATTTCCACAGCAAATAACAAGTTACAATTAATTGTATAGGCGCTTACCTCCAATAGCCAAAAGACGCATCTTGTAAAGACCGTATATAATGATGACTAAAGCTTCTCTACAACTATAATATTAAAACGCGCAGGCTACTTCGAAACGGATGTTTTAAGTACCATTCGAGGGTTGCGTGCAATTTGAAGTTATGCCCTTTTATGGCATTGTATTTATATTGAGCAGATGAAAGAAAGACACGCCCACTTGACGTCAAACAATGACTAGTTCAAGGAATCGAATAGGATATTAAACTTTAGTAGATATAATCTTTTTTACTCACTTAATATCCCACTACAACGTATCTCATATATTGTATAAGTATAATTCGTCCTGATTAACAGGAAACTTGCAACACGAGGTTCTTTATCGGTCAACATCGGGATCGAACACGGGACATCCAAGTTAGTAAGCCAGAGTCTTACTAACCGAGCCACCGCGGTTCCCCAGGTTATGAGCGATTCGCACTAGAGCGGAGAAAGAATGAATAAATGAAATGTTGTTTAATGACACGTCAGCTCCAACCGGGCTATATTGCGTCAACCATATGGTGATATTTCTCCAGACAAACTAGAAACTAATAATCACAATATTGTCTATATATACATAAATAAAAACAAATATCACAGAAAATATCAAATAAAATTAAATATAAACTTTATGTATATATATTTAAAACATGAAACATGCAATATAAACCCGGTTGGGCAAACTACTGATGTAATGATTGGCAACGGTAATACCGTAATCTTGTATCTTTGAGATGCTTGTACTCAATCAAAATGTGCTTAACTGTCAAAATAACATGACAGTGTTCATTCTGGTTGAAGTCCCATAAAACAAACCCGTCCCTTGTCTTGAACTTGGCGGGGGGTGGGGTGGGTCGGGTCTGTTATTGTACTGTTGGACAGGCGCCCCTACTCCTTGTCACGTACAACCGGGGAATCGAAATCACGCCAGTTGACTCAATGGCAGACAGCGGATGCACTAACCATTCTGCCACCCCACACCACCCCCTGCTAGTTACAGGTTAATAATCTGATCATACCGGAGCCGATGTGGATCAATGAGTAAGACGCTGGTTCGCTAACCAGGAGGTCTCGGATTCGCTCCCTGTGTTGGCTGAGAAAAATCATCTGTGATGCAGGACGAAGGGCGTGGCAAGGACATTGTCTAGTCGGTCCGATAGTACGTGTACATTTTAGCGTGCAGGGAAAAGAACTCTTGACAGTTAGTACGAACACTGTAAGACGTATGTCCGTCTTCATTAGCCCAGTCGGGAAATTAGGATGTCAACTCCTTTTCATTTCTAAGAATTATATTCTTATAATAAGTGAAATGGGGTTTAACGTCCTACTGTTCTGCGCCTGTACCGGGATAATGAAGACGGGGAATACACATGTAATATACCTGGAGAATCTATTCAGGTCGTCTTTCAATATGTGTGTGTTGGGGGTGAGTTGGTTAGCGCGTGCGCGTTGTATCATTAGGTCTGTCATTGACTTAACTGGCGTGGTTTCGAATCCCCGGTTGTACGTGACAAGGAGTAGGTTCGCCTGTCCAACCTCGTGGGTTTTCTTCGGGTCCTCCGATTTCCTGCCACTGCTAAAGATTCCTACGCACAAGCGAATTATTGAAATAAAATTAAACCATATGTTAGTCCCGAAATGACCTAGTTTGTGTGGAGTGGACGTTAAACCCCATTTCTCTGTCTCTCTATTCAATATTGTGTGATTGCTGGGTACATCTCATGACGGGTAAAGATTGCTAAGCGTCAATGAACATGTTCTCGTCTATATCAAATTTCCTGGAATTTTCGAGGCCGTATGTTTAGTGTTTATTGTGTGTTGCCAGGCTCAAATGCGTAATTAACCCTGTTTTGATTTGTACTGCGTCAGTCCAAAAATCGACTACTGACAACACGTATATTTCTCACGTGTTTCCATGAATAGTAACCACAATTAATATCTTCTACTCTTTTGAAGGATATTCTAACGCTGAGGTCAGTTAGTCAATTCTAGAAACTATGCATTTAGCAGTGCTTAAAGCCAAGAGCAACTTTTGTCATTTATATGTTTATATGTAAAATGTTTATTTTGTTTTGACATATATTTAGGCCTATATTTATATATATATATGTGTGTATTATAGGCCCGCATAAAATAAATGCTTTTAGCTTTAGTAAATAGTGTTGTTGTGAAGCGCGTTGTATCATGAGGTCTGTTATTGAGTCAACTGGCATGGTTTTGATTCCCCGGTTGTACGTGACAAGGAATAGGGTCGGCTGTCTAGCCTCGTGGGTTTCATCCCACTGCTAAATATCCATATATCTATATATCCATTTAATGTTTTAGCTAAAATCTTGAAAAATCTGAAGACATCTTATAGTATTCACATCCGGAAGGCCAATGTTCAGATCCGCCCCCTTTTCCATATAATGAGGGCTACGATATAGCTATTTAAAATCCTAAAACTACTAAGGTAACTGGCCTTTTCTGGCTTTCAAAAATATAGAAATCTTTTAAGCTTTCGGTGTTAATGTGTAGTGTTTAGCTAATTACATATTCCACAAGATAATAAGCAAATTAACTCACTAACTCTAATAATCTTTGTGGTTATTTTTGACTATTCATTAACTAGCTCAACACTGTCATATTTTTTTTTTTATCTAATTAAGTTAATTAATTAGCTAACTGGGTGAATAATTATTCTGATGGTTAATTAGCTACTTATAATTGACTATCTATTCGTCAACCCACCCCCAGCAATGTTTGTATCGTTCTTGTCTACCATATTGGTTATTAAATATTCATTCAACTTATTATATCAATTTGTGTATGTCTGGTCGTTTGGATGGGGCGAGAATCATAGGCGTACGGGCTGGGGGGCGACCGCCCCCCCCCCCATTTTGGGCACCAAATGCTGGGAAAATTTGGGCACACAATTGTACTTTGTAAAAGTTGTATAAAAAAATATTGTGTTCTTGAATGTGTCCAATTTAACAGCGAATTTAAATTCAGAGTGTCTATAGTTAGGCAATTAAATAGAAATCTTAAGACTCGAACCCTCTATTGTTTGGAGTACAGTAAGCCCTAAGTTACAGTTACATAAACAACTGTTTTTATTTGTGTATATTACAAGTAAATAAAATTTAGTTCTCTTTTATTGATGATTTAGAAATTAAGAACTTATTCATCGCAAAAGAGATATTATTATTATTATTATGTAACATACTAAGAACCTAACTACATTTTTGGGGCGGGGATCACGTGGCTAAGTGGGTAAGACGCTAGCTCGCTAGCCTGGAGGTCGGGTGTTCGATCCCTGCATTGGCCGAGAAAGTTCATCCAGATTTTCCGGCGTGGTTCTCCCTTGTCAGTGATGCAGGACGGAGGGGCTGACAAGGAAGGCTGTCTAGTCGTTCGGATGGGACGAAAAACCGAGGTCCCGTGTACACATTGGCGTGCACGTAAAAGATCCCTTGGCAGTTGGATTTCGATATAATATAAGAGTAGGCCGTAGTGCCTCTGTCCGGGCAAAATTTCCCTCATAGCACACTGTATGGCATATGCCTGTCTTCATTAGCCCAGGTTAGGAGCAGAACAGTAGGACGTTAAACTCCATTTCATTTCATTTCATTTCATTTCATTCACATTTTTGGGGCACCAACCACCACCGCCCCCCAGTCAATCCAGGTCTACCCATTGTTGTGCTTTGGTAGAGTGGTTCATTCTCAATTTTTTTAACAACAAACACACACTATTTCGGGATTATTTTAACATTATATGATAAGACATAAAAACTTCATTTATCAACAATGGAAGTCTGACAACATTTGATTTTTGAGGATATAACCATTTGCAAATATGTTATAAATGCCTCAAAATCTACCCGTCTTCCATAATCAAGGCAGATAACTCTTAGTGAGAATAAGAGTTATGTCACTTGGTCGCGGTAAAAATGGTACGGAAGCCCCTGAAACGAAATTTCATTATCGCAGTCGGAAAACATCGTTTATTTCCTTGCTGCGAAGTAACGGAATACACTCTATGAGACGATTGAATTTAACATGTGTACGCATGGGCAAACGCTTAGTTGTTTAACAATATATCCACGCCTTCACATGTCTTGATATTAACTGTTTATAATGCTACAGTGAAAATTAAAATACACGTTTAGCTGGATATGAAACGATCGACGTTTGACATGAATTGTTTAAAGATTAGCCAAACATATGTATTAAAAAGAACAGTGCTTTCATTTCTGTATACCCACAGACACCGGGTCTGTTTAAAATGGCATGTTATATACAGACGGAGCGAGAGAGAGAGAGACGTCTATAAATCTAATAATATAATCCCAAAGATAAATAAATATATTGGGCAGCATGATATTTGTTATGAAAAATAAATTGTCGGATAAAGTACGAGGAAAATATAATGGCATGTAATGCGGAGAGTGAGGGATAAAGACCTCTATAAATCTATTAATTTAACACTGTATTTTTTTGCCCACAGATAAATAACTATATAGTGCCGTATGATGTTTGTTATGAAAAAAGAAAACATTGTAGGATAAAGTATGGGGAAGATATTCTATAAGTATTACAAATAAAATAACGATCGAAATTCAGGGAGATTTGAATTCGCATTTGGTATAGTGGGGAGGGGTAAATGCAACATAAAAGATAATATATTAACAACAAATTCAAAATTAGGACCACGTTCTCTCGTGTGGTATGCTAGCATTTACACACGAATTTTTATGCTGTTATCTGTTCTATTTCGTACAAAGCGCTCAATAACATTTACCAAAACACATTTTATCGTGACCAACGCCCCCTGAATGAATATGTCTGTATGTTAGAGCTGCATTTGCTACCGAATGTTGTCTTTTGCAACATCATTAAATCATATACATGTACTTATACAGTTTAACCATATATCTGTCTGTTCAGATATTTTTTATAACAATCAATGTTATCATGTCAGCTATTGTTCACAATATTTCATGGAACAAAAGGATTTACAACAAACTAATAAATTAATAAATATGCACAGGTAAAATGAACCAGAAAACAACCGAAACTGTAAATAGAGGGTATTAAATGTCTGTCTGCTGGGACACCTGGAATGAAAAATAAAATGGACATAGAAATAAAAAAAATCAATTAACTGCATTTCATAACCGCTAAGAAAGAGGCATTGTAAACTTCTTCCGATTAAGTAGGGTGAGCCATACAAATATTTTTTTTCTAAATTTGCCTTTAAATTTGGAACAGAACGTTCCTTACCCGCCGAAGAAAAATAAAAAAGTGATTTATCAGAAACTGGCTGATTCATGACGTATCTACGAAATCGGGGCTGTGCTTTCAATGCCCCTTTTGTTTCCCCGAGTGACGAAAACTTTGAAAGCCCATAATCCATTCCTTCTTTATTTATCCAAAGTCCCATCCCGGCAATTTCTGCTGTTAGGCGCTCTTTTTTCCTAATCTCAAGTTGTCCCCTTTCTTTTAATTTATCCCTTTTCGCCAAAAGAACCTCTAACCGTTTTCTCTCAATCTCTTCGCGCCTTTGTCTAAATTTAGAAAGTTGGTTTTTCGTTATAATTCGAGCATCCATTATGACCAAATTACGTCTATCAGGAGAAAGAGTTTTAAGCCATTCGTTAGATTTATTCATTTTATATAATATAGATGCTTCCTTGCCAAAAGTATTAGACGAGGGCGCGATCCTCATTAATCTATCGAGATGACTGAACAGGGTTTCCGGCAATTTGTTGTGACGCATGGCAGAACCCGAACATGAAGGATTAAAGTCATCTCGATACTCAAGTAAAGAATGGATGAGGGTTGAATTAATATCGGAATTAAAATCTAATTTCTTTAAGTGATCAAGGACCGGATCGTTTTCAATTTTAATCAGAGATTCAAACGGGTGTGATTTACCTTCTGCAAAGTCATCTAAATTTGCTGTTTCAAAAAAATCATGTAATTTTTTATAAATATGTTTCATATCAAGAGCATTAATACCGCTTTCTAATATGCGCCACAGTGGAGCAGTTATTAGTTTATTTATGGCTACAGAATAATTAAATAAGATACTATGATTATGAAAGTAATTTACACCAAGTTACCGAAAAGTGTCTGGAAAATAAAGACTACCACTAAAAAATTTGTTTCGGTTATTTTCCGGTCTCAAATAGTTCTGCGTATTTAGAGCTAGCAAATATTTATTTCCTAAAGTAAATAGAGCGCCACGTAAACGAAGGTTGTAACGACCAACATGCTGTAATGAGTTTATCTTGCCACGCTTATGGATTAAAAAGTTAGAAATGAAACGAAGCTATTACAGCTAACTCTGTACCGAAATCGCCAAAATCAAAAATTAAACCAAAGAGTTGTAATTGAAATTTTTGCTCACGTTCGCTATTAAATAAACACGAAAGTCGAAGCGCGTAATGCGTGTATTTTTACTTGGCTTCATATACTAATACATGTTTGTATAATACCACGTGGAAAGCTATTTGTGACGTATATTTGCTGCGACCTCCAAAATCACGTTCGCGGGACTAAACATTGCTCACTTCAGAAAGGAGAACGCTAGATCGAGGACGGTCCTACGCATTTCTTTACCTTGGTGTAAGCGGCCCGTGCATTCGGAGTTCTTTTGTTTGACCGAGTGTTTGGTTTGATTTTCCCCGCGAAATTCAATCAGATCAGACGACCAGTAATCTTAAAATGTCGGACTCGGAGCCTAAAATGCCACTGAAAAGAAAGAGGTACGGTATATACTGTTATCGCTGAATAATCCAATTTCCTTGCTCAATTAATCGACCATAGTAACGTCTCACACGTCAGATTATCTCAACGCTTCAGATTTATTATATATGTTCTCGCAGCTAACGTCAACGAACTTCCAAGTTCTACCAGTAGGCTACCACCACCAGTGGTGCAGGGCCTGTGAATACATTAGCCTATAGGATAGGTTATTGCCGGCTTTTAATAACCGATTTTTAATTCATTGTCGACAAAATGGCGAAAATTTAACCGGTTCATGGTGTATCGGTAGCCTGCATATGAAATGAAATGAAATGAAATGAAATGGGGTTTAACGTCCTACTGTTCTGCTCCTATACTGGGCTAATGAAGACGGGCATACGCCATACAGTGTGCTATGAGGGAAATTTTGCCCGGGCAGCGGCACTATCGCCTACTCTTATATCGAATTCCAACTGCCAAGGGATCTTTGACGTGCATTCCAATGTTTACACGGGACCTCGGTTTTTCCGTCTCATCCGAAGGACTAGACAGCTGTCCTTGTCAGGCCCTCCGTCCTTCCTGCATCACTGACAAGGGGAAACCACGTCGGAAAATCGGGATGAACTTTCTCGGCCAAAGCAGGGATCGAACACCCGACCTCCAGGCTAGCGAGCCAGCGCCTTACCCATCTAGCCACCGTGGCTCCAGCCTGCATATGACTTTTATATTAATCACACTGTCACTATCATATAGGTATGTGACTAAAAAAATTAAATTTATGGAAATTTAATAAAACTGTCATCATTGGAAAGGGCATGGAATATGCATTACTGTGGTGTTTAAATTTTGGTTCTACTCCAAATAGCAAAAAGTTACATCATTTTGAAAATTGGAAAATCGGGTCATAGCCTATTGACCCCATGGAGGTGTCAATATGTACACCTCTCTGATTGACCCTTTGTTTGTTTTAATTAGAAAACAAAGACATGAGTGTGATCACTTTTCGTAGGAAAACAACAAAGTACGCACTTTAAAACATCTCAGTTCCCTCAAAAGTAAACAGATGTGGCGCGCTTTTAATTTCTGTCTTTGGCCACGAAATGGTGTGGGGAATCTGCCGCAATTGTTGCTCAGGCCCCACACCCCGGTAATTTCTCTGTCACCAGTGATCTATTGGCCGATCACAAGCCGTTTAAAGTAGAGCCTTTTCAGAGGAGAAGACGGACTAGCTAAAAAGTAGTTGTGCTATGTTCGGCTCTCTCTCTCTCTCTCTCTCTTCGAACAAACGGAACAAAACTGTATAAAACTATAAAGTTTTATTATGTATTATAACATACATGTAAGTTTTAATGGACTGGGAAAACTCTTTTATACTATTTTTAAAGAGGCGAACTGTCCCAGTTCAAGCCGTTCTGTGATCTTTTCTGTGTAATAGCTAAAAGCTATACTGTTCATTAACTGCAAGCAGTTAAAGGCTGTATCTTTGCATTAAACGCAAGCGTTAAAGTCTGTATCTGTTCATTAGATGTAAGCATCTAAAGGCTGTATCTGTTTTTAAACTGCAAGCAGTGTTCATTAGATGCAAGCATCTAAAGGCTGTGTGCTCAAAGAGAATTCCTCAAGAACTATAGGCGTAATTACTAGAGCTTCGCTTCGACCCTGGAGCTTCGCTTCGACCCTGGAGACGGATATCCCAGTGGGAACAACTGACCCAGGGTACTAGTGCGGGGTGTCACGTTCACCGTTGTACTTAAAGGTAAGGACATGATATTACAAAAAGATGCCACATAAGTACTTTGTAAATCACCCCCAGGGGATAGGGGAGTCCCTGTTGATGTGTCGTGACTCCTTAATTTAAAATAGGAGAATGCATGAGATAGTAACCTGTTATGGCCTCTCCATATTTCTATTTGCAATGTCAAGAACACTTGACTACAACTAATATTGATGTAAGACAACCAAGGCTCTTTGTGAATACCATAATACCCTTTTTTTCTAATATTTTCAGAAGAAATTCACGACATTTAAGTATATCATGGTACCAATCAACACTGGCAACCACTGGATCATTTTGGTAGCCAAACCAGAAACAAAAACAGTTTCAGTTTTAAATTCACTTTCTTTGAAGAGTGTAAATAAAGAGTATATGGAATATTGGAGGTTAGTTCGAATACACATGTAGTTCAAATATACTATTCAAAAAAAGTAGGGGATATTTGATTTTTAAGTGTTATTAAAGTCACCTAATGAAACTGACGAAGAAACAAATGACAAAATGAAATGAAGTTCACATTCATCGATTTATTCCAAATGATCGTTAGACTAAGTAAGGCACAGACTGACCATTATAAGGGTAAAATGATACCCGGGGTCAAACAGCAAAGTTACCACAGCATCACAACCAAGTCAGTAACGGGTAAATCCTCCTCTGTTTGCCAAACAAGCATTGATCCGACGTGGCATACTCCTAATGAGACGTCTAAGGTCATTTTGGTCCAGATTGTCCCATTCCTGTTGCAACGCAGCAGCAAGTTCTTGGACATTGGCAGGACGTTGTTGACGTTGACGTAACCTCTGTCCAAGCATGTCCCAGACATGCTCGATGGGGGAGAGGTCGGGACTCAGTGCTGGCCAAGGTAATGTGGTGATGTTCTGTTGTTGGAGGTAACCTGTAACGATCCTGGCCCTGTGACATCTTGCGTTGTCATCCTGGAAGATGAAACGGCGGCCATGACGTCGTGCGAACGGCACAACATGGACTGCCAAGATGTTGTCCCGGTAGTACTGGCCTGTAACACGCCCTGCAACAACATGTAAAGCCGTTCTTCCAGCAACAGTGATGCCTCCCCACACCATAACAGAACCACCCCCAAATCGATCATGTCTGATGACGTTAACGTCTTGGAAGCGCTCGTTTCGACGACGCCACACCCTCCTACGTCTGTCCAAAAAATCAACAGTGAACCTTGACTCATCTGAAAACATCACATTGCTCCAGCGTCGATTATCCCAGTGTTGACGATCCCTACACCAACGACGTCTTGCCTGAATGTGATGATCTCTCAAACAAGGGATCACGCGAGGACGTCGGGCGCGAAGGTGACCCCTATGCAGTCGATTCCGAATCGTCTGGCCACTCACTCTCACACCAGTGTCTGTTTGAAGACGAGCGCTGATCTGATTTGCTGTGATGACACGATTTCTCAAGGCCAAGGTACGGATAAATCGATCCTGGGCTTGAGTTGTCGCCCTTGGTCGACCTGAGCGTGGTCTGTCCTGTACAGATTGTGTATCACGGTATCTGGACCATAGCCTGCTTATGACAGACTGAGAAACATTCATCGTCCGCGCCACAACCGCCTGTGTTGTGCCGATCTGTAGCATGCCAAGGGCACGTAACCTTTCATTTTGGGTAAGCCGACGCATATCACAATTTGTTTTCTGGTCACTAAAACAATTAAACTGATGTTTCCACCCTGGAATTCAATGCCACAATGACTGTAACATTCAAAGTCAGAGTCGTGCAAATCTTGGGTTGGACCCCCATGATGATCCCAAGCATCACCTGCATTCCATGCGGTAGCTATTGGTGCGTTTGGGCGTCACATGTAACTGGAAATGTTTCTTCTGTTAGGTTCTATAGTGACTTTTTTCGTAGTCATTTGCATATTTTAGTATTATGCCCCCAAAATCAAATATCCCCTACTTTTTTTGAATAGTATACATACATTATGGCATCCAACTTTCTGAGGTACCTTAAACTCCCATTGCGTTATTTGCATTTTTATATAACTCACAGATTAATCCACCTGTAGAGATACACCTTTCACAATGTTGTCGTTTGCAAGAGATTATATGGTGCTAAAATCATGCGTAGTCTTTAAACATTGAATTTTCGCCGGACGCAGGCGTCGAAAATATACGCCCACATTTCAAAGTGAGCGTATACAAATGGTTTTATTATATCAGCACTCAACCAATATTTTTGTTGTTTTTGTCAATCCAGGAAATTCATGAAACTTAGGGGAGAGAAGATAGAGGAAAGTCTGATGGAATGGGAAGAGGAGAAAGTTGTGGTCTGTCATCAAGAAGATGGAGAAAGTTGTGGGGTTTTATACCTGATTTTCAGGTCTGATTTTTCGATGACATCCAGTTCATAGATATTCCGCTTTCATTCTCAAGTTAATATATTGAGTAAATTGTTACTATGACAGGGTATGTCATTCTACTAGTAACCAGTTGTATGTTCAGCTCTTGCTTTGGTCACCAAGCTTTTATAGACAATTGTCCACGCATATTTTTTCATTTCTCACATTGATAGCTGCATTTAAGGGTCCATTAAATATTACAAATGTGGTAATGGTATGCCAGGTTTTCCTTTCAAAGATAATGCTTCATAATTGTATTTTTCGTTTTCTTTCTATTTTCAGTACGCGGAGGCGTTAATGATGGGCGTTCATCCTATAATTATGAGACAGCAACATGTTCCAATGTAAAGAAAATATATTGCTGGGGCATTAGTATATGCTGCAACCATCACGTCAAACCTTTGCGACCTGTCGACTACATGTATCAATCCGAAAAACAAATGTATCCAATGGATAGAATGCGACAATTGTGGGAAGTGGCAGCATGTCAAATGTGCCGGAATCGAAATGAAAGATGTGCCGGACCAATTTTACTGTGGTGACTGTCATTAATTAATTGGATCAATGTGGGAGATAATTGAAAGGGTATGTCACTCTGTCCATCCACCACACTTTATTGGGCAGAATAACTCTGTTTCTAATTGAGCTGGAATATTCAAACCTCTGTACCCATCAGATGTTTCAATTGTTATACGATTTTAAAAACCAGTATATCATGGTACGCAAATAATGTAAAAGTATATATTAGGTCACAATTTTTGGGTAATTTTTTATGCAAAATATTTTGATATTCACGCATGTTGGATCGAAACAACCAAGATTATGGTCCCTGAATGTACCGAAAATCACGTTTTTAGCTTGTGGTCCATCTAGAGGTCACATTTTATCCCATTTTAAAAACCGTTGTAATTTAGCAGCTTGTGGTCCATCTAGATGTCACATTTTATCCCATTTTAAAAACCGTTGTAATTTAGCACTGTTACACTGTTGGTGTACCTACCTACCCCTTGTTCAATACTGTGTTTTTGTTTATTTGTATGTATTATTTAAAGTAGTGAAATTGTTAATTGTGGATTGTTTGTTAAATGGGGATTATTGTTCATTGTGGGTTATTGTTAAATGGGGATTAGTTTTGAAAAGTTCTTTTTATACGCCCATCTTGAAATGTGGTCGTATATTTTCATCACCCCCGTCATCAAGTGCTATCTGTTTTTACTGAAAATTCAAATATATGTTTATATCCCGATATCTTGGTTCCTTGTGGACGCTCTACATACTAAAGTAAATACTTGAAAATTATATCGAGTGTTTAAGGTCGTGAAATGAAGAATCCTATTTTGATTTTCACTGATTTCCGATAATTACTGCTATGGTTACGTTCCTTGATCACTTTGAAATATCTTGTGGACACTAGAAGCTAAAGTTGACTTAAAAATGTATACACAATGTTTTGGGTCATGAGATTAGTTTTTAAATATTTCCCATAATTACTGCCAGAGTTAACGCCCTTGATTACTTCGAAAAAGTTTGGCAAAAGTAATCATTCGATTGACTTTAGATTGATACACATCTGTTAAGGTCTTGAGATAAACAAGTACATGTATGTGGATTTTCAATGATTAAAGCTTATCATTGGGCAAAGCAAGAAGCCAAACAAATTCTAATAATTTTCTATTAATTACTTAATGAGTTGTTACTCTTAATCAGATTTTAGTGTATTATAAATGCTTCATTACCAACAACTGTAGCATAATGTTGGTGTATGGCAACCGCTTGTTTAATACTGTGTTTTTGTGCATTTATAAGCTTATGTGTTTTTAGTTAATTGTTAATTGGAGATTAGTTTTTATATGGGGATTATTGTTACATGGGAATATTTTTACATGTGGATTATTTTTAAACACGCACATTGAAATGTGGTCGTATATTGTTGTTGCCCCCGTCTGTCCGGCGTCCACACTCTAGAGGCTAAAGTTAATATCAGATTGACTTTAAATTTATACTGTTTAAGGTCACGAGACGAAGAATCAAATTAATTTTCACCAATTTCCGATAATTACTGCTAGAGTTATGGTCCTTGATCACTTTGAAATATCTTGTGGACAATAGAAGCTAAAGTTAACATCCGATTGACTTTAAACTTATACAGATTGTTTAAGGTCATGAGACAAAGAATCGTATTGATTTTCATTGATTTCGGTTAATTACTGCCAGAGTTATGGCTCTTGTGGAGTCAACGTTAATATCCAATTGGCTTTAATTTTATATACAGTGTTTACGCCCATATATAATCGTTTCGATTGACTTTAGATTGATACACAGAGTATACTGATTTTCAATAACAGCTTAATCTGTGGTATTAAATGTTTTGTATACTAAACGTTAGCATGGGCCAAACAAATTCTAATGATTTTCTGATAATATGCGACAACTCTTGTTGACTGCCCGGACGATTTAGCTGCTGAGGGCGTATGTTTCGTTGCCTGGCGACCTATCTGTAATTATGATAAATAAAGAATTCTTGAAGGGAAACAGTAAACTTGTTGCTTTTTATTTTATTTTATCATATAGACTAATATTGTTCAATTTTATTTCAATAATTTGCTTGTGGAGTGGAATAAACCTGGGGAGAGAGAGAGAGAGATGGGGTTTAACGTCCACTCGACACAAACTAGGTCATTTCGGGACTAACATCGTTTAATTTTATTTCAATAATTCGCTTGCGCGTAGGGAGGAAACCGGAGAAAACCCACGAGGTTGGACACACGATCCTACTCCTTGTCACAGACAACTGGGGATTCAAAACCACGCCAGTTGACTCAATGACAGGCACGTGCTAACCATTCGGCCATCCAGCCACCCATAAACCTGGGGAACCAGGAGAAAACCCACAAGGCATGACATTGACATCTATGGACATAATGTTATATTATCATTTTAATCAAAGCAGGCATGTGCACGTATAATGCAGTGTTAGCATTGCTCTTGTTACTTGAAGGACATAGGAGAAGAGATCATAATTGTGTAATGTTGTGTAAGGGTTGGTATCCTCATCACGATGCATTTAATGAAGCTTAAATTATCGGACAGTTATTTGTGTTACATGTATTTTCCTACATGATTAATGGAACATGTGAAGATTACATAACAGTACTTCTAGGTTATGCAACATCATTATTTTTATTATTACTAGTATCCCCAAAACCATCAGTAAATTAAAATCTTTAAAGGATATATTTATAAAAATTAAAACACTTATATGGATGTACTTATTAACATACACATACATGTATCGTTATGGAGCAAATAATGATATTTAACAAAAATGTGGTGCAATATATATAGATATATATAGATAAACACTTTGAAAGACATTCTGCAGATAAAATGAAATATAGTTTAACGTCCTACTGTTCGATCAGCAGATAAAACAATAACAAATTAATTAACAAGATGAAAGAAGTAATATATAGATAACAACTAGAAATGAAATGAAATGGGTTTAACGTCCTACTGTTCTGATCCGAACAGGGCTAATGGAGACGGGCATGCACCATACAGTGTGCTGTCTGGGAAATTTTATATCGAATTCCAACTGTCAAGGGATCTTTTACGTGCATGCCGCCAATTTGTACACAGACTCCGTCCTGTATCACCGACCAGGGGAACCACGCCGGAAAATCTGGATGAACTATCTTCGCGAACTAGCGTCTACAGTGAGCGTCACAACTAGAAACCATTTAGCAAATGAAACAATAACAACAATTAATTAACCAGATGAACGGTGTAATAAATTTATATGGAGATCCTTACAATAGTATATTTAAATGGATACTACTGATGGATAAAAATTTTGACGCGTCAAAGCCCGACAGCTCTTTGAAAAAAAAATGAAAAAATTGGACCCATATACATGTCAAAGTTATACACCTATCTGAGGATTTCTACCCACCTAACCAGATTTCAGAAACTTTAGGTTACATTGCAGTTTGATAAAATATTTTAAAATCTGTCAACTGTTTGTTATAGATTTACGGTACAGCAAATATTTTTGACAGGAATGTCACGTGGTCAGCGACCGATTATACTGTGGAGAGAGAGAGAGAGAGAGAAATGGGGTTTAACGTCCACTCGACACAAACTAGGTCATTTCGGGACTAACATATGGTTTAATTTTATTTACATAATTCGCTTGCGCGTAGGGGTCTTTAGCAGTGGGAGGAAACCGGAGGACCCGGAGAAAACCCACGAGGTTGGACAGGCATTATACTGTGGACTTGAATTAAAAATCTTATTTTCTAAGAACACACGGCTAATTATGTAGTGATTTTGAAAATATTTCAATACAATGTCAATAGGGGAGCAGGTCATATATCTAGTTACGTCTCACACACTACTAACAGCCCTAAAAACATCGAGGGGTAATTAGCGCAAAGTGGGCAATATGCGCTCCAGTTTGACGTGCGATCTGCGCAGTCTGATCTGATTGAATTTCGCGGGGAAAATCAAACAAACACTCGGTCAAACAAAAGAACTCCGAATGCACGGGCCGCTTACACCAAGGTAAAGAAATGCGTTGGACCGTCCTCGATCTAGCGTTCTCCCTTCAGAAAATATCCCCGATGATGCAGTCAGGCAGAGACCTGTGCATGTTTATATAAGGACAAATAAGTGACCATTGAACCACTCTAGCTCTGGATGGGATGAGAATCAAGGTTTAGGCCTACCCATTGGTGTGCATGTAAAAATACATCCACACCAATGTCCCCAATGACCGTAGTATATGGACCAGCAACTGAACATGACGTCATGGTCACCATCTTTAAATTGTGACGTCATATACAATTGCTCAAGGAACAAGCATGTCACGTTTAATTCTGATCGTACTTTGATTGGCGGTTCCTTGGGCTTTTTTGGAAGAGGATCGCCCGAGGAAGAAGACGAGTAGCGCCTGGGATCCAGTTCCTTGTGCCCAATTCGCCTCACCACGCTAACCAACGATCGCGCTCTGCCCACAAGCATATGGAAGGATAACGTTGCCAATATTATTTCATTGTTCACGGTGCAAACTGCAATTATTGTCAGTAGTTCAAAATACGTATTTTAGTTTTATGATTTGCAATTTCCATTGTTCAACAATACTAATGTCACGGTGTTAAAATACAGAATACACCTTTTTTCCGTATGCAAATGAGGTTGGTCGTAGACCCCATATAAGGTATATGTTCTACTATACAATGTTCTATTATGCATTTGTCTATTATGCAAAATGCATAATGCAGAAGTGTAATGTGCAAAATAACTATTATACTGTATTTTGTATTTTTGAAAAGTGTATTTAGCTATTTCCCCCATTTATTTGGAGGCAAGTTTTTATTATTTTTATTCATTTCTTATTTTCCTAAATAATAGCCAATGATTAGGAGTATTTGTTTTCTTGGCGCGTTTGTGTGCTCTATTTCGTTTTCGAATTTTTATTCGTATGGCGTTATTCATAAATGGCTTATCATTAGGTCTTATAGTCACTACTTTTGTTGGGATATACTGCATTAATGCTTTATTTAAAACATCTAAGAAACTTTCATAAATTTTGTTAATATTATCATTTTTAAAAACATTTTTGGGCGAATCAGCAGTTAATAATTCATTATTTAAACCTTCATAATCAGCAAGTTTATAATTCCTAATAGTTCTTTTGTATGTTAATTGTTTGTATGTTTTTATATTTAAAGTAGCTAAGTCCGTAACTCAATATCATCCAAAATCTTCGACATTCAAAACACATTTTTTTTTCAATTTAAATCGGCATTGGTGTTGTGGTCTTAACTGGAAAAGATGAGCTTCTGATATCCAATATTTAAGACAAAATAAACATTTTACCATTGGTACACGTATCGTGTACCATAATGGGTTTCAGTGCCATTTGTAACAAGGTGCTCAAAGAATGAGGCTAGACTTATTCCACATGTTATGTTAAACGTGATGTCATATTCTTATTTGGAGAGCATGCGCTATATATACTATCGGTGTTGACTAGAATAACCAGACGCTAGAAACTGACTTTCGGTTGAGACTTCTGGCGTATTTCGGCGAACATAACTGGTGACAATTCACAGTAAAACGGAAAGGATTGAATGTAAAACAGTTTATATAAATTCCTATTACATTATTAGATGTGTTTCAACCCATTTATGCCAATTTCTGGGTCCAAAATATTAGCGATTTTGCTCCTTTTTAGATAACTGAACTTGCAAATTTATTCTCTGATTTCTTTCAAATAAAAATACAGAAAAAACGAACTGAACTTGATGATTGAAATAAAACTATTGACTTTAACGCTCATGATTTTGATAAGTTAGAAAATTCTGTTTATTTAGAAAATTTTAACTTGGTTAGTGAATCTTTTGTTTTAAAGCTAATTAAATCGTCTGCTCCTAAATCTTGTTCATTAGATCCTGTTCCGACTTCTGTTCTTAAGGACTGTCTAGACGAAGTTATTCAAGTTTTTAGCAATATTATTAATTCTTGTATATCATCCGCTACTATTCCCAACGTTTTCAAACGAGCTTATGTTACCCCTTTAATTAAAAAGTCTACACTGGATCCTAATGTTTTTAAAAATTACAGGCCAGTCTCTAACTTAAGTTTTATTTCTAAAATATCGGAGAAATGTATTGCTTCTCAGATAAAGGCCCATCTAGATGATAACTGTTTGTATGAACCATTTCAAAGTGCTTATAAACAATTTCACAGTACCGAAACCCGGGTTTCAAATGATATTTTAATGGAAATTGATAATAGAAAATGTACATTTTTAATTTTATTAGAGTTATCTGCTGCTTTCGATACGGTGAACCCTTCCATTCTTCTACGTAGACTTCAATTTAAATTCGGTATTTGTGGCTCTGCATTAAATCTTTTAGAGAGCTATCTTGTGGGTAGAAAACAGTGTATTTTAGTTAATTGCAAATCGTCGTCTGAATCTGTTTTGTCATCTGGGGTTCCCCAAGGTTCTGTTCTTGGTCCGATTTTATTTACCCTCTATACGTCACCATTAGGAGATATTGTCAGCAAATATGGTCTCAGCTTTCATTTGTATGCCGATGATACTCAATTATATATTTCATTTACACCTAATTGTCCATCTTCTTTCAATTTATCAAAATTGCAACTTGAGAACTGTATGAGTGAAATTAGAAAATGGATGTCAAAGAACTTTCTAAAATTGAATGATGATAAAACCGAACATTTGTTATTAGGCTCAAGGCATCAATTAAGTAAATCTGCACAAGATAACCCCCCTGTTGTAATTGGTAATTGTGATATATTTTCATCTTATTCTGCTCGTAATATTGGCGCCATCTTTGATAGTTTTATGCTTATGGGAGCTCAAGTAAATAATATTTGTAAATTGTGCTATTTTAATATTAGAAATATAGGTAAAATACGTAAATGTGTAACTGTAGAGGCCACTAAGCCACTTGTTAATTCTCTGGTCACTTCTCGATTAGATAACTTTAATTCATGCAATAGACAAACACAGGATATAATATATTGTGTGTTGTGTGGTTGTAAACATTATAAATTAGGAAAACTTCAGCTCTTCTTTGTGTTTGATGAACTCATGTCAGGTAAAAACTAGACGGACAACACTTCACCTGAGTAAACTGTTCAACATCTGATTGTGAGTATAATCCACTATACCAGGTTACGTTTACTAGAAAAATGAAAGGCGGTAGAAAACAGAATATTAAAAGAACGAGGGGTGATCTTTCAATTAGTACTTCTGATAGCATTAACGACTTCCTCGACTCTGTGCTTCAGGATGAAGATTCCGTAGAATCTCTTGTAGCCGAACTACTGAAACGTGAAACCATAATGAAACGGATCATAGCTGTGATAGAACCAGAAATTACCAAGCATATCGACAGCCGTATTGACGAATTAGAACAAAGGTTAGATGACCTCGAACAGTATTCTCGACGTACTTGTCTGAAATTCTCCGGAATCCCCGAAACTCCCAATGAAAGCACCGATAACATTGTTCTAACACTAATAAACAAGGTCATTCTTACTAAAGAAAACTGTCGTAAACTTACAGAACAAAACATTGGTAGAACCCATAGAGTTGGCTCCAAAGTGGATGGACGAAATTGGGATATTATAGTGCGCTTCATCAGTTATAGGGATAGGGCCAGTACTAGTGTGTACGCCAACAAAAGAAATCTGAAAGCCTACAACATTGAAAGACCTCACAAAACCTACATCAATGAGGCTCTGACAAGAAAGAGATCACAACTATACTCAAAAGCAAGAGAACTGTTCAAATCAAATAAGATCAAAAACTGTTGGACTTACGATAGTAGAATTTTTGTCAGAACCCTCTCGGACGAGAAGAACGTCTTAATCAATAAAGAAAGTGATCTTGGTGCATTTATTACTCGAACGATACCACAGGAGTTAACGGTAAATCAAGCGACAGCTACTGGTCAGCGTCAACAATCAGTATTTAGTACTTCAACGATACAAGATGGAAATGAATCGGAGTTGCGAGAGTTAACAGCAAATCAAGCGACAGCTACGGGTCAGCGTCAACAATCACTCTTCGACATGGGTGTAGTAATTGGGTCATCTTCTACTCCTGCACCAAGAACTCAAAACTTAGAATAATTGATGTGTGTGATGCTCTCATTCTATATATATCATCAGAAGTTTCCATGTCTCCCGTTTAAACGCCAGTAAGTCCTAAGTAATAACTTCAATTTAATTATATTATATTACAACCAATAAATTAAAGGGATGCCATGGCGCAGCTTATAAGAAATCGGCCTGTAAGGTACCCCAACGACGTTTGCTTTTCCTACTATTTGTATACAATATTAAACATACATTGTGCAAGAGCTAAATCTGCCTATTGCGGGTCTTTCTTTAGGCCTGAAATGTAGTCCAGATTATTAGTCAGACATTATTTAGCTTATCCTGATCATAATCAACTCTCGATGGATCATTTTGACTGAAATTTTCAGCGGATTCCCTTTGCACTGTCTGGATTTTAACTGTTATAGTTTAAACTGTCAGTTATTTATCTAATCTCCCATCATGTATCTTTAATAATATACTATTCAAAAAAAGTAGGGGATATTTGATTTTTAAGTGTTATTAAAGTCACCTAATGAAACTGACGAAGAAACAAATGACAAAATGAAATGAAGTTCACATTCATCGATTTATTCCAAATGATCGTTAGACTAAGTAAGGCACAGACTGACCATTATAAGGGTAAAATAATACCCGGGGTCAAACAGCAAAGTTACCACAGCATCACAACCAAGTCAGTAACGGGTAAATCCTCCTCTGTTTGCCAAACAAGCATTGATCCGACGTGGCATACTCCTAATGAGACGTCTAAGGTCATTTTGGTCCAGATTGTCCCATTCCTGTTGCAACGCAGCAGCAAGTTCTTGGACATTGGCAGGACGTTGTTGACGTTGACGTAACCTCTGTCCAAGCATGTCCCAGACATGCTCGATGGGGGAGAGGTCGGGACTGAGTGCTGGCCAAGGTAATGTGGTGATGCTCTGTTGTTGGAGGTAACCTGTAATGATCCTGGCCCTGTGACATCTTGCGTTGTCATCCTGGAAGATGAAACGGCGGCCATGACGTCGTGCGAACGGCACAACATGGACTGCCAAGATGTTGTCCCGGTAGTACTGGCCTGTAACACGCCCTGCAACAACATGTAAAGCCGTTCTTCCAGCAACAGTGATGCCTCCCCACACCATAACAGAACCACCCCCAAATCGATCATGTCTGATGACGTTAACGTCTTGGAAGCGCTCGTTTCGACGACGCCACACCCTCCTACGTCTGTCCAAAAAATCAACAGTGAACCTTGACTCATCTGAAAACATCACATTGCTCCAGCGTCGATTATCCCAGTGTTGACGATCCCTACACCAACGACGTCTTGCCTGAATGTGATGATCTCTCAAACAAGGAATCACGCGAGGACGTCGGGCGCGAAGGTGACCCCTATGCAGTCGATTCCGAATCGTCTGGCCACTCACTCTCACACCAGTGTCTGTTTGAAGACGAGCGCTGATCTGATTTGCTGTGATGACACGATTTCTCAAGGCCAAGGTACGGATAAATCGATCCTGGGCTTGAGTTGTCGCCCTTGGTCGACCTGAGCGTAGTCTGTCCTGTACAGATTGTGTATCACGGTATCTGGACCATAGCCTGCTTATGACAGACTGAGAAACATTCATCGTCCGCGCCACAACCGCCTGTGTTGTGCCGATCTGTAGCATGCCAAGGGCACGTAACCTTTCATTTTGGGTAAGCCGACGCATATCAAAATTTGTTTTCTGGTCACTAAACCAATTAAACTGATGTTTCCACCCTGGAATTCAATGCCACAATGACTGTAACATTCAAAGTCAGAGTCGTGCAAATCTTGGGTTGGACCCCCATGATGATCCCAAGCATCACCTGCATTCCATGCGGTAGCTATTGGTGCGTTTGGGCGTCACATGTAACTGGAAATGTTTCTTCTGTTAGGTTCTATAGTGACTTTTTTCGTAGTCATTTGCATATTTTAGTATTATGCCCCCAAAATCAAATATCCCCTACTTTTTTTGAATAGTATAATAATAATGCTTTATTCAGTAATATCTTATGAATGATAACATACACAAAACAGCTAAGTCGTACTGATCACATTCACGTTTTCCACCTCTTCCGAAGAGCTAGTTTATGTATTTGAGGGACAAATTTGCAAAATTGAGAAAGGATAGTATCAATCATAGCTCCATACTTCGGCCCCATACAACAAAGCGGGTTTAATTACCGAATAGAATATCTTGAAACTGATAGAAATTGAATTCCATTTGGATTTGCGAAGGAAGTCTTGTATTGGAAGAAATGATTTCCAAGCTTTAACTGTTAACGTGTAAATAGCTATTTGTATATAGCTATTATCGAGGGTACAATACGTTAGTGTGTTTATCTAGCTGTTCTTTCGATTGACAACGATAATAACTACATGTAACAGCACCGACTTTTGAATTACGTTAACTTATACCTAATGTAAATTAATTTTAAACCTGTTTTTATTGGGAGGGGGGGGGGGCCCTAAAAATCTTACTATAGTTCATCGGAATACAAGGAGCATCCGTAATAAAATTGATTTAATTGCTTCCGAGTTGGATAGCTATGGCATTATCTCGATATCCGAATCGTCGTTAGATTGTAGTATTCCTGATAGTAAAGTCTCCATTTCATCTTACCAAGCACCTGTTAGAAAAGATCGCACTACACACGTAGGTGGGGGTAGCCGTATATGTAAAAGACACTCTAGCTTACAAGAGACGCTCTGACTTGGAAGTTGACGGAACAGAGGGCATCTGGTTAGAAATACATAGTTACAATAACAAATTTTACAGACCCCCTAACTGTACATCAAATATTAACTACTCTATTTTCAATTCATTCAACTTGGCACTCACTGATGATATCTCACAATGTTTTATCTTAGGTGACTTTAATATTGATTTTTTCAGCATTTCTAATTCTTTTATCCACGAGGCCATTAATATTTTTGATCTTAAACAAATGATAACTTCACCTACCCGATACAGTGATAGTGGGAAAACACGTTATTAGATTTAATTTTGACAAATTGCCCGAGTTATGTCTCCAAAGCTGAATGCCTCGATAACTTCTGTAGCGACCACTGCCCTGTGTACTGTCAACTTTCATTTCAGAGTCCACAAAAACGATCCTTTAAGCGACTAATTTGGGATTATGGGAAAACGAATACTGATGCACTTTAACAAGAAATCCGCAGTACTGACTGGGACACACTCCTCACTAACAATACGGTCGATGAGTCATGTAGTAAATTTACAAGTGAATTAATAACTGTAGCAAAGAAATATATTCCAAATAAATTAGTAACCATTAGACCACGAGATATGCCGTGGATGAATAATAGCATAAGGAAGTTAAGTAAATTGAAAAATAAAATCCACAAAAAAGCTAAGAAGTCAGATTTGGCAGACCACTGGGCACTTTTTCGTAAGACAAGAAATCAATATATATCTTTAATTCGGAAATGTAAAAGTGAATATCATGAAAGTTTAGATAATAAAATTAACGATGTCAATAACCTTGGATCAAAGTCCTGGTGGCAGGTAGTCAACTCATTTATAAAAACTACGGGTTCATCGAACCATGACATACCTCCTATAAAAACAAATACTGGCACAGCATTCACACCTATAGAAAAGGCAAATGCACTCAATACTTATTTTGCTGAGCAATCAAAACTTAATGATCTTAATCACCCACTGCCATTAATTAACCGAAATACCAACAGTATAACTAATATTACTCTACAGCCGAATGAAGTTAAAGACATACTTGACTCTATCGATACTTCTAAATCCTCTGGCCCTGATCATATTAGCGGAAAATTATTAAAATCTATATCTAAGGAAATTTCTAACCCATTATGTACTCTGTTTAATCATTCCCTTAGGTGTGCTATCTTCCCTTTGATCTGGAAACATGCTAACGTGGTAGCGATATATAAAAAAGGAAATAAGGATATATGTTCCAACTATCGCCCGATATCATTACTCTCGATAATAAGTAAGATCCTTGAACGTTGTATTTATAAGCATGTCTTTAACTTCCTTCTAGATAACAATACACTTACACAATTTCAAAGTGGTTTTATGAAAGGAGACTCGACTATCTACCAACTTCTAGACTTAAATGATTTTTATTGTAATGCAATCGATAAGGGTTATTATACGAGAACGGTGTTCTGTGACATCAGCAAAGCATTCGATAGAGTTTGGCATGCTGGACTCTGTCTTAAGCTTGATGCTGTCGGGGTCCGAGGCACATTGTACAGTTGGTTTAAAAGTTATATAACTGGTCGATCACAGTGTGTTGTTCTGGACTATGTCGCCTCGGAGTCATCATTCGTCACTTCCGGTGTTCCACAGGGCTCCGTTCTCGGTCCGCTTCTATTTTTAATTTATATTAATGACATCATTGAAAATATTCAATCAAATATCAAATTGTTTGCTGATGACACGTCTCTCTACTTACTGATAAAAGATCCGTCGGAAAGTGCGAAAATAATGAATTCGGATATCGAGAAAATCAACGTTTGGTCCAAAAAATGGCTGGTTTCCTTCAACCCCACAAAAACAGAATCACTAACAATATCTATCAAACCACACAATAACATACCACCACTTTTTATGGATACTGTTAAAATAAATGATGTGCAAAACCACAAGCACTTGGGTCTTTTCTTCCAACACAAACTTAAATGGGATATCCACATAAATAATACTTGTAATAAAGTATCAAAATTAATCAATTGTTTAAGATCCCTAAAGTACAGGCTAAATAGAAAATCTCTTTGCATAATTTACAATTCTTATATACTACCGCATTTCGACTACGCGGACATTATTTGGGACAATTGCACTGATCACCTAGCGAACCAACTAGAACACCTTCAACTTGACGCCTTACGCACTATTTGTGGGGCTGTAAAGGGAACTAGCCACCGTTTACTCTATCTGGAAACTGGTATTATTCCTTTGAATGAAAGAAGAAAAAGACATAAATTACAGACAATATATAAAATTATTAATGGAATGGTTCCAAATTATTTATCCAACCACATTAAATTAAAAACATCTCCATATAATCTTAGAGGTAAACCAGAATTAGATGAAATATTCTGCAAAACATCTCTCTATTACAATTCATTCTTTCCATCAGCTATCCGACTCTGGAACAGCCTAGATCCGTCCATAACAAATGTCATATCACTCTCAAAATTTAAACAAGAACTCTCTAAACGTGATCCGAAAATACCTCTCTTTTATTATATTGGCAAACGTAAAAATCAAATTATACATACTAAACTAAGACTAGGCTGCAGTAATCTAAATTTTCATAAATTTACAAGACATATTTCAAATACCCCCGAATGTTTATGTGGTAATATAATAGAAGATCCTTATCACTATCTCCTTATATGTTCCTTGTATTCAGATGCTCGCCACAGAACAATCGACACTTTACCCCATACACAACAAAACATTAAAGTGCTACTATATGGATCGGAAACACTATCATACAACGAAAACGTGTCAGTATTTAACGGGGTCCATAATTGTATTGAACAAACCGAAAGATTTAGATTTTAAAAATATCTGATTTTAATTATTTCAAACTTATGTTTACATGTAAATATTTTTATTGGGTTATGTGTACATATATATATATAATTTCCTTTTATCTATTCTTTTTTCTTCTTTATTTTCAAAATATTGTAATATTATGTAATTTATTGTAACCGGGAGAGGGGTTTATATAGGCTTTGCCTGTTCCCCAATCCCCTCAGTTTTCTGAATAAATATTGTTTATATAAAAAAAATAATTGATTTTAAGATTTTATTACTTACTTTTAAATAATTTAGCTCCTGTTTACCTCTCAGATCTTTTAGAACTTTATACACCTGGCCAAACATTACGTACATCAGATAAACTACTTTTAAAGCCCAAAAGTGTTCAACTAGTCTCTTATGGTCAGCGCTCTTTTAGTTATCAAGCACCTATTTTATGGAATAATCTACCATTTAGTTTAAGATGTTGTACATCTCTATATTCTTTTAAAAAAACAACTTAAAACACATTTATTTAATCAGGCTTTTAACTGACTCTGTATACAATCGTTAACATGCCCATAATCTTGTGGATTATGTGTGATTTACGATTTACATTGTCACTTTGTAAAGTGCCCCTGAACATGTTATATGAAAAGGTGCACTATAAATATGCTGTAACAATAATAATAATAATAATAAGGTTATTGGTGAATAGGGGCTTTAACATTAGTATCCGATATAAGTGATTTCTTATTAGTAATGAAAAGATCAATACATGAACCTGGTAGCGTTGTGAAATTAGTCGGTTCTTTTATCAGATTTTCAAATTCAAATAAAATTGAACCATATGTTTGTCCCTAGTTTGTGTCGAGTAAGAATTTGGTGTAATCAGTAAATATGTCTATAAAATTAATTCAATATCAGGGTTTATGAGATCATGCCTAATCTGAAAGTGTGCATTATTATTTATATAAATAACAACCCCACCCCCATGCCTGTTTCTATCTAATCTAACAGGACTTCTATAACCTGGCAGTAAAATCAAGGAATCTTTAATAGAGTTGTCTAGATGGGATTCAGTAATACATATTTTATCATAGTTGGAGAATTCAGCTTCGATTATATCTAATTTTGGCAATAAACTACATACATTGTACATTATTGTGGACAATGGAAATATTACCTGTACTTAATGTATTAAACGGACCAGTGATTTGTTCTATGCAACCGACAATTAGCAAAGTTTTAATTACTAGCAATATATGTGCATTTATACTATAACACCAGGTAGGATGTAAGAATACATATAAGGCATGTTGATTGTTCCGTTTGTGAGGACAAATATTATTAGTTTTAATCGTGACTGTCGTTAAGTAATATCTTTCGTTCACATGTAAAACCGGAACAATCAGATATAAATTTGTATATATTTGGGTACGTATCAATAATGTGATATGACTTCTTATTAAAGATTATTTTAAATATGGAATCAATACAATTTACACTCCTAGAAGATAGATAAATGGAATAACGAAAACGTGACAAACAAACATACAATATATTACATGATAATAAAGAAAACATCAGAACAGTATTTACAATCACAATCACAAACCAATTGATAATTATATCCAGGTAGGGGTTTACATCTCCAACAGTTAAATTGGACACTTGGATGAAAGTGTGCTATTCGATCAATATCTCAAATAGTTTCAATGTCAGAATATACTTTTATATGTTGTAGAATACTGTTGAGTACAATATTTCTGTATAATTTAATTGATTCTAGTTGGTAATAAGATATTCAATATACCTATAATAGGTTGTGTCAATAATTACAATATCATCTTTGTATTAGTACAATTTAATTCAGTGAACTTTCATCAAGATTAGTAGACTTTGATTTATCATCTTTCATTCTTCACTAATCTCATTCTACACTACTTTCATTTCATTCATGCTAAGTAATTATTAAATCTTTGTAAATTGACATCTCATTTTGGTTTATAGTAATCAAGTTAGAAACGAGTAAAAGTTTGGGGGAGTAATGTAAGCAGCTTGCATTTTTGTTCTTTAAAATACATTTGGAAGCTCAATGGCGCACATAACATGTCGATGTTAAATATTTACTTGTAAATGAAATGAAATGAAATGGGGTTTAACGTCCTACTGTTCTGCTCCTAACCTGGGCTAATGAAGACGGGCATACGCACAGTGTGCTATGAGGGGAAATTTTGCCCGGGCAGCGGCGATAAGGCCTACTCTTATATCGAATTCCAACTGCCAAGGGATCTTTTACGTGCACGTCAATGTGTACACGGGACCTCGGTTTTTCGTCCCATCCGAACGACTAGACAGCTGTCCTTGTCAGGCCCTCCTTCCTGCATCACTGACAAGGGGAGACCACGCCGGAAAATCGGGATGAACTTTCTCGGCCAATGCAGGGATCGAACACCCGACCTTCAGGCTAGCGAGCCAGCGTCTTACCCACTTAGCCACGTGATCCCCATATTTACTTGTATGGTCATTTATAATCAACCTTATTTAACATTTTCATTCGGTTTTGGATTGGGTGTAGAAGTAAATAAACCTAGATCTAACAAAGACTGTTGTCGTAACAAGGGGCTTGTTTGATTTAATTCAGCTATATTAACGGGTTGAGCTGTGGATAACAGGGTTCAATTTTATTTCAATAATTCGCTTGCGCGTAGGGTCTTTAGCAGTGGGGGGGAAACCGGAGGACCCGGAGAAAACCCACGAGGTTGGCAGGCGACCCTCCTCCTTTTCAATGACAGACCTTATGATAGAGCGCGCACGTGCTAACCAGTCGGCCATCCACCCATTTGTACGCGACAAGAACATTATTCAAATAAAATTGAACAATATGTTTGTCCCTAGTTTATGTCGAGTGGACGTTAAACCCCGTTTTTCTCATTTGTAATTGTTGTAGCAGTTCCGTTAATTCGCAGGACATTTTAAATGTACATCATGCCGATTCTGTAAGCGACAGTTGATTTATTTCGACATAGGCTGTACGATGTCGCGACAAGCAAGGATTATTGATTCCTAAAGTGCCTTGTTAAATTCAGAATAGCGGGACATTCTGATGTAAGCATTTGAAGTGTAAATAACCGATAAACATGATAGACGTCAGATAGAGATTCCAATAAAAATGTAAATATTGCTTAATTTTCAGAGATATAATTTACTGTAGGAGCTGGAAATATAGATAGCTGTGTAACTTGTTTTGTTTTTCGTTATTCACCAATAAAGAAATGAAATGGGGTTTAACGTCCTACTGTTCTGCTCCGACTAATGAAGACGGGCATACGCCATACAGTGCGCTATGAGCTAGGAGATTTTGCCCGGACAGCGATGCTACGGCTTACTCTTATATCTAATTTCAACTGTCAGTGAGTGTTTAACGTGCACGCCAATGTGTACACGGGATCTGGGCTATTTGTCAATTTCTGTGTTTTATGCTGCTGGGGGATGCTTATCATCTATCATTCTATTGGTGTCTAATAAAGTGTTGAATAACGAATTAGCGGGACAGTATAAATAATAATCTGAGTTGTGTATCGATTATATGTCATTTAGGCTGTTTTATGCAGCTAGGTGATACTTGGTATCCGTCATTCCAATGCTGTCTACCTGTAGTTTGAACCTAAATCGCAAATTAATTGCTTTAGATACTTAAAATATCTTCACATTGAATCATCAATAGCGAAATGAAAAATAGCTCGTTGTTTTTTCGGATGGAGGCCATTTTACGTGTTTTAAGTACCTATAATTCTAGCGATCCAATGCTCGTAACACACTGCAAATGACGTATGCCCGTCGTCATTAGCCCAGTTAGAGAAGAAAAGTAGGACGTTAAACCCAATTTTATTTCATTTCAAAGAGTTATTTATTACGGATCCCCCGATTTCTGTTCCCGTCACCATGCATCGGTGTATTGTGCACGATACACCATCATTTGTGTAACTCTGCTGGTTCCCTACGAATTTACCGTTAATTTTCTTATTAGGTTCAGAATTTTGGTGCATCTGTATCCAATATTTAAGACAAAATAAACCTTTTACCATGGGTACAGGAATCGTGTACCATAATGCGTTTCAGCGCCATTTGTAACAAGGTGCTCAAAGAATGAGGCTAGACATATTCCAGAAGCCATGTCAAACGGTGAAGTCATATTCTTATTTGGAGAGCATGCGCAATAAATACTATCGGTGTTGACTGGAATAACTAGACTCTAGAAACTGTCTTTCGGTTGAGACTTCTGGCGTATTTCGCCATAACTGATGCTAATTCACAGTAAAACGGAAACGATTGAATGCAAAACAGTTTATATAAATTCATATTACATTATTATATGTGTTGCGACCCATTTGTGCCATTTTTTTAGGTCCAAAATATTAGCGATGTAGGTCCTTTAATACGGAAGGAAAATCCAATGGCCACGGTGTATCAACTTTACTACACAGCTCTTCTCATGAAACAAGCCAACAGTGAGGCTGATGTCCCCCGCCGAAATAGGAAAATAATTAGAGGACACATATAAATTTATCACAAATTATCTTTTACAAAGTATTGAACAATCGTAGGAGAGTTATTGTTTTCCAAAGTCTCGACCAATCAAATTGCGTATCGCTCTGCTTACCCTGAGCAGAAAATGCTCATTATCAAACTTAGTCAAGGTTTTACTGTAATGAAACTATACACCAAGTTTCATCAATCTCACTTAATTAGAACTAAAGTTATCGTGTCCCAAAGCATCAACCAATCAAATTGCTTATCTCTGCTTACCCTAAGCGGAAAATGCTCATCTTCGAACTCCATCAAGGCATTGACCTAATCAACACATACACCAAGTTTGAACATTCTAGCTCAATTAGGAAGAGAGTTATCGTGCCCCAAAGTATCAACCAATCAAATTGCTTATCTCTGCTTACCCTATGCGGAAAATGCTCATCTTCGAACTCCATCAAGGCATTGACCTAATAAACACATACACCAAGTTTGAACATTCTAGCTCAATTAAAACTTATCGTGTCCCAAAGCATCAACCAATCAAATTGCTTATCTCTGCTTACCCTAAGCGGAAAATGCTCATCTTCGAACTCCATCAAGGCATTGACCTAATCAACACATACACCAAGTTTGAACATTCTAGCCCAATTAGGAAGAGAGTTATCGTGTCCCAAAGCATCAACCAATCAAATTGCTTATCTCTGCTTACCCTAAGCGGAAAATGCTGATCTTCGAACTCCATCAAGGCATTGACCTAATAAACACATACACCAAGTTTGAACATTCTAGCTCAATTAGGAAGAGAGTTATTGTGTCCCAAAAAGTGTGACGGACAGACAGACGGACAGACGGACAGACAGACGGACGAACCCATTTTAATAGTCCCCTGCTTTCTTCGAAAGGCGGGGGACAATAAAATGAAATGAAATGGGGTTTAGCGTCCCGCTGTTCTATTATGCTAATGAAGCTGTGTATTCGCAATGCAGGGAAATTTAGCCCTGGCGGCGAGGCTACGGCCTATTTCGAATTCAAGATGTCAACGATTCTTTTATATGCACGCCAATGTGTACACGGGTTCTCGGTTTTTCGTCCCACCCTAACGACTATACGATGTCTCTTGCCAGGCCCTCTATTATGCACCACTGACAAGGGAGAACCACGCCGGAAAACCCAGGAATCGCACATGGGATCGCCAGGTTAGCTAGTCAACGTCCTACTCACTGAACCACCGTGACCCCACCTTCTAATAAGAACCGACAGCATATCAACATGTGATAATGCTTGTATGGTTTACAATATCCGTGTATTTGTCTTCTAGGTCTCTATCTAGTTGTTGTGGTCTTATCAAACTGTACTCTTGTTATTCCACCTCCATTCAAGGGTCTGGCATAGATCGACAGTGTTTAGGCTTGTGTGATGATCATCTTCCTTACCTCCTGGGTTTCATATTCATTTCTTTACAACCCAACTGGGTTTTAACCCATAACAATTAATTCCAACCAATTAATATAAAGAAGGATCCGTTAATTCACAGGACACTTTAAATTTATATAAAGCAATAGGGCTAGATCGTATAGATTCGAAAATGCTAAACTGTGGAAAAAATGTTATTACCTCAATTATAACTAAATTATTTAATGAAATACTTTCCACGTCAATATATCCCGATTCTCGGAGAACAAATTAGATTACTTCACTACATAAAACAGGTGACAAATCTGATCCCAATAATTATAGAGGTATTGCAATATCTAGTCACCTAAGGAAGCTCTTTAATTCTCTGATCAATACTAGGTTAAAAACTTTAATAGAAAGTAAACTCTCCAAATTCCAGTTTGGATTTAGAGAAAACCACCGAACAGCAGACAATTTACTTATATTAAAAACACCGGTTTCAAAATACGTAAAAAATAAACAGGATAAAATATATGTAGCCTTTGTTGATTTCCGTAAAGAGTTTGATTCTGTATGGAGACACACTCTTCTCCTTAAGTTAGCTAAGGTATTGGCAAAAAGTGCTTCAATATAATCCAAGACTTATATAAAAGAACAATATCAACAGTAAAAATAGAAGATCAGCTAAGCAGAGATTTTCAGATAGATACGGGTGTTAGACGGGGGGGGGGTTTGAGTCCAACCTTGTTCAACATATTCATTGATGATATAAACGAGGTTTTCAATGAAGAATGTAAACCAGCTAGATACTATATCATTCAACAGTATAATGTTTGCTGATGATATCGTTTTGATCTCGAAAACTAAAGACGGTCTGCAAAAATGTCTAGACAACTTAGAAAATTATTCTGATGAGTGGAGACTAACTATAAATACCAATAAAACAAAAGCTATGTGCTTAACACACTCCAAATCAACAAATAACTCCCATAATTTTATGTATAATGGAAAATATTTAGAAAACGTTCATGAGTTCAATTATCTTGGAACCGTCATTTCAGACACTGGATCCTGCTTAGCTGCCATGGATAACTTGACACAGAAAGGAAGTAAAGAATTTAACATTATGATTAACAAGTTAACTAAAATAAATCCAGATCCATATTTGTAAAGAAACTTTTTATCTCCCAAATTCGACCAATCATAACATATAATTCGGATATATGGTTTATGGATATGGATGAAAAACAACAGAAAGCTAAAAACAGATGTACTTTAAAAGACAAATATTTCTTATATAGATTCAACAATTATAGAAAAATTGAATATTAAAATGTGCAAATATGCCTTAGAAACAAGCAGAAAAAGTAGCAACATAGCTGTACGTGCAGAAATGGGATGAACACCAACTGAAAGCTTTATTAGAAGTTTAGCACTAAAAAATTATGAAAGAATTACAAAACTACCTACTTCAAACTTAACAAGACTTGCCTTAATTGAAAATCAAAAGATGCATGCTGACGGAAGATATAGCTGGTTTTCATTTATTACAAATTGTAAATCTATAAAATCCAATGTACATGTAGACTTAAAATAGATGGAACTTCCTTAAATAAGTTAAGGACATGTCCTTATAAAAAATGACATAAATTATGAAAATTATTTAGATGCGATAAGAAATTCAAAACACAGAAGAGCACAAACAAATCTTAGAATAAGCGCACATAAATTGAAAATTGAAACAGGGAGATATTTAAAGTTAGACTTAAAAGATCGTTTGTGTAGTATGTGCCAGGAGGTAGACGACGAAATTCATTTTCTAACAAAGCGCAAACGACATGACGAAAATAGAATAGAACTGTTCAGTTTAATCTTATTCCGAGAGCCAATATTTTATAAAATGAATGTTTACAACAATTTAAAATACTTATGATAAATAAAAATGTAGAAATTTTGAAATGTTTAGGAGTTTTTATTCGTTCATGTCTCTGTAAAGTATGTAAATGTATGTTTATATAATTATTTACATGTATCCTGTGTTTGGCTCATTTATATTTTTTATTATAATTTTATCTGTATGTGTACATAATCTTGTAAGTTTTTATGCAATGAAGTTTCTTCTTCTTCTATAATGCCGATTTTAATACATGAATGACCATTTTAAAAGAGTTCAAATTTACATTTGAAAAATGATTTTTTTTTTCAGTTACTAGAAAAAAATAGTATACTAAGTTACTAAAAATGATATTATGATTTTAAATGCAATTGCGCGAAATAAAAAAAACGCCATGGAGTGGTTTCAATTAGTACCGATTGTGACAGTATTAGTTCTTTAATCAGGTTCGGATGACAAGACTAGTTTCAGCTTCTATTAATACTTTTATTCTGCTTCTAACATATTATGTACAAACATCGTAATGTTAAAGACACCCAGGACTAAATTACATTAGTTGGCCGTTGTCCGGTCTTAACTCCATGACCTGCGTGGCCTGGAGTTAACTACCAGACGTCGCCTAGCCTCCGCCTGCTCTCCTGTTCTGCCTGGACCTCTCTGCCTATTTGTTTCTTAATCTGGGTTTATAAACCTTTCCACACACAAAGGAATCTCATTAGGCATCTGCTATAATGTATCATGTTTCATATCAGTTAAAGTTCAGTATAGTTTATCAGACAAAGAAGTAAGATAAGACATGCCATCAACAAGTTAAAGTTACATAAGTTACAAAATGCTACCAAGATCTATAGGGGTCGGCAGGTGGATTTGATATTCAAATTACTTTCACATGTCAAGATGGCAGGGGGCATAACATGTCATTTTGTAACATACCTTCCCTTTTTTTTTTCAATAAAGTTATGAATTATATGAAATAACTTATTTTAAGACAGTTACAAAATTAAATATAAATGGAGTCGAGAATAACTACCCTAATTAAAATATAAACAAAAATACGAAAAATTACAATATACTGATTAAAAGTTAAATAAACAAAAATAAAAATGTAAATGTCAAAGAATAAAACACTGGTTGAAAATATACTAGAATGTTCATACACGCGAGACATTGAAATCACATAATTATGTCGCAGATAATTTTACTGTTCACACACACGAGTTCTTGAAATCGCATATATCACACACACTATTTTAATTTGTACACACGCGAATAACCGAAATCACATCTATATAAATTATTTTCATGGTAACACACGCGAATATATAATATAAATTATTATAATAGTCACACGCGTAATGGAGCAATTATATCCATGTTCTTCTTCTGTACATCGTCGTTGTGGTCAACTGTATAAGTTTTCCGTAATATCAAGGGGTCAGTGTTTTCCGGGAGTCTTATCTTTTCCATACCGCCTGGCCGGAACGGTGCGACATGTGCTATGAAGAGTATTATAACTGCCACCCATGCGAAAGTTTTATCATCTGTTTATCATATCATGGAGTGAACTTAATTAATAGTTAATCAAATTAGCAAGTGGAACAGATTTGACTTTAGATATCGATCTAACGATATTTACAGTATTATTTACATGGATACAATTGAAATTAGGGGGTCATATTGTTTTATCTCAAGAATAATGAATGATCTGAACACATTTAACCAATCTTAAATAAGATATTTTTGAAAGAACTAACGGTTTATCTCTATAATTTTTAAACACAACACAAAACAAGACAATACGTTCGCTCCTAATTCTGAGCACGACCCTCTCCTGGGGTTAAACCAATCCCACCTGACTGGGGTTTCACATAAACCTTTTCCCGTAACATATCGGGACCTCCCAATCTATATTATTGGGGTATCACAAAATAAAAATAATAAAAAAAATCTCTCCCGTACATATCGGGTCATCCCATTAACATTTGGGGTACTACGTTAAACACGAATAAAATCTTTCCCGTAAATATCGGGCCATCCCATTAACACTTGGGGTAATATACACGTATAGACAAAACAAATAAAAAACCTTAGAGATAAACGCGGTAATACTGTGTGAATGTTATTGGGTTAAATTTCAAATTAGGATACTGTTAACCCAATTCTAGTTAAACAATCACAAAACATTTTACTTTTCGATATTAACCTATTCATACTAATTTTAAATGCCAAAATATGTGTTCAAAACAAACAATTATAATTTATAATCTTTTAAAAACAACATGACCCATTGTAAAACAAACAATATATATACAATTTTGTTTTAGTCATTTTCCTACAAATAGTTAAGGACTGTTCCACTACTAGCTTGAACGTTATATTAAATTAAGTAACTACACCATGATATTTAATAAAGCGTGATGATAAACTGCTGATTTCCCAGTTAAATTATAATACATTATAGCACAATGTCATTATTAACCGGCCATGGTAGGATTAGAAAAAAGACTTACCCGTGTAGATTTATATCTGAGGCCTGTGGTCTTCTAGTGGTGGACTTCAAACGTTGCTCTGGTCAGCGGCGCCAATTAATATGTGACAGTATTAGTTCTTTAATCAGGTTCGGATGACAAGACTAGTTTCAGCTTCTATTAATACTTTTATTCTGCTTCTAACATATTATGTACAAACATCGTAATGTTAAAGACACCCAGGACTAAATTACATTAGTTGGCCGTTGTCCGGTCTTAACTCCATGACCTGCGTGGCCTGGAGTTAACTACCAGACGTCGCCTAGCCTCCGCCTGCTCTCCTGTTCTGCCTGGACCTCTCTGCCTATTTGTTTCTTAATCTGGGTTTATAAACCTTTCCACACACAAAGGAATCTCATTAGGCATCTGCTATAATGTATCATGTTTCATATCAGTTAAAGTTCAGTATAGTTTATCAGACAAAGAAGTAAGATAAGACATGCCATCAACAAGTTAAAGTTACATAAGTTACAAAATGCTACCAAGATCTATAGGGGTCGGCAGGTGGATTTGATATTCAAATTATTTTCACATGTCAAGATGGCAGGGGGCATAACATGTCATTTTGTAACACGATTATTGACTGGTATTGGCCAGAAAGTGCAATGCACTACTATCTATAGTTCACATATAGATATGTTGTACTGGTTGGGGCAGTGGGGGGTATCAATGGTATCTATCAATATCTATATCTCCTCCTCTGGCATCGGCAGGTAGCATATGAAGTGTATGTATGGATAGGGAAGGCATAAACAGAGGGTTTATACTGCTTTTCAGCTGCTCACTTCTATCACTGGGCTCGTCCGGTGTATGGAGTTGGATGCCAGTATACAGGAACACAGTACTCAAGAACTGAGAAAGGCCATGTGCACGTGCTAGTTCTATTCAGATGGCGTACGTGTTCATCATTGACTGGACTGCTTTTTTTCCGCTTCCATATTATTAAAAATATTCAAAACCCGACAGACGGCGCGACCCAGCGGGCACGCAACGTTGTTACAACATTGTGACAACGTCAATATTGGTCGTGACGTTGTACAACGTGTTTTCGACCAATATTCGACGTTGTATTTACGTCATATACAGGTTGTTGACACAACGTTGTCACAACGTCATCAAAACGTTATCAAAACGTCATATACAGGTTGTTGTCACAACGTTGTCACAACATTGTCACAACGTCATCAAGACGTTATTCTAACGTCATATACAGGTTGTTGTCACAACGTTGTCACAACGTTATCAAAACGTCATATACAGGTTCTCGTCACGGCGTTGTTACAACGTTGTTACAACGTTGTCACAACGTTGTAACAACGTCTTCAAAACGTTATCAAAACGTCATATACAGGTTGTTGTCACAACGTTGTCACAACGTCATCAAAACGTTATTCAAACGTCATATACAGGTTGTTGTCACAACGTTATCAAAACGTCATATACAGGTTGTTGTCACAGCGGTTTTACAACTTTGTCACAACGTTGTCACAACGTCTTCAAAACGTTACCAAAACGTCATTATTATACAGGTTGTTCTCACAACGTTGTCACAACGTTATCAAAACGTCATATACAGGTTGTTGTCACGACGTTGTTACAACGTGGTCACAACGTTGTCACAACGTCTTCAAAACGTTATCAAAACGTCATATACAGGTTGTTGTCACAACGTTGTCACAACGTTATCAAAACTTTATATACAGGTTGTTGTCACAACGTTGTTAAAACGTTGTCACAACATTGTCATAACGTTATCGAAACGTCATATATAGCAGTTCGAACCTTGACCTCTGATTGTCAAACCAAGGTCACCACGATACTCCCAGGGGTCAATTTAGTTTAAATAGCCACGACCTCAAGGTCGTCGGATCCGATTTGGGATGGGCGAGTTATCTGCCCTTAGACCACACCGCTGTAATGCTCAGCTATTTCACTTTCTAGGGAAATTTGCCCCAAAAATGTCTTCCGATCGCCCCGGGGTTTGGTGACCCGATAGACTGACCCAACATTTGTTCTTCATTTTTTAAAATCGCCAACCAAAAGTCGTGACCTTGACCCGCTAGGGGCCCCGGAAGTATTTTGGTTTTTGAACCCTAGGGGCCCATCTAATAAAGTCAGGACCACTGGACCTTGACCTTCCAAAATGTCATCTTGGTCCACATGACCCCGGTAGGTCAAGGTCATCTGAAAGGGTCAAGGTCACCAAAATATCTACTGAGTTCGATGCTCCCGGGCACATGGTGGGGCCCCTGGTCTGCGCGGCAAATCAAAGGTCATGACCATGGATAGGCAACTCATTGACCTTTCGAATGGGGCCTTGACCTTTGACCTGACCCTTGACCTTGGGATCGAAAAAGTCCCAAAAATTCATGTACCATCCAGATATCGCGAATAAATGTCAAGGTCAAAGTCGTGACCCGCACCCGCAAGGTCAATTTTGGGGTTGTAACCTGAGTCAAGGTCATGACATTGCCTGACATTCCCTGTTCCCGGCAGCAATTCAGGTAAAAAGTCACATTCAAAATCCTGAGAGAAAGTGAAAGCGGAACTTTCAGAATGTTATTTGGAAGAAAATATTTTGCTTTCTTGTCAGTCAAATAAAGAGCCCCAAATTCGATGATTTTTAAGTATAATAAAACATTTTCACTTTCTTGTCATTGAACACGGCGAATTTGTACTGCATTGATCGCGGATTGAAACATTTCGTAGGGTCCCACTCGGCGGTGTGCGACATCGGTCATTTATTTGTTTTATAATTTTTCGGAAATCATAATTTCCTTTAATGCATTAAAGTTATTGGTGTACTAAATAGGCAATACTGGCTTGCTTTCATGTTGCTGAGCACACGGGTTGGGAAAGCAAGAAAAGGCGTTTGCGTTCTTCAAGTATTATAAAAATGTATTATGAACTGTAAACGAGATGCCTCTCCCGCACCTAAATGTCGCTGTTTTTACATCCGGTGTTTTTCAATTGAAATAATAACACAAAGCACAGAAAATGGTGATTAATGCATATTGTGTAGTGTGCAGCGTTTGCTACACAAATTCAGTGCATAAAACAGGAATTGCAATGCGCTTATCTATAGAAATTGACGTATGATCTTGGGTACAGTTGTATTGGTTAACGACGTACATGTAGATCGAGATTTAATAACACAATACAAACTATAATACATTTTATTTAAGGCTTATTGTAAAACAACTAGAAGCTGACAAATATTCCGGTTAATTCTTCAGTAAATTATCTGGTAACACTAGTGGTTTTTTTTCCCGCGGAAACTGATAACGTGACTCTAAATGTTGCCGCGAAAGATGCTTCTGGGACGCCATATTGGTTTTTTGGTTCGTGCCGAAGGTAAGTTCTATTATTTTAACTCTCAACCGGGTATGTGGAAGGGATATAAAAATCGTCAATTGCTTCTTCTAAGGCTAATATAAGATCAGATAAAATTATATTGTTGCCGCGAAAGATGCTTCTGGGACGCCATATTGGTTTTTTGGTTCGTGCCGAAGGTAAGTTCTATTATTTTAACTCTCAACCGGGTATGTGGAAGGGATATAAAAATCGTCAATTGCTTCTTCTAAGGCTAATATAAGATCAGATAAAATTATATTGTATCTTAACACCCCATTAGGCTATTAGAGACAGCATACAAATACAAACAAAACATTAGGCTACCTACGCAACAGCATTATCAATGGCTATAAAACAACAAAAACACCAACTATATTTACATGTATGTAAAACACGCGTACCTATACATACATCATGTAGTAACAGAGACTATTATTATTAAGTTGAATATGATAACCGGCAATGTAGGCATGGACTTTGTTGACGACCGCGATGTAAGTGGCGACGTTCATTTCAAAACACACTCAGACTGCAGCTGTGCCGAGTGAATTTCATATTTTTAAGTTATATTTTTAAAATGTATTAAAGTAAAGCTTTAAAATAGATGGTATCTATAAACAGTCCTACCTTGTTACAGAATAATCCTATTATTCCTATAATTCACTATTGCCAGTTGAGAAATTGGCCAAAATATCATTTTCAACTTCAAATTCAAATGTTTGCAGATAGTTTTTCCATTGGGGGGGGGGGTAGTAGAACAACAAAGGTGGTAGTTGTGTTATTATTTCCGGTGTGAATGATTTTATAAGTGTCATAATGATACCTATGATCCTATAATATTGAGTTGACAGCCTATTGAGCAAAAGATATAGAAATAATTATGTTTTGACTTTCTTAGAAAATATGAAATTCTTGCTTTAACTATTAAAACTAGCTGGACCAGCTGCATGATTGTGTCAGTCCGCTCAGAATACACGAGTCTAGGCCAAGCGACGTAGAATTTAGAACCGACGTGATCTGCACTAGTCTAGGCTAGACATTTGCGTTGATGTGTTGCGCAAGTAGATCTAATCTAAATGAAATCTCTCATCATTAGTTTTTTCATATTACTCATATACATAGCCGTTAAACGAATAATTTGCGACACATAGCAAGCCATTTGATCTATTCTACACGTCACTGGGCTATTTGATTTGACGGAGTTTTGTTACCCTGCACGGCAAAATCTCGATCGACGTAGACTTAACGCAATTTTTATCATTCGGCTTCACTAAACAAATTATTAATAAAAACAGCCGTAGATCGACATCTAATAGTGCTAATGTAAATTTAATAATACTATTCTGGTATAAAAAAAAGAAATAATAATAAAAGAATAATGAAATCAATTCAATCTCTTTTAAGTATTTAAATGATCATTTTAAGTAGATACCGTTATATTACTGAGCGCCATGGAAAACGCATCACTTTTTTTCCCAAATATTTTATTACTAGTTGGTTTTGTATGTATAATATTATGCAATACTATGAACTATTGTTTCACACAATGCTCCCAAACGCAAAAAAATTCGGCCCGTGTGCACAAAAAAAAATTGCATGAGATGCACATGAAAAACCCAATATTCGCGTGCAGCATTGTGTGTGAGCCCTTTAAAAGCATGTTTTCAACTTAATGTGTTGTACATGAACTGTGAAACGTCAATTTGTCGTAATTTGTTGTTGGACGTGTGAAGGAATCGAGCTAGAGATGCTGAGACTTACTGAAAATCAACGGAATGAAGCCATGGGAATGTCCAGGGCTGGCATGTCTACGCGTGCTATTATTGCCAGACACCTCAATTGTCATCAGTCCACTACTGTAAGGTTGGTGGAACGTATTCGAGTTACTGGATCAACGCGTCACCGTCAACGTCCTGGTCCACAACGCGTTACAACCCAGGCTCAAGACCGCTACATCCGGGTCACTCATCTGCGTGACAGATTCTGCCCAGCGACTCAAACATGTGCGGCAGTCGTCGAAAGACAAGGACCAGTAAGTGCCAACACCGTAAGACGTCGTCTAAGAGAAGTAGGACTCGACGACGACCTTATGTTGGATCTGTCCTCAGGGATCATCACCGTCAGCGGCGTTTGATATGGGCTCAAGGACACACCAGACACGGAGAAGAGTAGACTGGCAAAGTGTGCTCTTCAGTGATGGGAGTCGCTTTCATCTTTATCACGCTGATGGCCGTCAACGTGTGTGGAGACGTCTTGAGGAACGTCTTGCAGACTGCTGCGTCTTCGAAACGAATCGATGGGGTGGGGGAAGTGTAATGATGTGGGGAGGCTTCACATTTCATCACCGGACCGCCCTACACATTTGCAGGGGTCGCGTTAATGCTGTAGCCTACCGTGATGATGTCTTGCAACCAATTGTTGTTCCGATGTTTCGAGCGCACCCACAACTTCAGCACTTCCAACAGGATAATGCACGTTCGCATACCGCCCGTTTTAGTATGGACTTCCTGGTTGCTAACAACATCAATGTCTTGAACTGGCCAGCCATGTCTCCGGACATGGCACCAATAGAACATGTCTGGGATGAGATTGGACGCCGTCTGTATCGGAGACCACAGATGCACACCATTGCTGCTTTAGAAGCTGCTCTTGTCCAAGAATGGAACAATTTGCCCCAGGCCTTCTTTCAAACATTGGTTAATTCCATGCGACGTCGCTGCACAGCGTGCGTAAAAGCCCGTGGAGGACACACGCGCTACTGACATCTGTGTCGTACTTTTGGTTTTGACCCCTCTGACTTTGTACCGTTGATTACAGATTAAACATCCATAAGTGTACAAATGTGTTGTTATTGATGTGTTCCCATTTGAATATTGTTCACAATAAGAAGCAAAATAAATAAGATATGTTTACAGGATCATTTTGTTATACGAAAAACTAAGTGATGCGTTTTCCATGGCGCTCAGTATATATAAGTGTGAAACCTGGCCATTATTTAATTAATTACAGTTCTAAGTGAATCCCAGCAAGCACAAAATATTTCAAAAACGTTTTTTGTTTTTGTTTTTGTTATTTTTCTTGTTTCTAAAAGGTTATGTAAAAAAAAAAAATATTTATTAAACGTTTTTTTAAATGTTTTAAGTGTAAGTTTTTCAGAAGTTTTCGATAAATATTGATAAAAATGTTTAATATAATATGTTTAGATAACGTTCATAATTGATGTTTTCTTACAAAATTTTCCATTAAAACGTAGTACCGTAAATATGATTTTTTTAAACGTTTATGAACCGTTTATAAAGGACCCGCAATGAATAGGTAACAATTAATAATACACGCCATTTGAAAAAAAATTTTTTTTAAAAAACATTTATTAAACGTTTATTACACCTTTAAAACTTAATTACGTTCATAACTTAATTGCAAAATATCTATATTTAATGTACCGGTATATAAAAAAACCCCAATAAATGTCAAGATTAATTATCTTATACATATTTTATTTTAAAACACATCCAAGGTTGACAGTTGGCCCAATCAAATTTAAACATCTTTCCGCCAAAAAGGAATCCCAGCCAAACCTGTATGGCTGCTTTTTTAGAGCTGTGATAAACTATCGAGTTTTATAAGTTGCTAGAAGGCGTAACAGTTTAGAATTAGGTATGTTACGATTAATTAATATTTTGTGTCCATTTAGAAATAATTATGATATAAAAGAATTAATTGTTTCGGTAATTGTAGATTATTTTCTACTGGTGCCATTTCCACGTACGTAGCCGAACTTCTATTGTCATTTCATTATTGAACCCTCCTTGCAAAGTAAATTGAGTATTTTAAATATGTTTTATTATCTCTTAAATGATTTATTTTAGTTCTGAAACTTTAGTGTTTTTATTTTATAATTGTATTGCATTTTAATCATTTAGTTTTTGGTCATTTGCTATGTCTGGATTTGGAAAGAGCTATTTCAATCTATGTCTGGAATTGGAAGGGGCCATTTCAATATTTATAGTATTGTATAATGGACTTTCCCATTATCTATTATCTTTAAATTTATAGGGTTACCAATTTCATGAATTGTTTAGATAAGTTGATACTACCCCAAGCTTTGCAGGGAGTGTTAATAATAATGTAACGTGTACAAAACTTCGAGCGGGAATTAATAAGACATTAATTTCCCGTGATATATTACAAATGACAAATGCTATATGAACTTTGTGCTGTATGAACTATTTATATAGTCTTTAGTGAATGAAAACGTTTTTGGCTACCATTCCTGGTTTTGAATGTCAAATATGATATGAAAACGAATATCGGTTTGTAATTTTTTTAACCGCTTCACGAGTAGTAACCGATGAACGGTTAACCAAGTCGCTGTATACATCTTAATTATTAGGCAACCAAGTCTACGATCTTAATTAAAAAGAAAGGTTGACACGCAACAAAACATATATGCTCTGAAAATTAAATCTTGTACTTTGTCGATCTACGGACAGGTGGATATAATGCCGGGCTAGTGCGACTGTTAACACCACAGCTCTTTAATTACATGCTTGTGGGTTTTAGATTTAATTCAAGTGAAGGGTAATTTTATTATTAAATGTACAACATCAATATCCATGAGCATACACCTGCATAATTGAACTGACATTGATTGTAAATATTACAGTGATTGAAATATAATAATATACTAGATGTGTTTCATTTATTTCATGTTATAGCTATAGGTAACCCATCTGATGAGCCTTGGTGGTTACCAGTTTAAAGTCGTATTCTTTCTTTTGAAAACAAATTGATAAAATAATCGTACATTCGTTTTTCAATCGTCTTCGTCTTAAAGGAGTCAAGTCTCTAACTCAATATCATCCACAGTCTTCGACATTGCAACCATGGGACTCATTGTTTAATTAAACCCAACATCAATGTTGTAACCGTGAAAAGATGGGCTTCTAATGTCCAATATTTAACACAAAGTTAAAGTTTTGAAATTGCCACACGAATCGCGTGCAAGAATGCTTTCAAATTTCATTTGTAATAGAGAGACTCGAAGAATGAAGACGCCAAAGACTGGCATTCAATTTGGACTCTACGCGTATGGGGGGTTGGATGGCCGAATGGTTAGCACGCGCACGCTGTATCATACGGTCTGTCATTGAGTCAACTGGCGGGGTTTCGATTCCCCGGTTGTACGTGACAAGGAGTTTGGTCGCCTGTCTAACCTGGTGGGTTTTCTCCGGGTCCTCCGGTTTCCTCCCACTGCTAAAAAGACCCCTACGCGCTAGCGAATTATTGAAATAAAATTGAACCATGTGTTAGTCCCGAAATGACCAAGTTTGTGTCAAGTGGACGTTAAACCCCATTTCTCTCTCTCTCTTCGCGTATTTCGCCGAACATAACTGATTAGACATTACAGTATAAACAGAAACGATTGAATGTAAATCAGTTAATATACAAACATATTACATTATTATATGCGTTGCAACCCATTTATGTCCATTTCTAGGTGTCAAGGAATGGAAAGTCAAAATTCGTGGTATTGTCAAACGCATAAACAGTATGTCTTTTTATTTTAACAGGTTGATGTCTAATTCCCTAATGGCCCAATTTAATTTAAAGGGAAATAAAGGGAGGCGGTCCATAATGGACTTAGAAATTTACAAAGTTGTCCGAGGTTTGTTTTTATCATACTCAATTTACGAACATATCCTTAAATATCGGATAATCAAACATGGTATGGGCATACACGAGTTTTTATTACTTCATCGATGAGTGTTGATCTTTTTATACGCCGACATTGAAATGTGGTCGTATATTGTCCTCGCCCCCGTCCGTTCGTCCGGCGTCCACAATTGCTTGATCACTTCAAAAAATCTTGTGGACGCTCTAGAGGCCAAAGTTAATATCCGATTGACTTTAAATTTATACACAGTGTTTAAGGTCATGAGACGAAGAAGCCTATTGATTTTCAGCGATTTCCGATAATTACTGCCAGAGTTATGGTCCTTGATCACTTCAAAAAATCTTGTGGACGCTCTAGAGGCCAAACTTAATATCCGATTGACTTTAAATTTATACACAGTGTTTAAGGTCATGAGACGAAGCAGCCTATTGATTTTCAGCGATTTCCGATAATTACTTCCAGAGTTATGGCCCTTGATCACTTCAAAAAATCTTGTGGACGCTCTAGAGGCAAAAGTTAATATCCGATTGACTTTAAATTTATACACAGTGTTTAAGGTCATGAGACGAAGAAGCCTATTGATTTTCAGCGATTTCTGATTATTACTGCCAGAGTTATGGCTTTTGATCACTTCAAAAAAATCTTGTGGACTCTCTAGAGGCCAAAGTTATTATATCCTATTGACTTTAAATTTATACACAGTGCTTAAGGTTATGAGACGAAGAATCCTATTGATTTCCAGCAATTTACGATAATTACTGCCAGAGTTATGGCCCTTGATCATTTTGAAAAATCTTGTGGACGCTCTAGAGGCCAAAGCTAATATCCGATCGACTTTAAATTTACACATAGTGTTTAAGGTCATGAGACGAAGAAGCCTATTGATTTTCAGCGATATCCGATAATTACTGCCAGAGTTATGGCCCTTGATCACTTCAAAAAATCTTGTGGACGCTCTAGAGGCCAAAGTTAATATCCGAACGATTTTAAATTTATACACAGTGTTTAAGGTCATGAGACGAAGAAGCCTATTGATTTTCAGTGATTTCCGATAATTACTGCCAGAGTTATGGCTCTTGATCACTTCAAAAAATCTTGTGGACGCTCTAGAGGCCAAAGTTAATATCCGATTGACTTTAAATTTATACGCAGTGTTTAAGGTCATGAGACGAAGAAGCCTATTGATTTTCAGCAATTTCCGATAATTACTGCCAGAGTTATGGCCCTTGATCACTTCAAAAAATCTTGTGGACGCTCTAGAGGCCAAAGTTAATATCCGATTGACTTTAAATTTATACGCAGTGTTTAAGGTCATGAGACGAAGAAGCCTATTGATTTTCAGCAATTTACGATAATTACTGCCAGAGTTATGGCCCTTGATCACTTTGAAAAATCTTGTGGACGCTCTAGAGTCTAAAGTTAATATCCGATTGACTTTAAATTTATACACAGTGTTTAAGGTCATGAGACGAAGAAGCCTATTGATTTCCAGAGTTATGGCCCTTGATCACTTCAAAAAACCTTGTGGATGCTCCAAAGGCTAAAGTTAATCTCATTGACTTTAAATTTATACACAGTGTTTGAGGTCACGAGGCGAAGAATCCTATTGATTTTCAAAGATTTCTGATAATTACTGCCAAAGTTATGGCCCTTGATCACTTTGAAAAATCTTGGGGACGCTCTAGAGGCCAAAGTTAATATCCGATTGACTTCAGATTGATACACAGAGTTTAAGATCTTGAGGCGAACAAGTATATTGATTTTCAATGAATTTTTATGACTTGAAACAGCTAAATCCATGATACAGTATTAAAAGTTTTGTATACAAAACGTTAGCATGGGGCAGAACTTTATAAAAACCTAACAAATTCTAATGGTTTTCTGAGTTGTTGCTCTTAATCAGATTTTAGTGTATTATAAATGTTTCATTACCGAAAAAAGTAAAAATATGTGACAACTGTTGTTGACTGCCTGGACGATTTAGCTACTGTGGGCGTATGTTTCGTTGCCTGGCAACCTATCTTTATGACTTGGACAGCTAAATCCATGATACAGTATTAAAAGTTTTGTATACAAAACGTTAGCATGGGGCAGAACTTTATAAAAACCAAACAAATTCTAATGGTTTTCTGAGTTGTTGCTCTTAATCAGATTTTAGTGTATTATAAATGTTTCATTACCGAAAAAAGTAAAAATATGCGACAACTCTTGTTGACTGCCCGGACGATTTAGCTGCTGTGGGCGTATGTTTCGTTGCCTGGCAACCTATCTTTTTTGTAATTTAACACCCATGCCTTTCTTACACGTACAAATTTATGGAGAATATGAAAGTAATAACACAAGCGATGTCTCATATAGAATGTGTTATTGGGTCATATATAATATAATTCATATGGGGTTTAACGTCCTACTGTTCTGCTCAGACTAGGCTAATGAAGATGGGCATGCGCTATACCGCGTGCAATGAAGGAAAAATTTGCCCGGGCAGCGGCACTATGGCCTACTCTTATATCGAATTCCAACTGCCAAGAGATCTTTTACTTGCACGTCAATGTGTACACGAGGCCTCGGTTTTTCATACCATCCAAACGACTAACAGTTGTCCTTGTCAGGCCTACTGAACTTTCTCGGCAAATGTAGGGATAAAAAATGCGACCTCCAGACAAGCGAGCCAGCGTTTTACCCAATAAGCCACCTTTGGTCCATAATTCATGGGATGCAGAATTATCTGTTACAGCTTTAGGACCACCTTTTTGATTGGACTGAATTATATAATTTACAAAATTTGACAGAGTAAATATACAGTTTTTTGTATTCTTCAGATAGTGTAATGATCAGTCAGCCGAGCTGCAATGAAGCCGAGATAATAACAGCAGTTTCGGCTCATCTAAAATATGAGCCGGACAGAAGAGGGACCAATTAAGTACATGTACAGTTTAAATTTGTTTATTACATGTCATATTTTATTATAATCTTTATAAGCCATTTTAAGTTCTTTTATCATCCATTTAATTTTATTTTATTTTCTATGTGTGATGTCCACAAAATGTTAACTGCGCCATTGAGCATTGAGTGTTTTATATTGGTAATAGGCGCATTATAAATAATAAATTATTATTATTATTACAGTACCAATTGCATTAAAATTACTTTCTCATTTTTAGCAATATCATTCATTACCCATTACATTGAAAGTAAATAATTACATTTTATTACTATTTAAAGATTAGTGCTAATTTAGCATTTAATCAATCAGATTTAAAGACATGCATACCATTGGATAGTTCGCACTGATGTTTATATATATATATTCATATCTTTCTCATTTTATTTATTTGTGTATATATGCTTGAAAACGACTTGTGAAATCTTGTTGAAACGTTGCAGTGAAATAAACCATAGTAATTGTTATTCCATAAAAGTGCGTTATTTGATTATGTTCTAATCACTAAATGCCATTCAAAGAATGCGCCATTAAATGTAATTGAAATGTAATTGACCATTACATGATTTTCGGAATGTAATTAATTACATTTCCATTACTCATTACTTTTGAAATCTTCTATTACTCATTACATGACCATTACTTAAAATTTAATGATCAGATTCTATTACCTTTACCCATTACTGCAAAGTTATATGACTCTAGCATTAATATTGACTGTAATATAATCGTTTGAATTGAATGTTTTGAAACTACGTACTGTCCTATTAATTGATACTGATTGTATTCAGAAAGAAGCAATTAGATTGGTTGTGATGGGACACAATAACTTTGATTCTAATTGAGTGAGGGTGTTGAAACTTCGCGTATCGTTTCACTATGTCAAAACTGTGGCCCAAATCTGTCGGGCATTTAAGCAACCCCCCCTCCCTTCCCCGAACACACACCTAATTTAACTTCCATCGTGCCCGGCCGCCTATTCCCGTCTTCGTTAGTCCAGTGGGGGTAGAACTGTAGGGAGTTCGGATGGGGCTTATACTGGGTTTTATACAACCTCAAAACAACAAATTCTGACGTCGTGACAACTTTTCGCCAACCACCACACAACGTTGAAAAACAACAAATTCTGACGTCGTGACAACTTTTCGTCAACCACCACACAACGTTGTGACAATGTTGCTTGAACGTCCGTACAGCGTTGTCACAACTTTTCGTCAACCACCACACAACGTTGTGACAATGTTGCTTTGACGTCCGTACAACGTTGTCACAACTTTTCGTCAACCACCACACAACATTGTGACAATGTTGCTTTGGCGTCCGTACAACGTTGTCACAACTTTTCGTCAACCACCACACAACGTTGTGACAATGTTGCTTTGACGTCCGTACAAAGTTGTCACAACGTAAGAGTTTGTTGCAAAACAACCTACAGCTGACCTTTTTCAGACGTTGTGATACAACCCTTGAACAATGTTGTCACAACGTTGTGTGCCCGCTGGGGAAGCTTCCCGACAAACTGAGCATTCATTCCCGACAAGACCATAGCCTTCCCGGACAAGGCCATACCCCTACCCCCACCCCATTTTCAAAAACTCCTCGGCTAATGACCGATCTCACAATTCTGAGCTCTTTTCAGATTTTTTTTTTTTTTCATGAAAATATTTGGGGGGGGGGGGCAGGTGCCCTCCCCCCCCCCCCCAGCCTCGTACGCCTATGGAGATTTGGAGTAAATTTAGTTGAACTTTAAATACATATATTTAGAAACATGGGAGTTATATATTGAAACAACATTCGGGCAATTTATGTCTCACTCCCGACAATTAAACCACTCATAATTGTATCCTGTGTACGTGTTGTCTGAGAAATAAACCGGTGTCAAGGTCATGGGTATTTCCACTCTTATGTTCATGATATAGATATATCACACAGAAATTTTATATTTATCAACTTATAATTTCCGTTCCGTTTAAAATCCTTGACTCAATTGTTTGTTGTGAGTAATAAGACGACGAGATAGAAAATTCGGTTAACGCTCTAATGAAACGGTATAAAAATTGACATTAGGATATAGGTTATAAATACGGTAACCATTCCGTGTTCTTTTTTATTATTTGACAATCTATATAATAAGTGAAATGAAGTAAAATGAAGTTTAATATCCTGCTTTTCTACACCGACTCGGGTAATGAAGACTTGCATACGCCATGTCAGCGGTGAATTCCATCTGTCAAGGGTTTTTACATGTACGTGCACGCCAATAACAGAGGCGGGTTTAAGGGGAGCGCAAGGGGTGTGCCCCCCCCCCCTAATTTTCGACAGTGGCCTTTTTTACTGCTGAAAGTGCCCTTTCTCAGACCCAAATATGTCCGTTCCCAACCCGTTGCAGGGATCCCAAATGACTCAAACCATCGATTCAAACACACCAGTCTGGTCTAATTAATGCTTTCACTTTCAAACGAATTCTTGTTGTTTAGCTGACGTTGCCCTAATCCTATAGAGTGGCTATAGACAGACATCTTGTGGAATTGGCGGCGTATACACTCATGCCCATCACCGACGCACATGAGTGCAACTTGATGTAGCATTGTTTCATGTGTGGACAGTACAAAGTACAAGTTACAAGGCTTAAATAGTGAAGTGGCTAGGGAATAGATTCGTCTTTTTTCCCATCATAATGCCTCGCTCGCCTTGACAATTTTCGAGTCGCATGTTCAACTGGCTTTTTTGCTCGCTTTTAAGGCTATTTTTCAACGATTTCCGAACGTTTACTTAGACGAAAATATCAGCCAAATAGATCTTGGAATGGCTACAGATGCAAGGAAATGACGGATAATTTTCTTGGGAACCCCCATTTTGCGGCGCCCCCCCATTTCAAAATTCCTAGATCCGCCCCTGAATAAACCTCGTTTTTGTCCTATCTACACGACTAGACAACTGTCCTTGTAAGGCTTTCTATCCTGCACCACTGACAACGCTGGAAAATTCCGAGGAAGTTTGTCTGCCAACACAGGGCGCGAACCCGAGACCTCTAGACTAGTAAGCCTGCGTCTGACTCACTGAGCCACAACGGCTCCTTATGCTAAGTGAATATTCAGTACCAAAACAGGGAGTTGGGTCGTAGAGTTGTCTAGCTCCTGCGTTTTATATCATAAGTTCTGTCATTGAGTGAAATGAAATGAAATGGGGTTTAACGTCCTACTGTTCTGCTCCGACTGGGCTAATAAAGACGAGCATACGCCATGTGGTGTGTTATGAGGGAAATTTTGCCCGGACAGCGGCACTATGGTCTACTCTTATATCGAATTCCAGCTGTCAAGGGATCTTTTATGTGCACGCCAATGTGTACACGGGACCTCGGTTTCCATCCCATCCAAATGACTAGACAGCTGTCCTTGTCAGGTCCTCCGTCCTGCATCACTGACAAGGGTAGACCGCGCCGGAAAATCTGGATGAACTTTCTTGGCCATTGCAGGGATCGAACACCCGACGTCCAGGCTAGCGAGCCAGCGTCTTACCCACTTAGCCACCGTGATCCCCATTGAGTCAAGTGGCTTCCTTTCGATCTCACACTTGTACGTGACAAGGAGTAAGGTCGCCTGCTCAACCTTGTGTTTTTCTACGGGTCTTGCGGTTTGTTAAAGTAAAATAATTCCATGTTAGTCTTGTAATGACCTAGTTTGTGTCGAGTGGACGTTGATCTTCAGTTTACTACTACGCCACACTCAAAATCATGTTATGCATGCAAAAATGGTAGTCTTTGGCCGTGAAAAAGGGAATTTGAGGGATGTTCTAGTCACTGAGTATAAAACTGCCCATAACAGACCCTGGGAAGGCCCAAAAATGGGGTATACTCATCTCATACACATGAGGTACCGGTCAAAACCAATTTTAAATGAAAGAGTACATCTCACTGAGTACGAAATAGCCCAAAACAGACGATTGTGGCCCTGGGACGTCTCAAACTGACACCCTAAATATAGACCCCCTGGGCTTGAAAAAAAGTTATACATCCGAGGTAACAGTTGAAACTAATTTTAAATGATAGAGTACATCCCACTGAGTACGACATGGCCCATTTGGCTCTGGGATGGTCCAATCTGACACTCTAAATATTGCCTGTCCCCTTCTCTCCCTAGGTTTCAAAAAGGTTATACTGACAAGTTTTGAAATATCCCCCCCCCCCCCTTTATTCGCCTTGAATATGAATGTAAGTGCAGTGCATATCGATTTGGCTAGAACAACCATCTCCTGTCATGGAAGTATATCCGAAGTGGGGTAACCATTTTGTGCACACAGTTCATAAATACACTGGCTACATCATGTTCAAGTGTTGCAATGAAACTTGGAGGACAGTGCCACATACTGGTACATTGTTACAGCTAATATGCCCTGTTGCAGTTTCATAAGAGACGGGATAGAAATAACTGACTGTTCTAGTGTGTGGCGATGTCCCCCAAGTTTCACTGCAACACCTGAACGTGGAGCAGTGAGTGTAGTTATGATCTGAGTGCACCAAATGGTCTTGTGGGGCCAGATTGAAACAAACTTTTGCCACTAACAAGTACGCTCATTGAATGAATCATACACATAAGAGCTGCACCTGTAGTGTTATTGTTGTTTTCGTACCCATTGAAACCACAATAAATGTACAAAACTGGCTATAGGGCAGTCATCAAGTACCTGCAACTGAAAGCACTAACCCCAACATAAATACATGCCGACATGACGCCCCTTCTTTTTCCACAGTAAAGAAGTGGGCTGTGGAATTTAGGTTATGTAACTGAGCTTTTAATATTTTGGGACTGGGCCTGAGGGGACTTTGTCTCATGGAGGCACTTTCTTGGTCTCTGAAATGCCATTTACTGGATTTTGGGGTCTGGGGAAAGGTTTTGCAGAATTCTGATGGTCAGAAAATACTTACAACATGAGTAAAATACGTTTTAATTTCTACTGAGATTAAATATGCAACAAGTAAAAATTCTTAAGTTCAATAGATCGCCTTAACATTTCATAATTTTAAGATTTTTTACGTATTTCTGAAACAAACCATGCTTATGATAACTTATTACCAACTGTTCGACTAATGTTATTCGTATGACCTGTCAGTCAGATGTCTGTTAAAATGTTCAAGCCCGGGTGTTGGAATTCCATGATCTGCATCTAGAAAATCAACCCAATGATTTATATCAAGGTATGTTCATTGAATCATTAGTCAGACAAATGTGTGTTTAAATAATGTTTTGGGTTGTTTTTTTTCAAAAAGGAGAAATTGATTTAAAAACCTAAATATATGGGTAGCAGGAATTTACAATATTTTATTTTTTTTAGAAAAGAATTTTTGTGACATGGTATACAATTGAAAAAAGGTAGAGAAAATCAATGGTATTAAAGATATTTGTGATAGATCCAAATACACTAGATTCATTCCCAAGAATACCAGTGATGACAAGGCTGTCCGTTTGACATTAACCAAGAATACTGGTATAAGATATATTTTCTGTTTATTGCAGTCTATATACTGCATTTTGAAATTTTTACTGTAAATGAACACTTAATGTCAATTCTGGTTGTAATCACTTCACCTTTTCATTTGCTAATATGATAAATTGACTTTTATAACTTTTGTAGATGGTGAAGCTCTATTTTCGTCTTCAAAAAAGGGAAATCTGTGGCCTATATATGTGACAATAAATGAAATACCTATAAAGTTATACAAGTTCATATATCCTTCTCAAGTAAAGCGCATTAATAACAATTAGCTGGCATTGTTAGTATATGAACATTGTGACTTACATGAAACCAATGATGGAAACCTTAATGAAGTTATCTGACGGTAAGCTGAATTGTGTTCTTCATAATGATATAATTGATTTTAGATAATCTCCATATTTCTTCTCTATGTTAACAACTATATATTCGTTTCTATTGAAAGCATAGCAGTTGTTATTCCATATATCAGTGGGACTGTAACCGTTAAAGCTCATCTATTAGCAGTATATTATAGCCAGAGATATAAAAGGGCGTCGACAAGGAACTCCTACACAGTTTTATTAGATGATGGAAAGTGTGGAACTTTCAAATATTTTGTGAAAGCATCAGGACATTTCTTTGCAGTGATTGAGGACCTAACTGATAGACTTTGATATCGAAGTGTTACTGCAAGGCCTGCAATATTACAGAAACCACCCTCTTTGTCATCATATCCAACATGTGAGACCTTTCAATAACTTAAGACTTGTCCACATATCAAGACTTATGAAGAAGTGTATTTTTATGAAATTTAACGTTGATAACACAGATACATATGTGTCAATTCCACCAAATTTGTTAGAACACAATTAATTATGCAAAGCTTGCTTGCTCCAAATGAAGTATAAGGCCAGTTGATTTATTGCCTTTGAAAAAAGAATATTGTGGTACAGTTCTATTGTCCCCCGCCTTTCGAAGAAAGCAGGGGACTATTAAAATGGGTTCGTCTGTATGTCTGTCTGTCTGTCTGTCCGTCACACTATTTGGGACACAATAACTCTCCTCCTAATTGAGCTAGAATGTTCAAACTTGGTGTAGGTGTTTATTTGGACAATGCCTTGATGAAATTCGAAGATGAGTATTTTCTGCTTAGGGTAAGCAGAGATAATCAATTTGATTGGTTGATGCTTTGGGACACGATAACTTTAGTTCTAATTAAGTGAGAGAGATGAAACTTGGTGTATAATTTCATTACCTTGACTAAGTTCGATAATGAGCATGTTCTGCTCAGGTTAAGCAGAGCGATTAGCAATTTGATTGGATGAGACTTTGGAACACAATAACTCTCTTTCTAATTGAGCTAGAATGTTCAAACTTGGTGTAGGTGTTTATTAGGTCACTGCCTTGATGAAATTCGAAGATGAATATTTTCTGCTAAGGGTAAGCAGAGATAAGCAATTTGATTGTTTGATGCTTTGGGACACGATAACTTAGTTCTAATAATGTGAGAGTGATGAAACTTGGTGTATAATTTCATTACATCAATACCTTGACTAAGTTCGATAATGAGCATTTTCTGCTCAGGGTAAGCAGATCGATAAGCAATTTGATTGGTCGAAACCTTGGAACACAATAACTCTTTCGAATTCACCTAGAATGTTCAAACTTGGTGTAGGTGTTTATTGGGTCATTGCCTTGATGAAGTGCGAAGATGAGTATTTTGCAAATAAAATTAGTTTACTGAAATCAACAATAATCATATCATGGCAGAAAAATTAGATTTTAGTACCGAGTCTAAATGGCATGTTAAATCAGAACCCTTTGATTATAGGGAAGCTTTTCTGGAGGAGGCAGAGGTATTTTTAGAGGATCCCCGGTCATGCATGCAACCCCCTTTGTACCCAAGTCAAGATGTAAGATGTAGGGAACCCCAACCTTACCCCAATACATTTGAAAGGGAGGGGAGGTTTGTAAGACATGACAATAGATATCAACCAAGAGAGGATTCCTTTAACCCCTCAACGATTCCTCGCTCTTTAGTTTATAACGGGAAATCAGATGGAAGTTGGGATACTTTTAGTGATAAGTTTATCCGTTTTGCCCTGTCCCAGCCCTGGGGGTCTCATAGCTCTCGGTGTAAGGATTATCTATGTTATTGTTTGACGGATAAGGCAGCGGAATACTTTACAAGTATAACTCGAAGATTTCCTCGCATGAATTTTAAATCAACTTTAGAAATGATGCAAAAACGCTTCGGAGGTCAGACAATTCCGGAGGCTGCTCAAGTTGAGTTTCAGACCGCAACTCAAGGTCTCAATGAGTCGATAAGTGATTGGAGTGATCGTGTACAACAGTTAGTATTACGAGCTTACTCTGGTTTGTCGTCGGATGATTTTATAGCTAGGCAATCGGTTTTGAAATTGGTTTCGGGATGTAATAACCCAGAAGCAGGCAGATTTGTCGCTAACTTGAGGTTAATTGACATCGAGGAAGCGGTTAAACGCTTGCAGTGGTTTACTCATGTCAACAGCGTAATTCCGTTAAAATCTACTTCAGATAGGAATTGGGGTAGTGGTTATCCCGGGGGAGATAGAGAGGTAGGATTTCTTAATGCACCCGAGATTGGAAATTGTCCCCGAACAGATAGGAATGATGACTATGATTCGGCTAAGTTTAATTCTCGCCAATCTCGGTCCTCGCTCTCTCGACGAGTATATAAAGACCCGAGATCTCCTCGTGTTAGTCGTACTTATTACTACCCTGAGTCAAGATCACCCAGTCCCTCGCAAGTAGGATTTAGGGAATTGCCTCAAGCAGATATGCAAACAGCAGTGGAATATAGTCCGGCATATCCCCATGTACGTAGAACTAGTCCTTCGCCTGTGCGCAATCAAGTTAAACCTCCCAGTTTAAATGTTAAGGCCAACCCTGAAAAACCTAAAGAGGAGTCTGAAATAGGTCAGATGAAGACGGAAATAACTCAACTTAAAGACATGATAGCCATTTTAATTTTAACTTTAAATAGGAGAAGGTCCTCCCCTTCACCTAATAGGACAAGTGTGACATGTTTCGGATGTGGACAGGTGGGACATTATAAGAGTGAATGTCATTTGCGACCTTCTAATTCGCAATTACCTCCCTCTGCAATGAAACAATTAAGCTTTAAAGACAGTGATAATTTAAACGATCAAGGGACGAGGCAGTAGGCCTTCCCTCGATCCCTGTTGAACAAGGCCCAAACCTGAAACAAGCACCCCTACCTGAACCCGTAGACAAATGTCATGTTGACATTGCCCCTATATCCAAGGTTGGGAGGAGTGATAGTGTTTCTAAGCCTGATGATGAAATTTCTGTTGCTAGATTACCCTCTGTTATTGCATATAGAGTCCCTTTAACAATAGAAAATTTAGTTACTGAGTCGTTAATTGACATTGGTACGGATTGTACTATAATATCGCCTGAGGTTTATGATCAGATCGGAATTAAGCCACCCAAACTTAGGGATATTACCATACATGCAGCAGCCGAAAATATGACATTTCCTGGATTCCTAATTGGCCCCGTTACTCTCCGAATAGGGTCTGTTACGTTCACAGATAATGTTTATGTAGCCCCAATAGCTGATACAGCCCTTCTGGGGTTAAATTTTCTTAGAAAATAGAAAGTTATCATTGACTTTTTACATGAGTGTTTACTAGTAGGTGATGAGACTATTCCCATAGTAACAGGACTAAGGCCTACGTGTAATACTGATAGTACTCAATATACTGCCCAGGTTATGGTCCCTACTAAAACTATTATTACGGCTAGGTCAGTCACTCGTCTACCTTGTAAAATGGATAGGACATTAAAAGATTATATGATAGAGCCTATAGAATGTGAACAGTTACTTATCGGTCGTACTCTTCATTCGAATACTGAGTATCCCACGGTATGTTTGATTAATGCGTCTGATAAGGAAATTGTTTTGAAATCTAATGACATAATTGGACAAGCCTGTGAGGTTGGAAAGGAATCAATATTTCCTATCCCCTTAGGAGATTCTTTCCCGGGGTCCCCCACCCTTAACCCTGTAGGTCCCTCCAAGGTCAAGGAGGTATTAAATGAAGATGGTATCCAGGAGATACCTGAACATTTAGTTTCTTTATATGAACGATCAATTAAGCATTTGTCAAGCGTCCAAGCAAAGCAATTAGCTGAATTATTGATTGAGTTTAGTGATGTTTTTGCTCAAACTGAATATGACTTAGGAAATTTCACTTCTATAGAACATGCCATTCACCAGGGCTTGCCACGAGCAAATTGGAGGCGAGTAGATGACTACTCACGCAAATGTAGACTTGCGCGAGTGAGGCGAGTACATGTATTTACTCACGCAGAATGATGTGCGTGAGTAGCCATTTAAATTTCATGTGCCTAATGGCAATGCTCTTGTCACTTCGGTGGAAGCGGACATTGAATAAAGCTATTTCACACACAATTAAGGGTGTGACGACTAAGCAAACCTTGAACCGGTTAGTCGGCGGCTAAAAAAACGAACCGATTAGGTTTAGTCGGTAATGAAAACTAACTGAAAAATATTAGTCTTCCATAGTCTACAATACACGCTAATATACTGGCCTTTATATACAGAGCTTAAAACTGTAATGGCGACATACATACAGTTCTATGTTTTATGTGTCCAGTACATTCAAAAATTTTGTTTTGTTTGTACTATGCAGTTTGTTCAAATCTCCTGTTTAACCTTTTTAATAAAAGTAATAAATACAACATATAAAAAACTTCAAACAATGACGTATTGATCAAAAATATTAGTGATAAACCGACGAGAAAGCGTATCTGGGGATCAGCTCAGTGCGCATGCCTATTGACCTAACCTGGAGGATTGCTTGTTTCTGATTGGGCACTTCAACCATTGACCTTAGCGACCGACCAATCAAATAATGTATTCTTAAAATAACTTCATTAGGTATGCAAAAACACACTCGCTTGTAATCGCGAGAATATCCACGACCGATTACGGAATATAGTATATATATACTGTCTCGTTATTATTATTGTCGACCATTTATCAATGATGTAGCTTATTGCTTATTCGCCCCCATAATTGTCAATCGTTAATACATGTAAGATGGTGCATTGACTATCGAGCTCTTAATGCAGTTACGACTAAGGATGTATGTCCTTTACCTATTATCGAAGAATGTTTAGATACCCTTGCAGGTAATCAATGGTTCTCTAAGTTAGATGCAAACTCTGCATATTGGCAGATCAAAGTCAAACCTGAAGATCAAAAGAAAACAGCCTTTCTGACTAAATTTGGGCTCTTCGAATTTAAACGCATGCCATTTGGATTGACCAATAGTCCCTCCACGTATAGTCACGCTGCAAATTTAGTTTTACAAGGTCTGAACTGGAATATATCGTTGCCGTTTATCGATGATGTGCTAGTTATGGGGCAAAAATTTGAAGATCACATATCTAATCTTAGAACAGTGTTAGCACGTTTTCGTCAGTACGGGTTAAAAATGAAACCTAAAAAGTGTGAATTATTCAGGCAAGAAGTAGAGTTCCTAGGCCGTATTGTGAGCAATAATGGTATAAAAATGAGTGATAAACACTTAGCCCCGGTGAGAGATTGGCCAATTCCTAGAAATACCAGGGAGGTAGAAAAATTCCTGGGATTCGCCAATTATCATCGTGTCTTTTTAAAAGGGTACGCAGAGAAGGCGCTGGCCTTATACGCTATCACGGGTAAAAAACCTTTTTATTGGGGGGAGGAGCAGCAAGAGGCTTTTGAAAATATAAAGACTGCTTTAATAACTACCCCAGTTTTAGCATTACCTAATCAAACAGATCCTTTTGTCTTGGATACTGACGCGAGTAATTTGGCAGTAGCTGCAGAATTAAGTCAGATCCAGGATGGGCTAGAGAGAGTAATAGCCTATTCAAGTTTTTCTCTAAAACCTGAACAGCAGCGTTATTGTACAACGTGGAAAGAATTACTTGCGGTTGTTCGATTTACCCGTCAATTTAGGCATTATCTCTTGGGTCGTCCTTTTACGGTCAGGACTGACCATAGTAGTCTTACCTGGTTACTTAAGTTTAAACGCCCTAATGGACAGTTAGCTAGGTGGATGGAAGAACTTGCCCAATATGATATGACTGTAAAATATCGACCAGGTCCCAAACACCTAAATGCAGACGCCCTGTCTAGGATACCTGTGTCAGGCCCGTGTCCTGATTTTGCCCTGAATGTACGTCCTAGTGATTTGCCCTGTGGAGGTTGTAGATATTGTGTAAGAGCCCATGAAAATTGGTATGAATATCAAACTAATGTCGAGGAAGCTGTCCCCTTAATTCCACCCAAAATTAATAGGAAACCCCCTATGGATATTGATCTAAATAGTTTTAAAGGGGAATGGCAAGATAAAATTAATGAAAATCTTGGTACTACCGATTTAGATGGTTTGCTAACAACTTGTGCTCTGATAGTTTCTCCACAAAATATTCAGGGAAATCCCCAAGTTGTAACTTTGACTCAGGACGATTCGGGAATAGATTTATCAGGCAAATTAGAGGAAGAAATTAAAGTAGGTCAAAGTCGAGATGCTGATCTTGCGATTTTGTTAAATTGGATGATTAATAAGATAAGAGCCAGGGGAGGGTGAATTATTTCTAGCTAGTCCTGCCTCTAAAAGTTATTGGATCAATCAGAAATTATATTATCTTGATGAAAATCAAATTTTATATAGGAAAGACCTGGACGGTCATTCTCAACTAGTAGTGCCCAAGCTCTTAGTTTCTGAACTTTTACGATTAAATCATGATGTCCCTCTGGCGGGTCATCAAGGTAGGGATCGAACTAGACATAGAATCAAAACAAGATACTATTGGTATGGGATGACTCAAGAAATTAAGTTGTATGTCGCGTCCTGTAAGCAATGTAACCAAAGTAAGAAGGCAACTAGGATAGCTAGACATAATTTGGTCAATTACCATGCGGGGGCACCTATGGAAAGAGTTCACTTAGATTTTCTAGGCCCTTTGCCTAAATCACATCAGGGAAATGAGTATATTTTGATGATGGTGGATCAATTCACCAAGTGGGTAGAATGTATCCCTTTGCCATCTCAAACTGCGGAAATAACAGCTCAAGCCATGGTCAATGAATTCTTTTCGAGATTTGGAGTTCCGTTCCATATTTTTATTGATCAGGGTCGGAATTTCCAAAGTGACCTATTTATATCCTTATGTGATTTATTGAAAATACATCGAGCCCGCACTACCCCTTATCGTCCTTCATCCAATGGTCAGGTGGAACGATACAACCGGACATTAATGGATGCCTTACGTTGCTATATGGGGGACACGCAAGCTGATTGGGACATTTATTTGCCTCAGTTAGCAGGTGCCCTTCGTTCTTCTGTAAACCGGTGTACGGGGTATACGCCCAATAAGTTAATGTTGGGAAGAGAAGTTAACATGCCCGCGGAGTTAATGTTTGGATCTCCATCGGAGGATCAGGAACCCTTGCCTGATGTGTATTTGAAAAATCTTAAAGAAAATATTACTAAATCGCATGAAATGGCACGTAAGACTTTGCAAACTCGCCAAAAAAGAATAAAAAAGGATTATGATGTAAAAATCTGGATACCGCATGCCTCAAGGGGAAGAATAAGAAATTAAGTCCATATTGGAAAGGCCCAGGGGTGATTGATAAGGTTTTGACCCCTTATCTTTTACGGGTTAAAACACGTAATGCCCAGTCTATTATGCATCATGATCAGGGCTGTCGGTAATTTTTCACAGTTGATTAGCAGCACTGCTAATCAAAAAGTCCAATTTTGCCAAATTTGATTAGCAAATTTAAAAATTGATTAGCAGTTTTTCAGTTTCAACGTAAAACACCTAAATAACAAGATATTACTTTAATTCATAACAAATATGATTAGATTCCATTCTGACTATTCTTTAAATTCTTAGATTTTTTAGCACTGCCACAATTACTTGTGACAGTTTGTGAATGTGATGTAGACATTTAGTTAGGTCTTATGTCTGAAGCCAATTCTTGACAGTGACTTCCGAAGCTCCACTCAATTTAATTGTTATTTTTTGTCACGTTAGAAATCTTCGTTAGAAAACAATTTGTCTGCTTTTTATCGTGTATTAGTTTACTATTTTTGTTCAATCGGGCGCACCTCGATTAACTAGACACACGCGATATAAACAATAATATTTTACGGGAATTTTTACTTTGATTTATCATTTTAAAACACGTTAACATGTATTTATTTTTTTATATTTTATTTACAATGCGTGGGGGATACACTGGATTTATTTCTTTCAAAATGAATATGATATAATTACTTGATGTCTCGCAATGTGTGCGGTACGCACAATACTGGATCTTCAATGAGTCGTGTTCTATTTTTCACTCGGCAACCCGGCATATCTCTGCAGATTTCACTCGGCCAACTTCGGTCATTCCTCTACACCAAACCATGTTTCCAAACAGAGTTATCTTTCCGTGACCCGCAAATTATATTTTTAACTGGTTTGCTTTTGGCGCAATATTCTGATGTTTAGGCTAACACTGTTTTTAACGGCGTCAGCTTCTTATATTTATTGGGCTACAAACACTAAACAGTTGTCTTTTATTTTCTGAGGAGATTTTCTGACCTGGGTAATGTAAATGAAGTTTGTTACTTTATAGTAGGCTAGTATTTGACTAAAACTGCATAAATCAAATCTTAATCATAGATGTACCGATTATAAATAATTTTTTTTGCTGACGAAGTCTTTTCTAACTTTTGGGACCAATCCTATGGGATACACGATGAATAAAAGAATGACCGAATAGACAAAGTTCAGCCATAACCGCTTAATTGCTTTTATTTAAAATGATCAAGAAATCAAGAAATTTCGTAAAATTAGGTAGAAGCTAAACCTTACGTCAAGTGATGGCAGTGTCGTAGTTCCAAATGGCGGCGATCGGTAGGGAAATCATACGATAGGCCTATTGTCTCGAGAAGATAACTCAGTTTGGAAAATGTATCAAGGATCAAGTGACAAGTCGTAGAGTTATATCATTGAAATATATACTGTCAGTATATATTTCTTTGGCTATATTATAGTTTCTATATACCGGTATATAGCTCTGCCGAGGTTTTCCGGAATCTGTCGAAGTTTGCCGAATGAAAAATAGAATTCAACTCATTGTTAAAAATATAATTTGCGGGTCACGGAAAGATAACTCTGTTTGGAAACATGGTTTGGTGTAGAGGAATAACCGAAGTTGGCCGAGTGAAATCTGCAGAGATATGCCGGGTTGCCGAGTGAAAAATAGAACACGACTCATTGAAGATCCAGTATTGTACGAGTGGTACTACTTGATTCCCTATTTCCGGTTTAATAGTCCCTATTCATAGAGTTATGTCCCTGTGTTATATAGTATTGTGTCTGGGTAGTTCGAGAAGAAAATGTCACGCGGAGAATTCAGTTTTGTTTATAAAATTTTATTCAACATTTTATACACATTGAAAGTGTTGAGTAAGCCTTCTAGTCTTCAAAATGTGGATTATTCTTGTGTCAATATCCAAAATGACAGGCATATTAGTGATTCGCAGTAACTGCGAATCAAAAACGTTAGATTTTAATTTTTGGTTAGCAACGGACAACATATGTATCGCAAATTGCGCTGCGATACTGGTTGTCGGCAGCCCTGATCATGATTCATGACCGAATAAAGCCTTGTAAAGCATTATAGGAATAAAATCATGAGAGGAGATAATCCTACCCCAGTGCGTCCTACACGTAAAATCTATTGTGTTTGCCGAAAACCATGGGGACGAGGATTTGGAATCCAGTGTGATCATTGTTTAGAGTGGTTCCATGGACGGTGTGTTAATCTAACCCCTGAGGAGGCGGAGTCTATAGATATATATACCTGTCCCATTTGTGATTCCTCTTAAAATTTTATATCCATGTCAATAGTTTTAAAATGAGTGTTTTTGTATGGGGATTTTTATCTCTGTCATTCAAGTTTAACTTTAGTTTTTAATGTTTATGCTTTTTTCCCTCCTTGAGTGTATATAGGACATTGGTTAGTCGGTGGTATTCTGTAGGGTTAATTTGTTTCCCCAAGGAGGGTCCCCTTTTATAAAGTTGGGGGGTGTTTAGTAAAATTGCCCAGTCTCCCTTGTGTCTATAATGGACTGGGCCAGTTTTAATAGTGGGCTGGTCCGATGCATGTGCTTTTAGAAGTTATAAAAGGCCACATTGATATGCACATGCTCTCTCACTCTCAATAGCAAGTTCTCTGCCCTCTATGCTGAGTTGGAAACCTGTGTTTGACTAGAAGTGTAATAAGAGTTGGTGTTGTGGTGTAAAAGATATTAAAAGAGATCGGTTGATAAGTACCCTTTTATCTATAAATATAGTGGTGAAAATATACTTAACTGTACTGGGGAATCACCCCTTGACCCATCAAGCCTTACTTGGCCATCGCAGGTTAGGTCAATAGGGGGGTGAAGCCGTGGGGCTTAACCTGATCTAAGTGTCAGATAAACACCCGATTTTACAATAATATGAAAAGCCTGAATGGGTTGTAAATAGCTCATTTTTTCACCTTTAAATCAAAATGACCAGAAAACGAAATTGAAATTAAAAAATTAATGAAATATGAAAGCTTAAAAAGTATATATGCATTCCGCCAAAAAAAAATATAATAAATACATTTCAAGAGAGGATTAACTTTACTTTTCAGTATGGATATACGGAATTTTGGATTAAGCCCCGCATTTTTTTATTTATAGTATAAATCTATGAGTCATGGTCATCCAGCGATTTTCGTAGTGAGGGCTGGCTTGATTCGCAGTTAATGTCAACATTAGAGGAAACGAGGAGGCAGGTCGACTCGCCAACGAAGGTCTCAAGGACACAGAACCACTCCGCGCCATAGACTACAGCACCACGGAAATCTACAGTATGGTTAAAAGACAGGTCAATTCATTCTGGGAATTAAAACTCGTTGAACTTGATACATACAGATTCCGACTGGATGACAAAATCTACACGAAGACAACGATCAATCACCCTAGAAGAGATATATGCAGACTTATATCGAAACTAAGGATGAAAGAGCGGCTGCAAGACTACAAACACCAAGTCATCGTCTGTGAATGCGGAGAAGAATGTACCACCAACCACGTCCTGGTAGACTGCGAGGTATACAAGGAGGAGAGAAGGGAACTAGTGAGAATGATGGAGACTAACAACATACCATTCAACACTAGGAACTTACTCTTCCCGAGAACAGATCTGAAACTGCAAATCTTCGAAAAAATCAACGCCTTAATGGACACAGTTGGACTAAGTAGAATAGTGAAGTAAGAGGGGGGCACTACATAGGGGATTTATACCAAACTGGCAGGATAGTGGGGTATGATCAGACGGACGGACTCGGCATCTAAACACCATTCCGGCAAAAAAATAGACATTAAACCTACAGAGTGGGATAGGGGAGTAAGGGGAGGTCAAGATAAGACGGGCCTGGCACCTAAACACAAATCCCACAAAGATGACATCTACCAAACTAGCAGGATAGTGGAGCAAGGGGAGTTACGGTCAGACGGACTCGGGACCTAAACACTATTCCGATAAAGAAACAGATACCAAACCCATAGAGTGGGATTGTGGAGTAAGAGGAGGTCACGATAAGACGGGCCTGGCACCTAAACACTAATCCCACAACGAAGACATCTACCAATCCAGAAGCAGAAGAAAACATCTACCAAACGATATGTTTTTTACTAAATAAAGGGAAGAACTTCCCACAAAACCCAATCCATAGCCTAAGGCCAAAAATGGAAAGATTGCAAAATCATATTCTAAAAACAGGAAGCAGCTTCGGCTCTCCTATTTCTTGTCTGCGATATCACTTATGTGGAAGCAGACGTAAAACACCAGGATACTACTACTACTGTACTCACATATACAAAACTTCGAGCGGGAATTTAAAGACGTTAATTCCCCGAGACAAGTGCTATTTCGGTTAGTAATTTTTTGAACCGGTTCAACAGTGCAACCCGAACCGTGACCGGATAACCGAGTGACCTTTTACATCCTTAGTTGTGTCCAGTGGATGTTAAACTCTCCCTCTTTCTCTGGGATCATCAGGATTTCCCCGCATAGTTCCACCTTGTCTGGCTAGGGAAAACGTTTAGTTATTCGGAGTAGCGTGCAGGGTTGGAATTTGATTTAAGAGGAAGCAATAGCGCTAGCGTCATAGTCTGGTCAAAATTTCCCTCATCGCACACTGCATGGTGTATGTCCATCCTCATTAACCCAGTCGGTACAAAAGAGTAGGACGCTAAACCCCATAAAACAACCCCCCCCCCTCCCAGGTTATGAATTATGAGAGAGAGAGAGAGAGGGAGAGAGAGAGAGAGGGGGGGAGAGAGTTTAACGTCACAATCTAGTGGGCTTTAGTTAGCAGTGGAAGGAATCTGAAAGAAACTCCATCCATGAGGTGGGATTGAAACAACGCTACCTAACTCAGTGACATACCTTATGATCAATAGTTCACGCGTTAAAGCCCCCCCCCCCCCCCCACCCTTTTTGGAAAAAATATAACAAATTATTTCTTTAAACCATTTATTCAGTGATACCTACAGTTTTTAAAGCTTTTATATAAGAATGATAAATAGTAACGAAAAACAAGAATATAATAATATTTATATTACAACACAATAATTTTACATAAAACTGTAGTAGAAATAAAGCCTTATTTTACCCCCACCCCTAAAATGATGCCCTACGTCAAACATTCACTCCACCGTCACACATCAAAAACACAATAATACAATAAATACATCGGACAACTGAAAAACGCATATGGCCATAGAAAAATCTAGACTCGGTCTAACCAGTTATTGAACAAGAGAGGACCAAGCACCATCGTTAAAGAGGTTTAAGACCCTACACCAATCAAAAATGTACCAAATCCACCATGTAATATCAAGATCTTTACATAACTGTTTGTGATTGACCGAAATGGACGTACGTAGGACACGACAATACACGTCCATATTGAATGTGCACAGTGTTCGTATGAGCTCGATGTGAACGACGGTGTAGTCTTGACCATCCAGTGGCACCAAGGTCATGGTTTCATGTACAGTAGTGGACAAAAAGAAATTTAAAATGGGGGGTTTGGGGAAGAGTATTTTTATCATATGGAATGAAATTCGAAGATGGCGAATTATCTTGCCGGAAAGCCAGTTAATCTGTTTTACTCTTGGTCTGTAGTTGCCTAGGTAACGGTCGACGCTGCAGAAACTGCCGGTCCATTAATTTATCCATAATACAGGTTGGTAAGAGACCATTCAATATGGCAAACATCTGAAAATAAAAATCAAATAAAACGGGGTTTACCGTCCAACTTTTCTGATCCTACTGGGCTAATGAAGACGGAAAAACTCCATACAGTGTGCTATGAGGGGAATTTTGCCTGGACAGCGGCGCTGTAACCTGTTCTAATATCGAATTCCAACTGCCAAGGTTTCTTTTACGTGTACGCCAATGTGTACACGGAACCTCGGATTTCCGTCCCATACGAACAACTATGCATTGTTCTTTGTCAGGCCCTCCGTCCTGCACCACTGACAATATAAAGCATTCCAACAATAATTTGAGATAGTGGAGACAGCGCCAGGTTTGGCGTGAGGTCTGAGGGATTACCCGAGAATGTTTTAAAATCAGAGTCTGTGAAACAATATCTCTTCTCATTTACATGTTAAACATTAGAGTGGAGTCAGCACGGTGATAATGAAATGAAATGAAATGGAGTTTAACGTCCTACTGTTCTGCTCCTATGCTGGGCTAATGAAGACGGGATACGCCATACAGTGTGCTATGAGGGAAATTTTGTCCGGACAGCGGCACCACGGCCTACTCTTATATCGAATTCAAACTGCCAAGGGATCTTTTACGTGCATTCCAATGTATACACGGGACCTCGGTTTTTCGTCTCATCCGAAGGACTAGACAGCTGTCCTTGTCAGGGGGAACCACGCCGGAAAATCTGGATGAACTTTCTCGGCCAATGCAGGGATAGAACACCCGACCTCCAGGCTAGCGAGCCAGCGTCTTACCCACTTAGCCACATGATAATGCTTCGTGTGTTTATTTGTTAAATGAAAGTAGCAGGAAAACACCTCTGCTCGAGTTTAGGTCCAAACAGTTTTAGTTTAATTCTGCATTTATAAAAGTTTTATATTAGCCACGTTTGGTCACTGTGACGTCACACTTAACTGTCTAGTAACGTAACGTGACTATATTCATGTCTAGGGCATATCCATGTGTGACAACTACGATTTAAAGGCTCAATACCACTCTTGTTGTAACTGAATAATATGTCCCAATCTTTATTCTGGTCAACAAATTGTACTATTTTACAATATTCCAATTAATTGATGATGCAAATTTCATGTTAACACAACTAATTTAAAAAATTGGAAAAATCCAACTAAATGATTTGAAAAGCCTAACTTAAACCTTTTCAAATGTGACTTGGGTTTAAAAATATTTCGAACCATCTTGAGAAGTAAAATAGGATGTAATGGATAATTTACACAACAACAGGTAGGACACTTAAACATCTAATACGTAGAATAAGGCTATTATTTATTTTCTGGAGCTGTCAAACCAGCAAGAGTGTTACTGTCCCTTTAAAGCGAGATCAAGCCTTCTATTGAAGATGGTCACGTACAAGCTTATGATTGAAACCACGTCACTTGACTCAATGATAGACCATACGAACTACCACTCGACCGCCCGAACCCCTCAGTTTGGTCGAGGACACGAGTTTAGAGAAGAATACAACTTACACAGAAAACATCAAACCATTGGTTACCACCAGGTATAAGATATCTAGTCTCAGGTTCGACATTTAATAGCGCATCTTTAAATGCTTCTAGTACTGGTTGTATAGTAGGACTGGTTGTTCGAGCACCAGATTCTATAGCTCTACAGAAAGAATCATGATATTCTCTGCCGTACACTTCCCGTATTTCTTCACTGGCATTATTCCACATGACATCTAAATCATTCTTTATTCTAGCTTGCTACAAAAAAAAACCCCAACAAAATAAAAAAAACAACAAAACAGGTTACTTTTAAAAATCAATTAAACATACATTATTCAAGAGTCAAATCTACCTATTGCAGGTCTTCCTTTAGGCCTGAAATGTTATCTAAATTATTAATTAGACATTAATGAAAGGCAGTGGCTATTGTTAGGACGAGTCGTAAAAATATTTCTCATGCTATTGTTACGACGATGCTTTCACACCCCTCCATCGGCGAAGTAAAAAACTGAATAGTCGTAAAAATAGTCCTAACCCTAACCCGTCCCATCTCTTAATTGCTGCCTTCAGTTCTGAAAACGTTTAAAATACTGCTCTTTTTGCAAAGCTGGTGATGGGGAGATTGGCAGCAATTTTGGAATTCGTTCTAATTTTGGCTCAGACTCGTCGTAACAATAGCCACTTACTTAATGAAATGGGCTAATGAACACAGAAAAACGCCATACAGGTTACTTTCTAAAATCAATAAAATCTTATTTCGTTCAATTCACGTGTTGTCCTATCTATTCTGTTATTAAATGTGAAACCACCTTGGCTCTGTGTGAAGACCCTACTCACTAACCAGCAGGTCCCCTGGTAGCTCGTACGTAACTAACGTACGAAAATTAAATGGTAGCTGACTTTTTTTTTCGCACGTATACAGTGAATGGCCATTTTGCTCAGTAATCCCAGCCAGAATTTGGCTATTTTTTTAAAATTGCGTTAAAGTTTTAAATTTTTGTTTATAACTGAAATAAATTAACTTTTAGTCAATCCCCACGCTAAAAACATTAACAGAATTGATTGTGTATATCTGAAATAGAAACGGCCGAAGCACAAAATAGTGCCAACATGCCGACTTCAAATCTAGAGTTGTAGATGATGTTATTTTTGTGAAAAATCATTGGAAGAAGCGATGAGACGTTCTGTACGGATTATACAGTCCTAAAGGCTGCAAGAAGGCTATTGTTTACAATGTAACATTGTGTCTTGTAATGTTGATAATGATCATAACGATGGTGTTTACATTTGTTTGTTGATGTGACCTCATGACCTGTGACGTTTAGATAACGTCATGGATATCATGGCTATTCACTGTGCCAGAGTCACTTCTCAGCAGGTAGGGTGAGTCTGTCGTTCAGATTGGTGTTAGCTTCCGGTGTTTGACCCCCCCCCTCCCCCAACTCATGACGTCAACTGGCAGAATATCGCCATTGAAGAGACGACCACTGTCAAGATTGGTCGCATTATTTCTGTTACGTCTTTTTTGTAAATCATTTTTTTCCCTTTATTTTTAGTGAATCCTGTACAGCGCAGTGGACGCTTACGACTGGCCCCCGGAACCATTCACTTGATTTGATATTTGTTTATTTTTTGCAATGTCAATTTTCTGTCTTGTCTGCAGGTTTATCTTCTAATCCACGGCGCGATCAATTCACGACAATGTTACCATATTGAAAGGAACAAATGTAACCCCCAAAATCTATTAAACTTTGATTTTTAAAATGAAGACTCACCCCTTCTTCGTTGAGACAACCTGTTATACCCCCGTAATTACCAGGCTGGATAATCGAGGTTTTTATTCCAAATCGTTTCATTTCCAGACGTAAAATATCCGAGAACGCTTCTCCACCGTATTTGGTAATACCGTAAGCTGAGTCGTATGGTAGTGCAATACGACCTTTACAACTGGTAACATTTACTATACGACCTGCAAAACATGAAATAAAATGAGGTTTAACGTCCAACTGTTAGGGTGATCCATGTACTCACAGAAATACAGTCCACTGCTGATAGTTCGAGACTACCACTGAAGCGTGCACATTCGCCGTGCCGAGACCAACTTTCTGACAGTATGATACTATAAATAGCCATGGCACGTGCAATTCTCTACAAATCTATCAACTATTACAGCCGTAAAAAATTTATTGTTGACGAATTTGAATAGCAGTTAAATTAAGCTTCTTGGTTATTACAGCAGATTTAGAAATTACGTTCGTTTCATTTTTTAAATCGCTTTATCATTAACTGTACCGTTAAGAGCGGCATCTTTTGGTTTAGTACAAATAATATCTCTGAATCACTCGGGTTAGGCAGGAACATGATACTAGCAGTAGTTTCATTTTACTTTTACAAGCTTCTTAAAACGATTGTTGAGCTACCTAACGTGCTTATTTCTAAATTCAATTTCTTGTTCTAGCTTTCTGTTACGTTTCGTAAAAAAGTAGTCTTGATTATCACGACCTGTCAATCAGACGTAGAATGGTCGATTGACTGGTTAAGCGAGACTAATTTCAAAACAAGGGCACGTAACCTATCTTTTACTCAAAAGTGTCTGGATGTTATGGACAACTCTTGGAACCAGTTTTCAGTCTATTATTTATACAGGATTAATGGTCATAGCTTATTAAGTACAACATGATCGTTTATTTAGTGACTATAATTGTGTGAAACTGATTTGAGGCTTGGCATATATATAAATATTGTGGCGTAATTGTCGAGATATATGGAGATATTTATTTATGGTGGGTCACCCTACGTACAGCTTCGACTGGGCTAATGAAGACGGACATACGCCATGCAGTGTACCATGGGGGAATTTTGCCGGACAGCGGCACTACAGCCTACTCTTATATCAAATCGGGGGGTTGGATGGCCGAATGGTTTGTCATTGAGTCAACTGGAATGGTTTCGAATCCACGGTTGTACGTGACAAGGAGTAGGGTCGCCTGTCCAACCTCGTGGGTTTTCTCCGGGTCCTCCGGTTTCCTCCCACTGCTAAAGACCCCTACGCACAAGCGAATTATTGAAATAAAATTAAAACCATATGTTAGTCCCGAAATGACCTCTCTCTCTCTCTCTCTCTCTCTCTCTCTCTCTCTCTCTTCTATCTATCAAATCTCAACTGTCAATCCTTGTCGGATTTAGCGGGGAGAAGAAGAGACGTGGCTGGGGAGGGGATGACCAAAATTTTAAGTTATAAAATTGGTATCCAGTGGCTATCTTTTTATCGGGACCTCCGCAAAGTAAAACATTTAATTGGTCGTGGTTGGTAGACAGTAATCTGATTAAAATACAAATCTATATTTAGTTTCTCCAGTACATGAAGATCTGACCGGTTGTAGTGGAAGGTCGTGTCAAGTGTCATACGAGTAGCCTCGGATACCCACAGTTCCCCACAGGCCGTTTCATTGGCTGACTCCTCAGATCAACCAGAACGCTGGTTATATAACTCTCCCAGACAAGTAAAACGAAATATTGAACTATAAAAAATGAAACGAAATAGGATCTGTGTTTTAATTAGATTGGGTTGGTCGGGGTAAATGTTACCTTTAGTCTGTCGTACAAGTGGTAAGAAGGCTTTAGTTACTCTGACCATACCATACATATTGACATTACCAATATCTAAATACTGTTTCATCGTACAAAACTCAATATCACCAACAAAATTAATACCAGCATTATTAACAATACCCCATAAACCTACAATATACAAAACAATATAATTACCATTATATCATTGGTATTAACAATACCCAAAAAACCTACACTATACAGGGGGGGGGGGGGGGGGGTGGATGGCTGAATGGTTAGCGTGCGCGAGCTGTATCATAAAGTCTGTCATTGAGTCGACTGGCGTGGTTTCGAATTACCGGTTGTACGTGACAACAAGGAGTAGGGTCGCCTGTCCAACCTCGTGGGTTTTTTCCGGGTCCTCCGGATTCCTCCCACTGCTAAAGACCCCTATGCGCAAGCGAATTATTGAAATAAAATTAAACCATATGTTAGTCCCGAAATGACCTAGTTTGTGTCTCTATCCCTACACTATATAAATACAATATAACTAATCTACCATCTTGTGTTAAAGATCACTGCAGGTATCTGATGTCGAGAAGCTAAGCAAATAAACGTGGATCATATTACCTGTATTGTTTTATAAATAATGAAACAGGATTGATAATCTGTTTAAAGAAAATGACTAAAAAGAAGCTGATAATCTTAATTAAAGATGCATTATGTAAGAGCTAAATCTGCTTATTGCAGGCTTTAAATGTTCTAGAAACTAGTATTTAGACATTTATTAACGTGATACACGATCGCCATTTTATATTTAATTTTTAAAAAAAGGGTGAATCGGGACTGATTAACAAGTTTCCTTGAGCTACAATAATAAACAATCGATACCACATTTTGTCAAAACTTCTAACAGTGATAACTTCACTTAGAATAAAGAAATTTGAATGAAATTTGAATATATTCATTTTGTATATTCATCTATTTTTGAACTATTATAGCAAGAGCGGTAAGTGTTTTATTTAAATCTTATATAATGTATCTTTAATCATAGTAATAATACAGAGAGAGAAATGTGGGGTTTAACGTCCACTCGACACAAACTAGGTCATTTCGGGACTAACATATGGTTCAATTTTATTTCAATAATTCGCTTGCGAGTAGGGGTATTTAGCAGTGCGAGGAATCCGGAGGACCCGGAGAAAACCCACGAGGTTGGACAGGCGACCCTACTCCTTGTTGTCACGTACAACCGGGGATTCTAAACTGAACGTATGTGCAAGCGAGTTATTGAAATAAGATTGAACCATGTGTTATTCCGAAATGACCTAGTTTGTGTCGAGTGGACGTTAAATCTCTTCGACCATGTTTCCGGACCTACATCAAGTGGAGTTTTAAAACGAAAGTAAGCACTCACCGGTGTTTCCACACATTTGCTCCACCTTCTGTAAACACCCAGTAACACTTTCATCTTTACCGACATCCATTTGTAAAACATGGAGTCGATCAGAGTTGATGTTTTTAAGTTCATTGGCACCTGTTCCATTTTCATGTAAACAGGTAGCAAAAACATTAAATCCTAAATCATCCAAGTATTTAGCTAAACCATGACCAAAACCTACAAAGTACAAATAGTTTAATCACTCCAACGTTTTCCTCAATATTTGAGTTACTCCATGTATTACTCAATATTTGAATTACTCATTTAAATTACTCAATATTTGAATTACTCATTATAACTCACACATTTAAATTACTCAATATTTGAGTTACTCCATCTATTACTCAATATTTGAGTTACTCATTATAACACACACATTTAAATTACTCAATATTTGAATTACTCAACGTATTACTCAATATTTAAATTACTCAATATTTGAATTACCGAAAGTACTTCTCAATATTTAAATTACTCAATATTTAATATATACTGATTATAGTACCGATATTTTAATTATTCAAAGTATTACAAAAAATAAATAAATTAATCATTATAATTCAAATATTTAAATTCACCACAGTAATACAAAGTAATACAAATGTTTAAATTCTTCTTCTTGGTACAAATATTTAAATTACTCATTATATAGCATAAATATTTAAATTACTTATAGTATTAAAATATTTAAATTACTCACAATAGTACAAATGTTTCAATTACTCAAAGTATTAAAATATCTAAATAACTCAAATTATTACAAATATTTAAATTACTCAAATTATAACATGGCTATTTAAATTACTCAATATGCGATAATCAATTTCTTGCACAGACGGGCAAGATTATCTATTGTCCCCAGAACTTCAAATTATCTGTAAATATTTGCTGAGTATATTTATTTGATGTTTGTATGGATGTGTGGGTGTCTAATATTTGCTGATCTGCTGAGTTTGTTTATTCGATGTTTGTGTGGATGTGTGGGTGTCTGTTTTTTGGGGTTGTTTTTTTTTTAGTTTATGAAATTTGAAAGGTATACTAGTCATTTTTTTTCCATCGTCGCCGTCTTTATTAGCCCAGTCGGAGCAGAACAGTTGGACGTTAAACCCCATTTCATTTCATTTTTCCATCGCCGCGAATATCTACCGTCAGTTGGCCGCACGATAAGATCTCTGCTGTCTTCAATTACAGATTCTAGAAATATATTGTTAGTGGAAATTTCATTGAGACAAACACGACATTTAACATACCTGAATCACATCCAGTTATTAAAACATATTTTCCCTCCGTCTTCAAAAACTTTGCCGCCTTTTTACGAATTACAGTGTAGGCGAAATAAACTATGGAGAAGAGAGCCAATGACGTCACAAAGTTCCTTTGTAGAGCAGACAACAACAGCAGAATGGCTGACACAATAAAAACGGCTTCAAAAACGTGTAACCCAACCATCTCTGATATTGGCTTCATCTAAAACATTTTAATTAAACATACATTATGCAACTCTCGATGCCATCGCCAGCCAGCCAGCCAGCGATAATTAGTGGATTGAAATACATTTTGTGAAGGATGATTAAAGTGGATAATCGAGACTTTAGTAATGATGATCGAGGCTAGCATAAAATTCAAAAGCTAGTACCTGGGCTCAGATAGGAGCAATTTGATTGAAATTTTCAGCAAATTCTTTTACATTATCTAGTTTGTATCTATTATAGTGATAACTACCAACTCTTTATCTAATCTCAAATAATGTACGTATTATTCTAAGGTATAAATTCGCCTGCCATCGTTTTATATGCGGCATTTGTTTATTGTTAATACAGAATATATAAAACACATGTGAAAATCACGTGGTAAAAAAATATTAATGGCTGTTGATTTTTATCTCTTGTCTGGTCGAAACAATATATCCAGTGACGTCATATTCGTTGGTGATTTCCCTAATTCATGTATGTATGTTTACATTCCTATATCCTTTCGCCTCAATCATAAATATTGGCTTCGATTCCAGACCAATTAACCCTTAACATAAATTGTCATGCAAAAGGCACAAAAAAGGGGACAAGAAAGGGCTATCTATAAATAGATACATTTTATATTTCATCCGGGTACAACACGAGAAACATTTCCAACCGGTTTTACTCCCTATAGTAAATCCCTTAGTAGACGCTCGAGCAGTCGAAATTCATACGCCGGTGAAAGGTAATAGTATTTTCTATATAGGCCAAATGGCCCACGTTGTCCATGTATACTGTATGGTTTACTAGTGCGACAGCTTGTCTTCACGGAGTTGTCTAGCTACAGACAGCGAGTAAAGACTTCTATGCAATATATTGAATACGTCACGTGATATATGCACTGTCGTTGTTGATATGCAATGGCTATAAATAAATAAAAGCGACCTAATTCAGAGCTGAGCTGACACGTCGGTTAAAATGTTACATGATACTTGACATGTTAAACCGTTTGCATATTCTAATATATTATCAATATTAAAATCATTCAGTTTTTCCTAAACGTATATAGTGATTTATTTTTAAATTGTGAAATTAGTTTATATTTGTACTTACATTTACAGTTGTTCTTCCACCTGATAAGATAACAAACAAACGGTGTCGAGTAATTTTCCTACCTGAAGTAAAATACCCCCATGTATAATTATACCTGCTAAATGTTGGCTTTGCCTAAAGATGCATTATGTAAGAGATCGACCAATTGCAGGTCTTATTGAAGTAATTCGCTTGCTCGAAGAAATTTTTAGCATTGGTCGATAATGCTGCGTTGCCACTGCGTGCGATGCGTTACGATAGGATTGTCGCTATATTAGAGACTTTTCGCAAGCGGAATTTTCCCATCCGTATCACGTATCCGTATCGTATACGTGATACGTTGCGTCAATGTAGTTTTAGAGTTTTGGCAGATTTTCGCGTCGCGTACGTGTGCGTCGATCAGCTGAGCTTAGTTCTATTACAGCATGATGGCAGATATCGACTTCGACTCGACTGCAATTGTTGGTTTCACTGATGTATCATTTCAGAAAGTTTATACCTCTTTACCAGATTTGCAAGGTTCCGCCTCACTAAATCACATCAAATATACACCTTCGTGTTCTAGAATACACAAAGATTCATAAAAACGCTACGATACAACATGTAAAAGTAGCAAAAAAGACGGTAAAAGGACACGACAATGTTATACGGACCTTTTCCGTATGAAAGCTGTTCGATACGTGCTGCCGTATCCGTGTGCCGTATCACGTATGAGAAATACACGAACATTGATGACGTCACACGCAAAATCCATACGGATACGCGATACGGACCAGAAATTTACGCTTGCCAAAAGTCTCTAATGAGTCCACGATCAAATACGTTCGGTTACATTTCGATACGATCAACACGAATGCTACGACTGGCCTCAATATTATGATAAGACCTGATAGGATCACCACGATTACGACACGATGAAAACCACGATTTTAATCGTAGCGTGAATTGTGATAGTGGGAATCTAATATTACTACAGAAGCCGACACTTGATGCCACGACAAACTTTCTGATCTAGGGTCCACACATTTGTTATACCACGGCAGGAGCCGGCCGAGGGATTCACACAAGGAAGCCCTTTAATCTCTGATATACATGGCCGCTAAAAGTGCTTTAAAGGCATTATCACCTTCAGGGTGGAGTATTTTTTTTTCTCGTTGCCATAGATATGTCACAGGTTAATCTACCCGATCTTCAATAGCCCAGTCGGTGCAGAAAAGTAGGACGTTAAACAAACCTCGTTTCTTTTCTTCATTTTATTTCATTTAAAAACTGTAGTCTATAGGGTTTTTAATACTCTTTGTCCATTTATATACCTCGGGTCAGTAGTTTTCAAATCATATTTTGTTGTGACGTCAGTACGTTATTATACTTTTATTTCAGTCATGCGTGAATTCACTATATCTTGTGGTTAAAGGGAAGCAACCATCATTTTAAGAGCTGTCAAGAGAGAGCACGCGACGGAGCATATCGTATCATTCATTATTTGCACTGTGGTAAGTTAGACAATTATGCTTTGTTTCGTATATTTTAATTAAATTCTTTAATCGTCATGGCAACAGGACACTGACAACATAAAAAGTTCTGCAAACTGGGGTAGATTTTTTAATTTTGACTCCTGAGAAAAATACCTGGTACAACTAGAAGTACAGTGTGAAGGGGGTAATTTATGCCGGCCAGCTTTTCATCTAATTCTTTTTAATTAGCCAAATGTACTCGACCATTTTGCTCCTATCCGAAGGACTATGTACACGTTTGTTGACAACCCTGCCAGTGACCAGGTTTACCCTTCACTCGTGAGCTTTTTGTGTGACACAAGCTGTTTTATATATATCAATGATGGGGGGGGGGGGATATTGCGTAGATGAATCATCCCAGTTGGTGCAGGGCAGCCGGACTTTAAACCCCATTTCATTTTACTTCATTCTACGTAGTACACTGTATTATCCCAGTCGTGGCAGAACAGTAGGACGTTAAACCCCATTTCATTTCGTTTGTATGAATGATATATTTAGTCTATAGAGAGAATAGATGACCTCTGACCTGAACGTTGACTAGAGACAGGGTAGTTATTTGAGACATCAGTAGGCCTATGTGTATATAGTTATAAATAGGTTATAATTGTATTAAATAGAATTGTACCACGCGCTAGTGTTATCATTGATCACATCACGAGACATACGTACGTTATTGTAAGTCTATATACATTCAAGGTCCTGTGTCCACGATGGCGTGCACGTAAAAGCACGGGCAGCCACAGTGGCTCGGTGGGTGAGACGCTAGCTCGCTAATCTGGAGGTTCGATTCATGCGTTGGTCGAGAAAGTTCACTGGAATTTTCCGGCGTGATTTCCCCTTGTCAGTGGTGCAGGACAGAAGACCTGGTAAGGGACAACGTATAGTCTTTCGAATGGGACGAAAAGCCGAGGACCCGTGTACACATTGGTGTGCACGTAAAAGATTCCTTGAAAGTTGGAACTGTCCGGGCAAAATGTTTCTCATAGCACACTGTAAGATGTATAACCCATTCGGAGCAGACCAGTAGGACGTTAAACCCCATTTCATTTCATGTCAAATATTTGGCGTATATAGTATCAATTGTCAAGATTGCTGAGAGAGAGAGAGAGAGAGAGAGAGAGAGAGAGAGAGAGAAGGTTGGGCAGATGGATTGGTATCGAACCCATGCCACTTAACTCAATAACAGACTTTATGATCTCACATAGTTTTAATATTTACAGACATAACATCAGAAATAAAGCTCACCTTGTAAACCACCTGTATCTTTAAGTTGCCAGGTACGATAAAGTAATTCAGTGATTGTATATTATATAGGTAACCTTGATAATTAGTGTCCATCTTATACTGATGATAAATATAATCTGATAATTATTGAGGTTGGGACAAGGTCAGTTAGCTGTAGTATATACACATTGATAGAAATATCCAATATACAGGTAGAGTATTATAATATACAGGTAGACTATTATAATATACACGGCTAGAAACAGGTAGAATATTATAATATACACATATAGAAACAGGTAGAATATTATTATATACACAGGTAGGAACAGGTAGAATATTATTCTATACACATATAGAAACAGGTAGAATATTATACTATACACAGGTAGAAACAGGTGGAATATTATAATATACACAGGTAGGAACAGGTAGAATATTATTATATACACAGGTAGGAACAGGTAGAATATTATTATATACATTCAGGTGTGGGTTGTACTTGTCGGTGGTGCAGGGCGGAGGGCCTGACACAGGACAGTCTCTAGTCGTTCAGATGGGACGAAAACCCGAGGTTCCATGTACACGTTCACGTTGGCCTTCTCGTGAATGAACTCTTGGCAGTTGAAATTTGATATAAGAGTAGGTTGTAGTGCAGCTGGTCGGGCAAAATTACCTTAGCACACTGTATGGCGTATGCCCCTCTTCTAAAGCTGAGTCGGAGCAGAAAAGTAGGACGTTAAACCCCTTTTCATTTATTTACGTAGCTTATACAGGGTAATATTTATTCATAGAAATACAATGATTACAGGTGTTTTTCGTCCTATCGGAGTAACTACACACTGGTCTTCATCAGGCCCACCACTCACTGAGTCACCATGGTACATTACTCACTGAACTACCATGGTACCTTACTCACTGAATTACCATGGTACCTTACTTACTGAACTACCATGGTACCTTACTTACTGAACTACCATGGTACCTTACTCACTGAACTACCATGGTACATTACTCACTGAACTACCATGATACCTTAATCACTGAACTACCATGATACCTTACTCACTGAACTACCATTGTACCTTACTCACTGACTTACTCACTGAACTACCATGGTGCCTTACTTACTGAACTACCATGGTACCTTACTTACTGACTCACTGAACTACCATGGTACCTTACTTACTGAACTACCAGGATACCTTACTCACTGACTGAACTACCATGGTACCTTACTCACTGAACTACCATGGTACATTACTCACTGAACTACCATGGTACCTTACTGACTGAACTACCATAGTACCTTACTTACTGACTCACTGAACTACCATGGTACATTACTCACTGAGTCACCATGGTACCTTACTCACTGAACTACCATGGCTCCGTATCGTGTCATCGCTAACACTAGATTTTAGTCTATTAAAACACCTTACTCACTGGACTACCATGGTAACTTACTCTATGAACTACCATGGTACCTTACTCACTGAACTACCATGGTACCTTACTTACTGAATTACCATGGTAACTTACTCACTGAACTACCATGGTAACTTACTCACTGAACTACCATGGTACATTACTTACTGAACTACCATGATACCTTACTCACTGAACTACCATGGTACCTTACTCACTGAACTACCATGGTACCCTACTCACTAAACTACCATGATACCTTACTCACTGAACTACCATGGTACATTACTTACTGAACTACCACGATACCTTACTCACTGAACTACCATGGTACCTTACTTACTGAACTACCATGATACCTTACTCACTGAACTACCATGGTACATTACTTACTGAACTACCATGATACCTTACCCACTGAACTACCATGATACCTTACTCACTGAACTACCATGGTACCTTACTTACTGAACTACCATGGTACCTTACTCACTGAACTACCATGGTACCTTACTTACTGACTCATTGAACTACCATGGTACCTTACTCACTGAACTACCAATGTACCTTACTTACTGAACTACCATGGTATCTTACTTACTGAACTACCATGGTACCTTACTCACTGAACTACCATGGTACCTTACTTACTGACTCACTGAATTACCATGGTACCTTACTCACTGACTAACTCACTGAACTACCATGGTACCCTACTCACTGAACTACCATGGTACCTTACTCACTGACTTACTCACTGAACTACCATGGTACCTTACTCACTGAACTACCATGGTACCTTACTCACTGAACTACCATGGTACCTTACTAACTGAACTACCATGGTACCTTACTTACTGAACTACCATGGTACCTTACTCACTGAACTACCATGGCTCCGTATCGTGTCATCGCTAACACTAGATTTTAGTCCATTAAAACACAACATACAGTGAATTTTTCTTCTCGACGAGACAAAATATTATCATGTATTATTTGTGATATTCTAGGGTAGTCTATCAACAGTATTAGAAAGATGAGATTCCTGGTGGCGGCCATTTTGTTGATGCATGTCTCGTTGATATCAGCCAAGAGACCACATATATTATTTATAGTTGCTGATGATCTAGGTAGGTATTGTCTTCTATCTTCTCCTGCTTCTTCTTGTGGTCCATTATCTCCATACTTATGTCCATACCATTTTATACGCCCATATATCGTCGCTCCTCTCTATCGGCCTGTCTAACCGTCCACACTTACTTGTACCCACTGCAGAGTTTAAAGCCGTGTTGCCCAAATTTTAAGAAGCAGCCAGTAATGGGGCAGTGATGGCTCAAAGTAGTTCAGTAGTCTCCTGACTGATCATTTACTTGTATCCACTTAGCTGAGTTATACTGATTAAAACTAATCAGGGTTAGGTGAGTTATACTGATTAAAACTAATCAGGGATGGTTAGATTTGTGCAAAGATCGCCTTGAGCGAATTTGGGCATTTTCCCAAAAGTAGTTCCACTTGTGGTGCTGGTGGCAGATATCTTATATAAAACATTAAAGCCTCTATCACCATTTTGAATCCCTTGTTGTGGCAGATATCGTATATAAAACATTAAAACCGCTATCACCATTTTGAATCCCTTGTAATATTACAAAAGCTGGATCCCTAAAAAGAGAGAGAAATGGGATTTAACGTCCACTCGACATAAACCAGGTCATTTCGGGACTAACATATGGTTAAATTTTATTTCAATAATTCGTTTGCGCGTAGGGGTCTTCAGCAGTGGGAAGAAACCGCAGGACCCGAAGAAAACACACGAGGTTGGACACACGACCCCACTCCTTGTCACTTACAACCGGAGAAGCGAACCAAAACCAGTTGACTCAATGACAGACCTTATGATACAACGCGCACGCGCTAACTATTCGCCCCCCCCCCCAATCTCCAAAACGTAATATCAGTCCAAATGTAGTTCAGTTCCGTTCAGTGATATGATAAAAGCAAACCAGCGCCACCTTTCATGGGCCTGTTTTTAATTCAGTTGAATCCAAACGGTTATCTACAGTTGATTACATTATAAAGCCGAGACAAAATCATCCTCGATATCCCCAACTCATGAGTCCATTCAAGGGATTTCCACGAATACAAATTATCTGCCCTTGGTGATTTCATTGGCACGTAGGTTGATTCTACGAACCAATCAAAAAACAGCTTACATACCAGTCTTAGCCCCATTGTTTACGTTCACCTCAACATACTCGATTATGGGAATGTTTGCAAGAAATTTAATATTGAATGAATTTTTTGATTGGTCGATTACAATATCATAATTATCAAGGGCGGATAATTCAACTATGTGACTTTCTGTGAATGTAGCCAGGGGTTAGTGGAGTAGAAAGAAACGATACCACTGGATATCGAGGATTGTCTGATATTTGATGCGAGTGACAATGTGTGTGTGTTTTTATTTATTATTTTCAGGTTGGAATGATGTTGGTTTTAGGAATCCTGATATGTTTACACCTAATATAGATAAAATAGCCCATCAAGGTGTAATATTTGAATCAGCCTATGTCTTACCTGTGTGCAGTCCGTGAGTAAAATATAAAACATTTTTAAAGTGACAAAAAGAAAGAAATGACATGACATGCTCTCCATAACGTCTCCGCTTCAAGCCTGACTGATAATAAACATACTGGGTTGTATCGCATCAACCAGTAGCCTACATCAAGTGTGAAATGGGGTTTAACGTCCAACTTTTCTGGCCCAATTAGCTAATCGAGACGGGTAGACGCAGTGTGTCGTGTGCCATGAGAGAATTTTTCCCGGCCAGCCGCGCTTCGGCCTACTTTTATTTCGAACTACAACCGCCAATTTAATTGTCTCTTACGTGCCAATGTGTACATGGACCCCGGCTTTTTGTCCAATCAAAACCAGGCTTTCCGTCCTGCGCCACCGAAAATGGAAAGCCAGAATAGAACCTTTATCATTAGCCGGGCGCTGGATGTCGCAAGACCTGTACATGTATATAAAGTGATTCTGGTTTGTTTTCAGTTCCCGGTCAACTTTTATGTCTGGTATGTATCCATATCACACGGGACTACAGGTGAGTTCAAAATGAGTTATCTCCCTTTTGTCAGCTTATTTTTACTATTTGTTAGTCTAAAAATGTCTGATGGTTATAACGAATAGAATAATAGTTATAGAACCTGTAAATTGTTATTAATCTATTACAGCATATTGTTATTGGGGATCAGAAAGTTTGTCTACCATTACATCTACGAACTCTACCTCAGCAGTTAAAAGAAGTAGGCTATGCAACTCATGCAGTAGGAAAGTAAGTTTGAGCACATCGTATAGGTCATTTCGGAACTAACATATGGTTCAGTTTTATTTTATTAATTCGCTTGTGAGTAGGGGTCTTTGGCAGTGGGAGGAAACCGGAGAACCGGAGAAAACGCACGAAGTTGGACAGGCGACCCTATTCCTTGTCACGTACATCGGGGGAATATAAACCACGCCAGTTGACTCAATGACAGACCTTATGATACAGCGCGCACGTGCTAACTATTCGGCCATCTAACCCCGCTTATTTTTGTTGGGGTGGGGGCTAACTTGGATTCGATCCCATGATTCTATCCAACATAATGGTAGGGTTCATTACTTAGAAGTTGCGCAAACTAACATAGTTCTGTATTCATTATGCTTTATGATTTTATTGTAGGTGGCATTTAGGTTTTTGTAATTGGAATTGTACACCAACCTATCGAGGTTTTGATTCCTATCTAGGCTATTATCATTCTCAAGAAGATTATTATAGTCATGTACAGGGTATGTTGTATTTCTTCTTCCCCTTCTTCTCCTTCTTCTTCTGGTGTTTAACTTCCGCTTCCACCGATTGTGATATCACAGACAAGTTGCTATATTTTATTATGCTTACCGCACGCGCAGTTGTCTCCCCTGTGGGAGGAAACTGGAATACCCGGAGTAAACCCACGAGGTTAGGAAGGCCCCCCTATCTCCAAGCCACCTACGCTCACATCAGCTAGAGCTTGAAGAGACACCCTAGACCAATTGGCCATCCCAACCTGTCGCATGTTGATTACAATCGTCTTGTATTTATATTTATTAGCAGTTTACAATAGGAGCTTTAATAGGATTCCCGTGTGACGTGGGTGGGGGGATGGATGGCCGAATGGTTAGCACTTGCGCGCTGTATCATAAGGCCTGTCATTGAGTCAACTGGCGTGATTTCGAATTCCCGGTTATACGTGACATGGAGTAGGGTCGCTTGTCCAACCTCGTGGATTTTTCTCCGGTTTTTCCCCCACTGCTAAAGACCCCTACGCGGAAGCGAATTATAGAAATAAAATTAAATCATATGTTAGTCCCGAAATGACCTAGTTTGTGTCGAGTGGACGTTAAACCCCATTTCTCTCTCTCTCTCTCTCTCTCTCTCTCTCCCTCGTAACGATCAACTTACAGGTCATGTTTTCTACTTTTAAAGGCGTTAAAACTCTTTTTTCAGAAGTTAGTCTAGTCGTTCGGGTGCTCTTGATTCAGAAGTTAGTCTAGTCTTTCGGGTGGGACACTTGTGCACACACTGATATACAGGGAAAAGTCGCATTGCCTCCGAATTGCATGTCTTCATTATCCCGGATTTTATTTTTATTTCAGGGGGTTATTTGGATTTTAATGACGGTGAACGAGTTGCACGAGAATTTAATGGACAATATTCTACGGTAAGAACTGGACCCAGGGATCATCAATATATAATCGAAACGTGTTCTTTATTTATATTTTACGGTAATTTATGGTAGTTTGTGATATCGTATGGTAGTTTATGTTAATATACGGCATTATGTGGTATTTTACGGTATTTTATGGCATTTTATGTTATTGTATCCTATTTTACGATAGTTTATGATATCGTGTGGTATTTTACGGTTCTTTATGGCATTTTATAGTAGTTTATCATATTTTAATAATATGTCCATTTATAAAGCGCTATATCCACAAAACGTGCTCATGGTGTATAATACACAAGTCTCTATTAATATAATTTAAACAGATAAGTTTTCAAGTCAGATTTGATTTTATTAAGTGTAGGAATTCTGTGAAGGTCTAGTGGTAGTTTGTCCGACTTTGTAGATGCAGCGACTTTAGGATATCGAATGTTATTTTACTATAATTTATGTTAGTTTATAATAATATATTGTATTTTGCGTTAGTTTCTGATATTGTATGATATTTTACTTTATAGTATTGCAACTTATAATTTGTTTTCTGTATTATCATCTTCCAGTATGTTTATACGAACAGAACAACAAATATTATTGAAGCCCATGATCCAGATGTACCACTTTTTATGTATTTACCATATCAAAATGTACATTATCCTATACAGGTAAGTCAGAATTTACCACGGTGACTCAGTCAATAGGACATTGGCTCGCTAACCTGGGGAGCCACGGTGACTCAGTGAGTAGGACGTTGACTCACTAACCTGAAGGTTCCGTGTTCAATCCCTGGGTTGGCCGAGAAAGTTTTCCGGCGTGGTGTCCAGTTTTCAGTGGTATAGGATGGGGGTCTGACAAAGGACAGCGTATAGTCATTCGGATAGTACGAAAAACCGAGGTCCCGTGTAGACATTGCCGTGCACGTAAAAGAACCCTTGGCAGTTGGAATAAGAGCAGGAGATAGCGCCGCTGTCCGGACAAAATTGTCCGCATAGCATCCTGCATGGTGTAAGTCCGTCTTCATTAGCCCAGTCGGAGCAGAAACTTAGGACATAGGGTTGATAGACCAACATAGGCTGTATAAATGTTTAGTAACGGTCATACTATGAGTTTAAATAACACCTATATATAAGTTTGTGATTTATTTATAGCATGTATAATGATGATTATATTTTAAAGGTACCAGAGAAATATTCTAATATGTATCCACATGTATTTAACGAGGGGCGAAAAAAATTCTCAGGTAAATAAACTTCAAACACACCACGTAACTATAATTAGAGTTTAACGTCCACTTCCACTGAGTGTGATATCGCAGACAAGTTTCTTGTGGAAGAAAAATACGCCCACACCAGGGATCGTGACGTGAGCAGAATCGTGACGTTATTATTTTTTCGTTCAGTTTGTGTTGTATTGTGTTAATATATTGTTTATATCTGTTGTATTGTGTTAATATATTGTTTATGTATGTATAGGTATGGTTAGTGCACTGGATGAAGCTTTTGGTAATATAACCAACGCTCTATTTAACAAAGGAATGCTGGACAATACCCTAATATTATTTACTACTGATGTAAGTTATTACCTCCCCTTGATTAGATATTTTATATTTTAAAGTCTGTCTCCGAGGCCTTGGGGATACGCGATTGAACGTTGCTATGCCATACTAAGCTATGCTACGCTACGCTAATTATGTTAGAATGGTGCTGAAGTGTTTATATTATGTTGTGTTATATTTTAGAATGGTGCTGAAGTGTTTCTATTATATTGTGTTATATTTTAGAATGGTGCTGAAGTGTTTATGTATGGTGATAATTATCCATTACGAGGTGGTAAACATACTTTATGGGAAGGTGGTACTAGAGGAACGTCCTTCATGGCAGGTGCAGGAATTACACAACCAGGCATTCACTATAATGGGTTAGTTGCAGGGCCGGATTAACCATGGGGCACCATGGGGCACAGGCCCCAGGGCCCCCCACATTAGAGGGCCCCCCACAAAAATCCCAGATGCTTCCAGCCCCCTCCTCTAGAAATGCCATCATTTCATAGCACTCGCATGGATTGGTCCAATGAAATAACGCCAGAATGCGCTAATTTTGTGGCAGAATTTTTTTTGGGGGGGGGAGGTACTTCTAAATGGCTCCACGCAAGTGCCTGAAATGCCAGGAAATCACGTTTCCGGCCTCCAATTTCTGAAAAGATTTTGTCGGGCAGCAGGTCTGTCATTGAGTCAGGTGGTACGTGACAAGGAGTAAGGTCGCCTGTCCATCCTCGTGGGTTTTCTGTGGGTCCCACTACTAAAGACCTATTTACACGCGACCTAATTATTGAAATAAAGAAATGAACCATACGGCTTGAGGAATATAAGATATGATGTGAATATTGTTTGTTTTTTTTTAGATTGATTCATTCGGTTGATTGGATGCCAACCTTACTAGGAGCCGCTGGTGCACCACAACGTAAGTATATACATCATGGTTACGATCAGTTGCCTTGGTGATAGTTAGACTATAATATGATTAATATACCCGACCTCCAGGCTAACGACTACTCCCCATGAACTGACCTGTTAGGGTGACATCTATATGATCACTATATAGTATCATCAAGATAGTTCCGGTTTAAAGGTATCCCCGTGTTGGGTTTGACCACGACTCCCTATGATACAGTCCAATTATTACCAATTATTAACGTTTCCCACCCAATGATTTGGTGTGTGCGCTTTACATCATAAGGTCTGTCTCTGTGTCAATTATAGCGTGGTTTCCATTCCCCACTTTGATTTTCTCTGCGTCCAATCTCTATGAGTTTATAACGGTGTATGTTTCAGTTCCTGGCCTTGATGGTGTTAATCAGTGGGATTCTATCAGATTAAATCAACAATCAAAGAGAACAGAATTTATTTATAATCTGGATGATTTCCCTATACCAACACAAGGTCATGCTGGAATCAGGTAAACATTGAACCATCTCACCTGCTGGAATCAGGTAAACATTGATCCATCTCACCTGCCGGAATCAGGTAAACATTGATCCATATCACCTGCCGGAATCAGGTAAACATTGATCCATCTCACCTGCAGGAATCAGGTAAACATTGAACCATACCACCTGCTGGAATCAGGTAAACATTGATCCCATCTCACCTGCTGGAATCGGGTAAACACTGATCCATCTCAACTGCTGGAATCAGTTAAACATTGAACCATACCACCTGCTGGAATCAGGTAAACATTGATCCCATCTCACCTGCTGGAATCAGGTAAACATTGATCCATCTCACCTGCTGGAATCAGGTAAACATTGAACCATATCACCTGCTGGAATAAGGTAAACATTGAACATACCACCTGCTGGAATCAGGTAAACATTGATCCCATCTCACCTGCTGGAATCAGGTAAACATTGATCCATCTCACCTGCTGGAATCAGGTAAACATTGAACCATATCACCTGCTGGAATAAGGTAAACATTGAACCATGTCACCTGCCGGAATCAGGTAAACATTGATCCATCTCACCTGCCGGAATCAGGTAAACATTGAACCATCATACCTTATGGAATAAGGTAGTCATTGAACATTTCTCCTGGTAAAATAAAGTACACATCAAATTATATGTTTTAGGGGTTAATCCGTTCGCTAGCAATATGTCCGATATATGTTTCAAAGATGCTGGCCATTACCCGCATACATCGATGAATAGCAGTATCCCTCCAACCCGGATACAGCTGTTAGAAAATACATTAAAATTTGGAACACAAATATAAAGTTGTAAACGGTGTTTAAGTTATTTGCTGTAGACTAATTTGATCAAAGAGCGTAAATTATTCCTTGAGATTTGAAGAAATGGAATGTCATTTAACTGTTCTGTACGAACCTGTTAAGTAGCTGAAACGCTCGGTATTCGTGTAAAAATCTTCCTTGGAAATATGACCATTAACTCATATGTTAGTCACGAATTATTGTTTTAATGAGAGCTTGTCATCCAGTCTTTCTATTGTATTGTAGAGTTGGTGATTGGAAGTTGTTATTGGGTTATCCAGGTCAGACTGATGGGTGGACCAAACCAATGAACCAGACAAAAGATACTCTATTATTAAATAATATTTATTTCGCTGGTGATACTCCAACATACTTATTTAATATAGCAGGTACTGCTTCTTGGACTATATTATCTAAAATCACTGCTTTGTTATTTGAAATCAATCCGCGGATTTGTTGACCTACAAGTAAAGTGGTAAAACCGGACCACATATTGCAGTACTCGGTCAGGGTTTAACGTCCTTCTCTTCTGCTCCTACTGGGATAATGCTTACTCTTATATCCAATTCCAACTGCCAAGGTATCTTTTACGTGCTTGCCAATTTGTACACGGGACCTCAGTTTTTCGTACCATCCAAACGACTAGACAGCTGTCCTTTGTCAGGCCCCCCGTCCTGCACCACTGACACCAAGAGTAAACCACGTGGGAAATCCTCATGAACTTTCTCGCCCAACACCAGGATCAAACCCGTAACCTCGAGACTAACGAGCCTGTGTCTTACCAGCGTCTTACTCACCGTGACTCCAGCTTTAAATACAAGGACGGAGTCAATGGTTCTAATTTATGTATTTAAATATTATTTCAGATGATCCCAATGAATATAATAATATGGCCGACAAACGTCCAGATATTGTTGGTAAATTAACTGCTAGAATCAACGAATATCGTTTAACCTACGTGGCTGCCAACTATCCACCTCCCGATCCACAGGCACGAGAAGTAGCAAAGAAGAATGGCAACGCATGGGCACCGGGATGGTGTTAAACTCCATGACAACGCATGGGCACCGGGATGGTGTTAAACTCCATGGCAACGCATGGGCACCGGGATGGTGTTAAACTTTTTTTTCTCCAATTTATTAAAGCTTACACACGTTCATTACATTCCTAAAAAATAAAATCTGATTAAAATACAGATCTATATTTCGTTTCGTTTTTTTTATACTTTCGATGGCCTACACTATATGAAGATCTGACAAGTTGTACTCGAAAGTCGTGTCAGGGGTCGTACGAGGGGTTTTTGACCCTTTGACGTCAGACATTGATTAATCAATCAGCGTTGACGTTTCTAGTGGTTTATCCACAGTTCCGTGCACAGCACGCCAAGAAGCCGCCGTAACAGACCGTTTCATTGGCTTATCCCTCACTTTAACCAAAACACCGGTAATATAACAACTCTTCCAGATAATACTGTAGTAAAGACAAGTAAAACGAAATTTTGAACTTTAAAAAAAACGAAACGAAATAGAATCTGTGTTTTAATCAGATTGTAAAAAATGGCATGACATTTGTTCTTCTAGTTTCATGTTCTAGCGAACCAGTTCCCCAAAACTTTTAAAGATCACAGCGGCTTAAATCAATTATTGAACGTCCAGTTTGATCCAGTGGACGTTAAATCTTAACCCATGCTCTATGAAGCCGCCCCACATAACTGGAACAAGTTTAAAGATCCTTGTACTTAAAAAGATTAGTAAAAGTCCAGAAATTATCCACTTTGTCTCTTTAAATTATTGAGAGCATTCTATTCAGAGATGTCTAATAGTTTAACGCTTTAGATAGCAAGGTCGGTCATGGCGTCAAGTGACATGTTTCGAATCCCCGTGACAACGCATAGCGAATTACTGAAATAAGATTTAACCATATGTTAGTCCCGAAATGGCCTAATAATCTTGACCTTCAAAAAAAACCCCAAGACAATAAATCTGTATTGATTTTTCATATATTTATATTTTTTATAACAATGTTACATAATCAATAAAGTTGTTTAATAAACTATATTCCGCCTTTGTGTACATGTATATTTAAATTTAAATTGTTAAGCCTGCGTATATCACCCTGGCCTGTCTCACACGGACGTGTCTCCCCCTGGCGTAGGCAAGTAGAATGACGCAAACATACATATAATTATATTAATCTATGCTGTTATTGGTGGCGGTGGGTGGGGTGACTTAATGGTTAGCGCGTGTGCGTTGTATCATAAGGTCCGTATTTATTCAACTGGCGTGGTTTAGATTCCCCGGTTGTACGTGACAAGGAGTAGGGTTGCTTGTCCCCCGGTTTCCTCCCACTGCTAAAGACCCCTACACGCAAGCGATTGATTGAAATAAAATTGAACGATATGTTAGTCCCGAAATGACCTATTTTGTGTCGAGTGGACGTTAAACCGTTTTTACATTTTATATCAAGCAGTGGATACATAGGTTACAAGCATAGGTTACATTACAAGATATACAATTAACATCTTTTTTTTTCTCAACTCCAACTCCTGTAAAAATCTATACTTTCGGTGGCCTACACTACATGATCTGACCAGTTGTTTTGGGAGGTCGCGTCAGAGGTCATATGAGCGGCTTTTGATCCTATAACGGCAGACATTTGATTAACCAATCAGCATTGGTGTTTCTAGTGGATTACCCACAGTTCCGTGCACCTCACGCCAAAAGCTCGCCGTAACATACTATTTGATTGGCTAAACCCTCACATCATCCAGAACAAGTCAATGATAACAACTCTTCCAGATCCTAGTGTAGTAAAGACTAAGTAAAACCAAATTTTGAATTATAAAAAAACGAAACGAAATAGTACCAGCTAGTACCAGCGTGGCTACATGATATAGTCGTCTAAAGAACCCAGGCGATGTCTAACACTAAAGAAGTGCCTACCTTCTCTCAGAATTGAGCGTCTGTCTGTCGAACGCCAAGAGCTCTGCTGGTTTTCTACCCTTGGCTTTCGGCTTTCAATTATCTAATTGGATAGATATGACGTAATGAATTATAATGATTGGTTACTAAGCCAAATGATGTAATAGGAAGTTTCCTACGTCACAAGTGATACGCATGATATTCTGGATTTACCCAGAATCGGCTATGTTTTCGTTTTATAAAACTTTTTATGTGTCAACCATTCAATCATTTTAATCTCAGTGCGTAAAATATGACTTCAATACAAACTGTGAATCTGATAATTAGTTTAAAGATACAATATGGTCACAAAGATCATATATCGTACTCCATATATAGACTTTGTTTTCTTGTAAGAGCTAAAACTGCCGATTGCAAGTCTTTATTTTGGCCTCAAATGTTATGTAAATTATTAATTAGAAATGAAATGAAATGGGGTTTAACGTCTTACTGTTCTGCTCCGACTGGGCTAATGAAGACTAGCACACGCCATACAGTGTGTTACGAGGGAAATTTTGCCCGGACAGCGGCACTATGGTCTACTCTTATATCGAATTCCAACTGTCAAGGGATCTTTTACGTGCACGCCAATGTGTACACGGGACCTCGGTTTTTTTTGTCTCATCCAAATGACTAGACAGCTGTCCTTGTCAGGCCCTCCGTCCAAATTATTAATTAGACATTTATTCTCATGTCAATCAATAATTAACTCTCTAGACCATTGGATGGCTGCGATTTTCATAGGATTTAAACACGATTGTCAGTTAATGAATTTATCAAAACTGGATAATCGATACTTTATTTATTATTGTAACAACGGTAGCAATGACAATCGCTAACTTCGCCCAGAATAAAGTAATTTGTCTGAAATTTTTAATAAACTCTTTTTTTATTATCTATGTTTTAACTATTATTGCAAAAACTGCCAACTCTTTATGTAAATCTTATATAATCTACCTTTATGTATTGTAGACTTGATGTTTAAATTCTCATCCTGTCCTAAAGTAAACAAAATGGTTTGTGTGTGTGTGTGTGAGAGAGAGAGAGAGAGAGAGAGAGAGAGAGAGAGAGATGGATTTAACGTCCACTCGACACAAACTAGGTCATTTCGGGACTAACATATGGTTTAATTTTATTTCAATAATTCGCTTGCGCGTAGGGGTCTTTAGCAATGGGAGGAAACCGGAGGACCCGGAGAAAACCCACAAGGTTGGACAGGCGACTCTACTCCTTGTGACGTACAACTGGGAATTCGAAACCACGGCAGCTGACTCAATGACAGACTTTATGATACAGCGCGCGCTAACCATTCAGCCATCCAACCCCCCAAAATGGTTTGTTTTGTTGTTCACTTGTCATTCACATACATTAGGAATATTAAACATAGATTTTAATGTATTCGCTGTCTAAATCCCCTGACGTCACATTGTGACATTACGCAACCTATACTTAAGTAAATCAAAGGTATATTTATTTTTTTTTAAAAAACATACTTGACAAATATTGATTTATTACTGACACAAGACGGATAGAAGATGCCGGATATTCTGGCTACGTTACGGTATATATATCTCGAATAATGTTCGTTAACTAGGTCAAACATAGAGTGAAGATAAGATACGGATCGCCATGACACTTGTGACAGTTCTAGTACTCTAGTTAGTTTCAGGTAGGTTTTTATTATAAATTTATTCTGGGCATTTAGCAAATCAAATACATTACTCTACAATCTGGCATAGGCCGAATAATAATCAGAAAATTTATTGTACAAATAATTTAACAGTTAGGATGAGGAAATCTGGGCTGTAGAGAGAGAGAAATGGGGTTTAACGTCCACTCGATACAAACCAGGTCATATCGGGACTAACACATGGTTCAATTTTATTTCAGTAATTCGCTTGCGCGTAGGGTTTTTTTTAGCAGTGGGAGGAAACCGGAGGACCCGGAGAAAACACACGAGGTTGGACAGGCGACCCTAATCCTTGTTACGTACATCTGGGGAATCGAAACCGGTTTTAATAAATTTGACTCAATGACAGACCGTATGATACAGCGTGCACGTGCTAACCATCCAGCCATCACCCCCCCCCCCCTCCTGGGCGTTAGAAGTGTGGGAGAGTCGCGCTACGCAGAAACAAAACCGAACAGACAAACCTACGGACAACACAAACCTGTAGACAAGACAAACCTGCGGACACCACAAACTACACTGACATTGTAAGACATAAATAATAGATATCAAATCAAGAGGAAGGAGCGGGAGCGTGTCGAGGAAATTGGGCAGTATGTGGAGGGATGACGGGTGGGGTGGGGGTCCAAGTAGGGGGATTAGAAGCGCGGAAGAAGCATTAGCTCATTTAAATATGTACAGGTATTGGATTAGAGTAAAATGAGGGCAGAGCGGGGACAACGCTTCGCACGTTCTTTCGACAACACCCCCCCCCCCTCCCACACACACACCCACACACACACACACACAAACACACCTCCTTAATAGTGGCGGTCTAAGGGTTGCGTAGGACCCCTGACTGAAAAATCACGGAGTCCTTGCCCCTAGAATGAAAGGGGGGGGGGGACATATTCTGGACAGTAGTGTCCGTCGCACTCACCCGTATACAATTTGTAGATCTGTATGCTAAATAGATAAATGTATTTCTCACAAACATCAAATTAAATGTATTGCTCCGACTGGCCTGGTGAAGACGAGCATATGCCATACAGTGTGCTATCAGGCAAATCTTTCATGAACAGCGGCACTACGGCCTACTCTTATATGGATTTACAACTGCCAAAGGATCTTTTACGTGCACGTCAATGTGTACACGGGACCTCGGTTTTTCGTCCCATCCGAACGACTAGATAGCTGTACTTGTCAGGCCTTCCGTCCTGCATCACTGACAAGAAGGAACCACGCCGGAAAATCTGGATGAACTTTCTCGGCCAATGCAAGGATCGAACACCCGACCTCCAAGCTAGCGATCCACCGTCTTACCCACTTAGACACCGTGACTCGGTTGAAGAACTGTCGAGATCTAGTCATCGATTGAAATGAAATGAAATGGGGTTTAACGTCCAACTGTTGTCATCGATTGAAATGTTTGAAACAAACGGTATTAACTTCGTTGAAACATATTCCCTGCTTATAGATGCATCAAGTAAGAGCTAAATCTGCCTAGTAGGCCTACAGGTATTTAGTTTGACTTTAAAAGTTATATAAACTATTATTTAAAGCTTGATTAACATAACAAGCCCATAATTATTCTAGGTCATCGGATGGCTCTGATTTTAATGAGATTATAACGCTTCGGCTATTTAATGATTTAATTTAAAACTCGAGTAGCGAGGCTAAGTTTCGAATAACCAGTACTACGGTTAGGATAATAAACAATCAATGTCACGTGCTGGTAGAACATCAAACAGTTATAACTTCGCTCAGGTTAAAGTAATTTGAATAACATTTTCAATATATTAATGTTTCATTATCTATATTTGAACTCTTATATAGTGAGAACTGTCAGCTCTTTATCTAAATCTTTTATATAACTATTATAGCAAAAACTGTCAGCTCTTTATCTAAATCTTTTATATAACTATTATAGCAAAAACTGTCAGCTCTTTATCTAAATCCTACATAATGTATCTTAAATATAACTATTATAGCAAAAACTGTCAGCTCTTTATCTAAATCTTACATAATGTATCTTAAATATAACTATTATAGCAAAAACTATCAGCTCTTTATCTAAATCTTATATAATGTATCTTAAATATAACTATTATATAGCGAGAACGTCCAGCTCTTTATCTAAATCTTACATAATGTATCTTTAATGTAAATATACATTTTGTAATTTGTACAAACTCTGCATGCTACTAGGATAACTCTGTAGACCATAAGGTCTGTCAATGACACAAAGTAGCGTTGCTTTGCCTTACCACATGGATCTACCTCCCACTGCTAAAGAGCCCTACGTGCTAGCGAATTATTGAAATAAAATTGAACCATGTGTTAGTCCCAAAATGATCTAGTTTGTGTCGAGTTGACGCTCTCTCTCTCTCTCTCTCTCTCTCTCTCGCTCTGTCCCCATATCTCTCTCTCTCTCTCGCTCTGTCCCCATTGCTCTCTCTCTCTCTCTCTCTCTGTCCCCATCTCTCTCTCTCTTTCTCCCTCCATCTCTCTCTCACCTATTTTAATGGTGAAATAATCTGTAAGATTCCAATAACAATATTTGTCAATATTTACCTTTACAAATAGATTTAGTTTATACACCTGTATACACCTGTATACAACACATGTATACACCTAGCTAGAGTCCTATATTTATCACAGAGGTCATGGGAACAGGGTAATATAGGAATTGAAAAAATAATCTGGTTGAAGGCAAGGACCTTGACATAAATTCATAACAACACGGTGAAATTGTCAGTATTCTGATGTAAATGTCCATTACAGGGGTGACATATAATGCTATTACAATACAGTTTTTACAGTGAATTCTCTATGAAAGAACAAATGACGGAGATCTGCGGACTACCGTCTTCAATATAAAGTATGATCCCGCTTTAAGTCCGCACAACTTATCAAGCCGAATCAGGAACATGGCGGACTATAATCATTCTATACTGTATTCATTAGACAATAAAAGCTGTATTCAAACAGTTGTTCGGATGGGACGCTAAACCGATGCCTACCAGTAAGAATTCTATGTAGAGTGGGTGAAAACTCCGCTGTCCGGGCAAAATTCCTCTCATGACAAGGACCAACGTATAGTCTCTCGGATTGGACAAAAAACCGAGGTCCCGTATGCACGTTAAAGAACCATTTCCATTGCAATTGGATATTAGAGTAGGTCGTAGTGTGGCTGTCCGGGCACTGTGAAGTTTATATTAACCCGGTTTGGTAGAGGAAATTAGGACAATGAACTATATTTCATTTCACCCTTTCTGTAAAGGAGTTTGATCCGTTTGCTCTGAGGTCGTCTATCTTGGGTACAAAACAACATTATTTATGAACCGTGTATTCTACAGCGACTTACATAAACACGCCATTGCATTCTATACTAAAGCATAATAAAATATAATCCATTAAATTAAATTCATACGCGGTACGTTGAACTGAAGAGTGGATGATTTATTTAAATAAAATATAAAATTTACTACTAAATCTATTTTTGTATATGAGAGAGAGAGAGAGTGAGAGAGAGAGAGAGAGAGAGAGAGGGGGTAACGTCCACTCGACACAAACTAGGTCATTTTGGGACTAACATATGGTTTAATTTTATTTCAATAATCCGTTTGCTCGTAGGGTTCTTTAGCAGTGGGAGGAAACTGGAGAACCCACAGAGAATCGACGAGGTTGGACAGGCGACCTTATTCCTTGTCATGTACAACCGGGGAATCGAAACCACCCCAGATGACTCACTGACAGACCTTATGATACAACGCGCACGCGCTAACTGTATTTTATAGTAAAATTATTAAACAGGCATTATATAAGAGCTAAATATGCATATTGCAGATCTTTCTGTAGGCCTTAAATCTATCTTCTATCTTATTATTATTATTATTATCTATCTATCTATATATATATTTGTGACTGTCGTCTGTCTGTCTGTCTGTCTGTTCGGGGTTGGCGGCTACACTAGGTCTGCCCCGAGTCTGAAATTTGGGGTATAGGGGTAGCTCGGACCGGGGAGTAACATAGGCCAGGTGGCGTTTGTCTACCACTTCCGGTTTCGGAGTTATGACCCCCGAGCGAAGTCTGTCTGTTCGGGGTTGGCGACTACACTAGGTCTGCCCCGAGTCTGAAATTTGGGTTATAGGGGTAGCTCGGACCGGGGAGTAACATAGGCCAGGTGGCGTTAGTCTACCACTTCCGGTTTCGGAGTTATGACCCCCGAGCGAAGCCAGTCTGTTCGGGGTTGGCGGCTACACTACGTCTGCCCCGAGTCTGAAATTTGGGGTATAGGGGTAGCTCGGACCGGGGAGTAACATAGGCCAGGTGGCGTTAGTCTACCATTTCCGGTTTCGGAGTTATGACCCCCGAGCGAAGCCAGTCTGTTCGGGGTTGGCGGCTACACTAGGTCTGCCCCGAGTCTGAAATTTGGGGTATAGGGGTAGCTCGGACCGGGGAGTAACATAGGCCAGGTGGCGTTAGTCTACCACTTCCGGTTTCGGAGTTATGACCCCCGAGCGAAGCCGGTCTGTTCGGGGTTGGCGGCTACACTAGGTCTGCCCCGAGTCTGAAATTTGGGGTATAGGGGTAGCTCGGACCGGGGAGTAACATAGGCCAGCCCCGCATTTTTATTTAAAATACCCTCCCCTCCCCCTTTTCACTTTTCAAGGCAAGTAAATATAAATGTGCCAGAAAATTATTTATATATTTGAAAAGAACAGCGAACGTGCTTTCTACTGATATGTAGCATGATATTTGGAATTTCGTATTAAAACCCGTAATTTAGTAGTAGGGCCAGCTTGATTCGCAGTTAGTGAAGGGTAAGTATTCTTAGTTAAGGATGAGATAGTGAGGGCTGACTTGATCTCGTGGCCGCTTCAACATTGATAAATAAAGTCTACAACCCGACAACCCGACATCACGACATTTTTACGCGACAATACGACATTTTTACGCGACATTACGACATTCTTAATATCCAACAGGAAAAAAGACGATTAATTTCATATCTGCCATTTTGTATTTTCAAAATTTATCTTCAAATTCGGAGACATCGAAAACCATATAAAAGCCAAAGCAAAAGTCATATCTTACGTATCTTACGAGATGCCCTTTTATTATACCAAATTTATGTTTTTTTGTTAAATGGCATTATATTACCAAATTCGGCAGTCATTTTAAAAGAAATGCCCGGCACCATACGAAAAATACATTTCTTTAATTGATGTTTGTCAAATTCGATTTTTCCGCACATTTCGCTTGCATAACCACTCTGTGTTTGAGGAATTTAAAAAGAAATCATTTATAATCCCACGAGTAAATAGTAAACACACTGATTGCGAGATATCGCTCTCAGAAAATTCCCTGATTTTGAGTATGATTTTGTTTGATATATTAATCACTGAACCAAACTACATTGGTTTCTTTTGCATTTTTTAGGCTAAAACGTTATCCCTCAACGCCTAATACTGGAAGAAAAAAATAAAACGTTTTGGTATGTAAACCTGTATGACGCCATGACGTCATAGCTTTTATGGCGTCATAATTGGGACCCAAAATGGCGCCTGGAAATGAGTTGTAACTTTACCTATATAGGGCTTTGGTTGACACCTGCCGTTTACGTCATCGAAACATTGACGTCATCGAGACGTTGACGTCATATACTCGTGAATGTTTCAATATTAATGACCTCTCACGTCGAAACGAGAATTTTGACAGTAAGAAAATGACAAAATATTATTTTCGAAGTTAATAAAAAAATACGAAACAAATTTGTTATCAAAATTAAAAGCAATGTTTCCTGAATGAAAAAATAAAAAAAAAATATCGACATTCATATGTTTTTAGCATGTAAAATTCATTAGTTAAATTATTAGGCAGACCAGTTTTTGTCTGCCTAATCCATCGGTCTGCTTAATGGCTATATACATATGTGTTTATGGTCTGCCTAATGCCCACGTTATATATATATTTATATATATATATATAGCATGATAATATGCATAATATAGCATGATAAAATACATAATATAAACAATTGCATGATAATATACATAAAATAGCATGGCAATATACATAAAATAGCATGACAATATGATCAGATAGTAAAATATATAGCATGGTGATAATATACACACACCCCCCCCCCCCCTACCCACTGCAAAAGATTCCGCGCCCACCCCCACGCCCGAGGAAAAACGTGAAATTACATTCTCCGTCAATTTTACAGCACCCCTGAGAACACTTTCCGACCCCACGTTACTCTCAACTAGTTACGGCTCCGCGGGTATCTTTAAATGCCAGACTGCCTCCTCGGATGACCAAATAGAAGCGTTCCTTGTGTTCATCTAATGGCTACCAGGTGTAATATCAGTAGCAGATTTCAACTTCCGGTAGATTCCCATCTTCCTAAAGCAATGATTGCGAGTTTTACAACATCTGGACATCTGTGTTATCTACACGTGACCAGTAGCGTCCAATCAGAGATTGTGACATCGCGACCTCCACGGAAACCTTGACATTGAATGAACCTTGAACTTTGCAACTCGATTATCACAAGTAGACATTTTAGCTTGAAAGCGCGAGACTTGGTATTCGCGACGATCGAGGAATCTGATAGACTCACAAGTTGGGCTAGTACCCAATCGAAATTAGTGCTGAAATATGCAGGGTATTACGCGAATGCCTTAATAAGATGTACGTAGTTAAAGCGAGATCAAGCCTTCTATTGAAGATGGTAGATTCCACGATTTAACGACAGACAAAGAAGCTGACAGAGGCTAGCACGAGAGGTTATTTAGACGTCGATGTATCGACTAACGACAAATACAGACTGGAATCGATTAGAAACTTGAATCGTGGGGTAGTTTTATTGCAATTACAATTGAAGCAGACTTTTGATAGATAAATTAGTCTGAATATGTTTTTAGTCGCAATAGATCAGTAAATCACACAGTTTGTACGTGGGACTGTATCTTTAATGTGATTTGGTCCCAACAGATCAGTAAATCACATAGTTTTTACATGGGACTGGGGGGGGGGGGTGGCCGAATGGTTAGCACGCACGCGCTGTATCATACGGTCCGTCATTGAGTCAACTGGCGGGGTTTCGATTCCCCTGTTTGTACGTGGCAAGGAGTAGGGTCGCCTGTCCATCCTCGTGGGTTTTCTCCGGGTCCTCCGGTTTCCTCCCACAGCTAAAGACCCCTACGCGCAATCGAATTATTGAAATAAAATTGAACCATGTGTTAGTCCCGAAATGACCTAGTTTGTGTCGAGTGAACGTTAAACCCAATTTCTCTCTCTCTCTCTCTCTCTCTCTCTCTCTCTACATGGGACTGTATCTTTAATATGATGAGTGAACTTTGCTTGACCTTAACAACCCGTATCCACACTTCTGTCCGCATAACGCAGATTATATGTCAAGATTTTTTCGCAAAGGTCGGTGTGAAGATGGAAACCGTTATAAAAGAAAAAGTCCACCTCGTGAAATACGAGTAGTGTTTGTACAGTTTGTATTGTTGTTTGTTGTTATATATCAAGTTAGTCGTCGTACATGTTCAATAAATATTGTTCGTTAATCTGTCAAGGCTGCTGGGTTATCGCAAGACATATAATTAAAGGTTAATACTTGGACTATTTCAGATTGTTTATAATTATTGTGCTCTAACTTTTCATTATCAGTTATAAACGTGGATGTTGTATGTAACGTGGAGTATTGGGTCGTATAAAAAAACGGTTAGTCATTTTATTAAGTTTCGAAATGTATATATTATTTATTGTTGACTAGTTCCGATAAACATTAGCAGTACTTATATACCTGTACAGGTAAATCTCTTTGATCTTTACGCCTCGGGTTTTCTTTTTCTCGAGTTATTTTCTTATTCAGTCTTTCTTTCCCCAGCATAACTCCGGTCTCGTGCTTTATCCTACAGGTAAAACACTGGCCATAGCACCGCTGTCAGGACCAACAAGTTCATTCATAGCACACTGCATGGCGTATACTGTTTTTATTACCAAGTTTCATACTAAACTTATGCTGTCTTTCTACTGTTAGCTCAACTTGAGACCAGACTCTAAACTAGTTCACCGATAGTTTAAGTCCTAAAACGGCGATTTTAGTCAAAAACACTAAGAATACTGTACTTCGAGAATTTTGTTAAGTATTTATTCTGCTTCCATTTAATGGAATAGAACAGGTTTATTTAGTCTTTGTGTGTATGACAGACATGAAACGGAGTAGAATCGCATTACAATATAATATACTAATTGTTGGATATGGCGGCCAGTAAGGACAGAGATCTATTCTCAAAGTATGAAGTAGATGGGTCTCTGTGTGTAGAATGATCCCGGTTGTGCAGAATTTTAGAACACTAAACATCCTTTCAGTTTAAATTAACAGAACACAGAACCTCGAGATTAGCGAGCCAACGTCTTACTCATTGAGCCATCGTGGCTCCCTTCCTGGCAAGTGGTTAGTCGTTTTGATGGGACGAGATACCGAGGTTCGTGTACGCCTGCACATTGGCGTGTACGTAATAGATCCCTTGACAGTTGGAAATCGTGGAAGGGAAGCGGGACGCACCTCTGTCCAGTGTCAAAGCAGACGAACGACATGGTGTATGCAATGTAGGATTCTAAATCCCCAGTTAATTTTTTTTATAGAAAAATAACATTTATAAATTGATCACGTCTGAGGTCAGGGCTATTAATCCACTTTCTATTGAACCCAAAAAGCTGTTCAGTCGGTTGTAAAAGTCACACAGGGTATAAAATATAGTTCAACAAGAACCCAGACTAGTTAGATCATCTCTCCATTGACGTGAATATTATAAACCCAACCCATTTCTTGTTGAATAATAGTGTTTGAAATGAATCGGGTTTAACGTCCTACTGCTCTGCTCCGACTGGACTAATGAAGACGGGCATACGCCATTACAGTGTGCTATGAGGCGGGTCCGCGAAGTCCCCCCCCCCCCCCCCCACAAAAAAAAATTGAGAATTAGCCCCCCCCCCCCCCCAATATTTTGGCGACAATAATGATTTTTTAGGAGTGTTCAAATTGGTAGACGACCCGTAGGCTCGTAGCATGGTCTACCGAGGCCTGCCTGTCATCATCACCTCCTGATCCTCTTGTCTTGATACCATACGTGCATAGTACATAACTACTGTGGCAGGAAGAAGAAATAGTTCAAAATTAGTTAGAGCTCTTGACGGTACCAGAGGCTGCATAATTTATCGCCATTTTCAGCCATAAAAACCTGTCTGAGACACTTCAATTTGAGGCCCAGGAATGCACTCAGATGCGAGGAGAGAGCACCAAATCGGCGCTTTGCCGGCCACATCCTCAGCTCCTCCAAAATATTCCATAGCCCGACCAAATTTTACGAGCTGGCTACGGGCCCGATATGAGGGACATTTGCCCGGACACCAGCGCTACACGGGTCTTTAGGTTTTCGTCCCATCCGAACGACTGTACGTTGTCCCTTGCCAGGTCTCAGGCCCTACGTCGGGGGGTGGGGGGGAGCACGTCGGGGGTGGGGGAGCACGTCGGGGGGTGGGGGGGAGCACGTCGGAAATTCCCGATGAACTTTCTCGGCCAAAATGGTGGAGACAACGTCATAGTTGAGGTAAGGTCTGGTCCGCTGTCCGAGAATTTCTGAGACAATATCTCTGCTCATTTAGGTCCAGGATTAGAACGGACTTGGATCAAAATGGTGACGTTTGTTAGTTTGAAGTTATTTCGATGAATGCGGGTAAAAAAAAAAGTACCCCCTTCCACTACTTCTGGACACGCACCTGTAAAAAAAAGAGAGAGAGAGAGAGAGAGAAATGGAGTTTAACGTTCACTCGACACAAACTAGGTCCTGTCTGGATTAAGATTTTTTTTTCAATAATTCGCTTGCGTGTAGCGGGTCTTTATCAGTGGTAGGAGGACGCGGAGAAGACCCACGAGGTTGGACAGGCGATCCTACTCCTTGTCACGTACAACCGGGGAATCGAAATCATGTCAGTTGAATCAATGACAGACCTTATGATACAGCGAAAAAGGTGTTAAGCATCCCGATATATTTCTCTCGTCTTGGGCTAGGTTTAGGGCTCTGAGATCATTGAGGTAGATCATTGTCATAATTCGTGTTCTTCCTTTATTACTTTCTAAAGTTTTCAGTCTCGAAACCACGAATAATTGAAGCTAGGAAAACACGCTGACCTTTAGGATAAATGGTAACACAAGATTCAGGACATGCTGTGTCACTAGGTCACTTATTAATTTTAGATTTGTTGAAGGTCGGGTGAAAACTATAAATATCAATGGAAATGAAAAATACCTAGAGATTTACAAAAAGCAATATTTATATTGTTGGTAATTGGTGATTTGACCAATTCGATTAAAACACAGATCCTATTTCGTTTCGTTTTTTTTATAGTTCAAAATGTCGCTTTACTTGGAAGAGTTGTTATATAACCCACGTTCTGGATGATGTGAGGGATTAGCCAATGAAATTGTGACGGCGAGTTTTTGGCATGAGGTGCACGGTACTGTAGGTAACCCACTGGAAACATCAACGCTGATTGGTTAATCAAATGTCTGATGACATAGGGTCAAAAGCCGCTCGTATGGCTCCTGACGCGACATCCCACTACAGTCGGTCAGATCTTTATGTAGTAGAGGCCATCGAAAGTATAAAACAACGAAACGAAATAAAGATCTGTATTTTAATCAGGCTGTCATTTATTGATGTTTTAATCAAGTTTTATATCATAAATTCAGTAAAAAAAACAAAACAGAAAAGATGCATTTGGATCAAATAGTGAAAGAGATCGGTTCTTTCGGGAAGTTCCAGATATTGGTGATGTTTATGGTAATGGTTCCAAAGTTGGCCATTGGATACAACATGCTGATTATGTCATATGGTGCTTACGTCACTGATTGGTGGTGTGTCGATGACGTCATGTCTAATAATAGCAGAAATAATGTGACGTATAAATATTGTAGCAATGATGACAACTCCACTTGTTCTAGAGTTTATGATGAATACACAAGAACAGTTGTAACAGAGGTACGTACTTGAATCTACCACCCCCTCCCCATCCCCGCAACCCCCCTTCACAAATCATGCAATCATCACAAGTTATACCCGCCTACCAAGTCTAGCCCTCTTCACAAGTCATATCCCGCCGGTTGAATTCAGACCGCTCTGGGAGTTGATGCCGGCTGGAGAAATGGTTAGATGTGGGAGTTCCGATTGTTTGGGGAGTTGGAGCGATCCCCACACGTGTGGAGTTCATGTCGGTTGGAGATATCCCACAGATTGGGCAATTTATGTCGGTTAGGATAATTCGTCTATCGGTAATTCTGGGTTAGAGTTATCTACCCTTGTGACGTCAAACACACAGTGTGGAAATTATACGATCTTCCAAATCCACTCGAACAATTGACCGATCGCAGCTGTCAATCAAAATGATAAATCAACCAATCAAAAAACGCAATTTCTTCTGCGCCAACCTGCTATATTTGTCCGCCATTATGTCCGTAAATAGAATGAAATCATCGGTTGACTGAGAAGTAGTCTGCTAGTATGGTAGGCTCGAGGACCAATAAAGAAATGATTCCTCTTAAGTAGTCCTTTTTTCAAAATATATCTCGCTACGTTTTCGACCCCTATAAATTTGACCTTGACCTTGACATATATCCCGTGTTCTTTACATTAATATATATATATATATATAATAAGTATCTATATAAATATTGACTGGGTATAAAATGTTGTCATTCAAACACCTAATAACAACAGCAAACTTCATTGGACAGTATTAGCTTTTAAAATGGACGGGGGGGGGGGGGCTGTAATGGAATGGGGGTCCGTCAAGGTAAACTGTGCAGTTGTTTGGGTTTGACGAAAAACCAATCTGGTTAAAATACAGATCTATATTTCGCTTCGTTTTTTATACTTTGATTAACCAATCAGCATTGATGTTACTAGCGGATTACCCACAGTTCCGTGCAAAACACGCCTAAAGCTCGCCGTGACAGACCGTTTCATTGGCTTATCCCTGACACCATTCAGAACACGTGTTAAATAACAACTCTTCCAGATCCAAGTGTAGTAAAGACAAGTAAAACGAAATTTTGAACTATAAAAACGAAACGAAATAGGATCTGTGTTTTAACCAGATTGACGAAAAACAAAAGTCCGTTCATAACACACGCTGCATTGTTTATGTCCCTCTTTATTGTCTCGATTCATGCAAATGGAATTAAAATGGGGTTTAACGTCCTACTGTTCTGCTTTGGCTGGGCTAATGAAGACGGGCATACGCCATAAAGTGTGCTATGAGGGAAACTTCGCCCGGACAGCAGTTTTCGTCCCATCCGAACGCCTAGATATCTGTCCTCGCCAGGCCCTCCGTCCTCTACCACAGACAAGGTGAAACCACGTCGGAAAATCTCGATGAACTTTCTCGGTCAACACCGGGCGCGTACCCGCGACCTCCAGGCTAGCGAGGCGGCGCCTTATGCACTGAGCCACCGTGGCCCCCCGTTGGTGCAAAATAAAAGTTGGACATTAAACGTCATTTAATTTTTATATTCCAGTGGGATTTGATGTGTGAAAGAAAATGGATAACTCCTATTATAACATCCATACAAATGGCTGGTGTGTTGGTTGGTGCTGTGATAGCTGGTCAATCAGCCGATACGTTTGGTCGTAAAAAGACATTCTATTTGACTCTACTACTACATTCCATTCTGACTGTTGCTATAGCATTTGTTACGTCATGGCAGGCCTTTACAGCCATGCGATGTCTGATTGGAGCAACTATTGGGTCATATCTGGTTGTCAGCATGTTTCCAGTAGAATTTCTGGGATACAAATGGAGACCTTCGTTGACGGTTATTCCGTTCTGGGCGACAGGAGTTTGCTTCCTGGCTCTTGCCTCTTGGTTGATGCACGATTGGACGTACGTTCATATCGCTGTCGGAGTCAGTACGGTACCATTCTTATTGGGTTGGTTGTAAGTATAAAGTTTTAATTTTATTATTACGTGCGGACGGCATACAACCGTAGACACAGACTAGTCATAGACACATAGAATGACTCAAACTAAATAAAGAAAAACACAGCTATGAACTTACTTTATTGCGATGTTTCAAGTTTTATCAGTCAAATAGCTGGCTTCTTTAGTGAGAAATGTTCTTAGTGTGCCATTCAAAATTTAGCGGCACACTTAGGAATCTCTCGCGGCGCACCTCTGTGTCGCGGCACACTGGTTGTGAATCACTGCTTTACACAGATATAACGTGTTCAATTACCATACTTTAATATTGCACAAATATAACGTTAAAATGACTCAAGTCCCCTACACTGACATAACGTTAAACTGAGCCCAGCCCCCTACACTGATATAACGGTAATGTTATACAGATATAACGTAACAATGGGTCCAGTCCCCTACACTGATATAACGTTAAAATGAGGTCAGTCCCCTACACTAATATAACGTTAAAATGACTTAAGTCCCCTACACTGATATAACGTTAAAATGAGCCCAGCCCCCTACACTGATATATCGGTAATGTTACACAGATATACCGTAAAAATGAATCCAGTCCCGATACCAAACGTTATAAACAAACTTGACTGTATTTTAGTATTGTTCCCGAGAGTATCCGGTGGTTGGCTGTTAAGGGAAAGATTGATGAAGCTGAGAGTGTCATAGAACGAGTGGCGACGATGAACGGTAGAATTAAACCAGATAAAACCAGAGAAATGTTGATTGAACTGAGTCAGGAGGAAACAGAGAAGACGAAAGGCGGGAAGAAATATTCTTATATAGATTTATATAGGGGATGGAAAATGGCTAAACATACGATAATAACTCATTTAGTATGGTGAGTCAAACTGTACGTATTCTAATAGAGAACTTTAAAGATACCTTCCCCTGTATAAACTATGTCATTTAGTCTGGTGAGTCAAACTGTACGTATTCTATAGACAACTTTAAAGATACCCTCCTCTGTATAAACTGTGTTATTTGATGATATATTTGGACTAAAAACATATTCAAACTAATTTATTTATCAATACCTGCGCAAACATTTTAATTCCAAGAAACTACGCAGATATTATTTTAAGCATCTTTGTTTTTGGCGTGACTTGATTGTGGGAAGATTTGTTTTACAGCGTGTTTTTGTCGTTATTCGCTGTCCATTTACCATAAATATCGAAACAAATTCTGCATTTGGCAAGCCTCTGACAACCGCTAGCCATTCGATCAACCGATACGAAGCTCTTCCTCCCCGAGAAGACAATTTTTGTCCTGTGTGCGCCCGTGAGTTTTTTTTTCTGAGACTCGTGTAATTTCTAGTAAGATTATATATCCATATATATACCAAATATCCCATATTTTCTATTATTGGAAATAACTACCCAGTTAATACTTTCATGGTAAAGCATGGTAATAATAGCCCACACATGGTAATAATAGCCCAAACATGGTAATAATAGTCCAAACATGGTAATAATAGCCCAAGCATGTTAATAATAGGCCGAACATGGTAATAAGAGCCCAAACATGGTAATAATAGCCCAAACATGGTAATAATGGCCCAAGCATGTTAATAATAACCCAAACATGGTAATAATAGCTCAACCATGGTAATAATAGCCCAAGCATGGTAATAATAGCCCAAACATGGTAATAATAGCCCAAGCATTGTAATAATAGCCCAAACATGGTAATAATAGCCCAAAAATGGTAACAATAGCCAAAACATAGTAATAATAGCCCGAGCATGGTAATAATAGCCAAAACATGGTAATAATAGCCCAAACATGGTAATAATAGCCCAGGCATGGTAATAATAGCCCAAGCATGGTAATAATAGGCCGAACATGGTAACAATAGCCCAAACATAGTAATAATAGCCCAAGCATGGTAATAATAGCCCAAGCATGTTAATAATAGCCCAAACATGGTAATAATAGCCCAGGCATGGTAATAATAGCCCAAGCATGGTAATAATAGCCCAAACATGGTAATAATAGCCCAAGCATGCCAGAATACCAGTTAGATATAGATTCGAAAGGGCCATGTGGGGTTGGGTGATCGAATGGTTAGCGCGTGCGCTTTGTATCCTTAGTTAGGGCTTTCATTGAGTCAACTGGCGTGGTTTCGATTCCACGATTGTACGTGACATGAAGTAGAGTCGCCTGTCCAACCTCGTTGGTTTTCTCAGGGTCCTCTCTCATTGTCTAATAGACCATGTTGGTGTACTGTCTAATAGACCATGTTGGTGTACTGTCTAATAGACCATGTGGGTGTACTGTCTAATAGACCATGTTGGTGTCCACTAATATTACATATTTGATAGAACTGCACCTTTGCTACCTTTGTTACGGGTAATTTGTAATACTGATTTGAAGTGACGCAAAATACTTACATGCTGAAGTAGAGAGCGATAACAGGTACAAGGCTATATTTTAATTTCAGGTGGTCATTATCGGCTTCATATTATGGTTTTGCCTTTGGTGTGGGTAAATTTTCTGGAGGTTTTTATTTGAATATGTTCCTTATGAATATTTTAGAGTTTCCTGTGTTTATACCAGTAATATATGCCATGAATAGGTGAGTTGCTACGTCAGAGGTAAGGCGGTTGGGTGGCGTGCACTTTAATTCATAAGGTCTGTCATCGAGTTGACTGGCACGTGACAAGGCGTAGAGTCGCGTGTCCAACCTCGCTTAAAGACCCCAAGCGAATTACTGAAATAAATTGAACCATATGTTAGTCCCGAAATGACTCCCGCTTTGTGGAGTGGTTAATATGGAGTAGCATAAATGTATGGAGCGAGTAACTTAGCTTAGCATAAATCTATGGAGCGGGTAACTTGGCTTAGCATAAATATATGGAGTGGGTAACTTGGTTTAGTATAAATATATGGAGTGGATAACTTGGCTTAACATAAATTTATGGAGTGGATAACTTGGCTTAACATAAATATATGGATGTCCAAGCGGATAACTTGACTTAACATAAATATATGGAGTGGATAACTTGGCTTAATATAAATGTTTGGAGGTCCGAGCTGGTAACTTGGTTTAATATGAATATATGGATCACGTTTTAATGCCTATCTTTACCATAGTCGACACGGATATTCCAGTCTTATGGTTCTATAAGGAATGCATATTATTTGTATATTTTAGTAAAGAGAATTAACGAGTTGTTAAAAGTTCTTACAATTCACCTGCACGTAAATATATTTATAGATTTGGTAGAAGAAAAGTGGCGACCATTATGTTTGCTGGTGCTACATTGTCATGTATAGGTGTTATTATTATTCAAAATACAGGTAAATAATCTGTAATATATATTATCATGTATAGGTGTTACAGGTAAATGATCTGTAATATATATTGTCATGAATAGGTGTTATTATTATTCAAAATACAGGTAAATCATCTGTAATATATATTATCATGTATAGGTGTTACAAGTAAATTATCTGTAATATATATTGTCATGTATAGGTGTTATTATTATTCAAAATACAGGTAAATAATCTATAATATATATTAGATAACCTCGTCCTTAATGAGGGATCAATATATATTAGATAGAGACCCCCCCCCCCCCTCCTTTATGAGTGATCAATATATACTCTTCAAAAAAAGTAGGGGATATTGAAATGCAAATACCTTTGCATGTTGTGATATGATAAATAGTCATGGACAATTGACATGCTTTGAGAGTATGTTCACAGATGAAGAACTTACCTCCCCAACAGAACCACTGAGCTGCACATGCGACACGCAATAGCGCCATGCACGTGGGATGGGTTCATTGTCAAATTTGACACTTCAAGGAAGGGTTTTTTTTTTTTTTTTTTTTTTTTTTAAAAAACCCAGTTTATTAACCAACAACATACATATACATATATATAAAACATGCATATATAAATCATGAATATAAGTATAAATATAAATCTGTAGATAATCTAAAAACTAGGATTGAATAAATATTACCTATATAGAGAACATAACGAAATGTATATTATATATATGAATAAATATTTTTAATGATTTTGTTTTATCTTCAGGATGTTGTGTCCGTCTTCTGTGTTGTATATTATCTTAGTTTTCATTTCGATGTATGAAGTATAACTTCTGGTATTTGGAACGCTTTTTTTGACCTTACATGAGTAGATATAGTATTTTGATAACAATATAAGTAAATTAACAGTATTTAATTCTTTTTCATTTTTTAAATTCTCATGTATAATTATACCTAAGTGTTTAATTATACTAGTAAGATTAATATATATATTATTATAGATTAATATTTCATGTAGTTTCTGCCATACTAATTGAGCATATTCGCATTGAATGAAGAGATGATCGATATTTTCAATTGTAGAATTACAAAAATCACACAGTAATGAGTTAGATAATTTCATTTTATATAATCGATCGTTAAGGTAAATTACATGGTGTATATATCTAAAATGAAATGTCACCATTTTTGAATCTCTAGTTATTCTTCGTATCTGTGTAAAAATGTGTTTAACTTGGTCTTCTTCTAGGGCAATACTATAATTTTTTTCCCACCTGGCAATAGCTGGTGGTTTTGTGTAGTTCTTTTGTACAAGTTTTTTATAAATGTCTTTTGAGGTTATATTTGATATATTTTTTTTGTATAATTTTTCTAAAAAATTATCCAAATTTACATTTAATCTATTGTCAAAAATTTTAGTATTCCAACTGTATTCCGTTTCCGATATTGTTTCCTTTACCTTTTTAATGTTAACCAAAATTTGATTGATCTCCATTAACTTGATAAGATCATTATCATATTTGGAAAGATTGATGTCTGCGATATCCTCAACAAATAAAATGTTATCGTTAATTAATATATTCTTGATTGAAGACTTATTGTTAATTCTTAGATTATGGTTATTCCAAATCAATTGATTTCTTAAGGGAACCAATCCGTCAATATAGCACGTGTATATGTTATACCAGTTTTGAAATAGATTTGTATAAAAGGGTGTCGAGATAATGTCTCTAATATTGAAGTTAGATAACGGTATTAAATATCCATTCTGATTTTGTAGGATATGTTCGTAAATAATTTTCCATGTTTATCCAAAAGATACTCTGGCTTTTCAACAATTCATTAATGTTTATCATATTTAAACCCCCCATTTCAAATTGTTGGGAAATAACATTTCGTTTTATTTTATCTGGGCCTGACCACAGGTAGTTATATATAATCGTATTAAACTTTGAAATGATATACTCTGGAATATTTATCGTTAATGTTGGGTACAGTATTTTAGAGATACAGAACGTTTTTATAACCTGGATTTTGCCTATTAATGTTAAATTTCTTTTTTTCCACCTATTCAGTATTGTTTTGATATCCGAAATCCTTTCTTCATAGTTGTATTTATTGCTTAAACATTTATCATTTGTGAAATAGATTCCCAAAATCTTAATTTTTTCTTTCTGTAAAATTATTCCGAATTCATTAGCAATGGATTGTATATTTTCAGTTTTACTATTTAGGTCTGCTATCTCGGTTTTGGTTGCATTGATTTCAAGACCGGATACTTTACTAAATTTCTTTAATATTTCGAAAAGGTGTCTTGCTGATTTGAAGTTTTTCAGTAAACAAGTGATGTCATCAGCAAAGGCGGTCAGTTTTAATGATTTTTGTCCAAATTCTATGCCTTCAATATATTTACAGTTTCTAATATTTTGACATAATGTTTCTAAAACAAGGTTAAAAAGGTTTGAGCTACTTGGATCCCCCTGTCTAACTCCTTTACTTACTAGGAAGTGCTTCGTTGAGAAACCATTGTTCATAACAGTACATGTAATATTATGATAAAGGGTCTTAATCCACCTCACAAAGTTTTTTTGAAAGCCAAAATATCTAAGCACTGAAAATAGATAATTATGATCAACACTGTCATAGGCTTTCTGAAAGTCTAATGCTAATAATATCCCAGTGATTTTTTTCTGGGCTGCTAGAGTAAAACAGTCACTTATTATCCTGGTATTTTCCTGTATGTGTCTACCAGGCACAAAGCCTGTTTGATTTGGATGAATGAGGTCGTTAAGGAATGGTTTTAGTCTTATGGATAAGGATTTGCTTAAGATTTTTACATCTACGTTAATTAAACTAATTGGTCTCCAGTTAGTTAGTTGAGTTTTATCTTTTCCGGATTTTGGAATTAATTTTATTACTGACTGTCTCTGCGAATTAGATAAGGTTCCATTTTCGAAGGCACAGTTGAATGAATTAAGTACATGGACCCTTACAAGTTGCCAGTGTTTTCTGTAAAATTCAACAGTAAGTCCATCGTTACCTGGTGTTTTGTTATTTTTGAATGATTTGAGGGCAGTTTGACATTCACAATCACTAACCTTGTGTTCAAATATGTGTGTTAAGTTGTCTTCAATTACTGGGTGTGTATTATCATTCATTATAAAAATATTTTGTGTTTGTATAGATTTATTCGTTTGTGAATACAATTTTCTGTAAAATTTATAAATTTCAAACTGAATTTTGTTAGAGTCTGAAATCATTTCGTTATTTTCATTCGTTAGTCTTTGAATAACCGTGTTTATTTTGTTTCTTTTTTCTATTCCAAGGAAGAATTTTGTATTTTTTTCTCCTTCTTCGTGCCACTGAATTTTTGCACGTAGGATTGCCCCTTTAGTTTCATCCTCATAGATATTGTTCAATTTAATTTTCACCTCGTCAATACGGTTCAAAATGTTTTCAATATTTTTTGTTACATTGGCACTACCTAGTTTATTCTCGTAATGATAAAGTTCGTTATTCAGAGTTTCTTTTAATTTTCGTTTGATAGTTTGTTTACATTTGCAGTACAGTATTGTTTCATGTTTAATTTTAAATTTGAGAAAATCCCATAGCCCCCCCTTATCATATTGATCATGATATGAGCTACACCATTCTTCTATCGACTTTTTCAATAAGTTATAGTAATTGTTATCATTGTTTAAATCATTATTATAAATCCATAAACCTGGACCTCTTCTTTCATTCACGATAACGTATTCAATAAAGACTGCGGAGTGATCGCTTATTGTATTACGTATAATAGAGCAAGATTTTATATAATTTTGAGTACTCTCTGATGTCAACCAAAAATCAATTCTACTCTGTATAAGTGGTTTATTTTGTCGCCATGTAAATTGCCGCAGTTTTGGTTTTCGTATTCTGAATATATCTACTAATTCATATTCATTAATAAGTTCTTTTAAAGCTGCTAATCCCTTGGATTTTACTCTGTAATTACCCCCACTTCTGTCTAAGTTTGTATCTAACACATTATTGAAATCTCCTCCCACAAATATTATATCATATTCTTGGTTAGAAAGAGTTTTTGTAAGTGTATTACGTAGTTTATTAAAATAAGCATTTTGATCACTGTCGGATGTTGGACTGTATGTATTTACAAGAACTGTAATTTTTTCTTCAGCTTGTATTATTAATATAACAAAGTACCCATTTTCATCTGATATACTCTTAATGACTTTTGGTTGAAAATTCGAATTGAATAGTATTGAGGTTCCTGCAGAATTTGTTGAACCATGAGAGTAGTAAATTGTCCCACCCCATTCTCCTTGCCAAAAGTCTTCATCTTCCTTTGTACTATGAGTTTCTTGTAAGAATATTATTTGACCCTTTTGCTCTTTTAGCCATAGGTAGACTTTTTCTCTCTTTTGTTTATTTCGAAGTCCCCTGACATTAAGTGAGAGTGCCCTTATTCCTGCCATTTTAACGGACAATATTGTATTTTATAAATTATCTTCGAGATGTTATTTAAGGTAATATTGGGGTTTTTCATGGTTGTATATTTAATAATAATGTATATGTGATTGTATATTAATGTGTGTATATTATATGGTGCTTGTTGAAACTGGTTTGTTATAATTCGCGTTCGCTTCATCCTCCTAGGTTGTTAAATTGGAGAGATGTGTACAAGGTGTTTTATGCTATAAGTATAATTAACACAATCTATATTTTGTATTGATTATACCATTGCGCATGCCTATTCTTATTCACTATCTAGTGATAATGATATATGACATTACATGATATAAATACATAAATGATATAAATACATAAATGATATAAATATATAAACGATATAAATATAATAGTTCGTCCTTATTTTAGTAGTTATAATTGAATATTGGTGAAGAGATGTGTTTGTGGTGTCTCTGAATACGATATTTGATGTCCCACCGTAGTCACCACCACCCTTGGGTTTCCTCGATAAGAGAGAAGCCTCACCTAATTAAATATATTCGTTGGATGATTATCACAAAAGCCTGTGACTGGTATTTACAAATTATATTTTAGTCCAAAATTTCCAGTCTGTAGCGTACTTGCGTAACAATATTTGTGACTGGTTATTAGTGTTTGTACATATAACCGAATTGGGTCAATGCATGGTCATGTACGAGGCGTGTGTCAACAATAATATTTACATCATGCTTTAAAGATCCGTTGACTGTCTTCTTTGGTCAAAAGGGGCTGACATGAGTTTGTCTCGAAAATTTTCGAATAAGTTAATCTTGATTTTTACTCTTCCTTTAGATTTTGCATATACCTGACCATTGTAATACCACGATTTTTCTACACAGTCCATGTTATTAGCCCTATTCATTAAACTCAGATTGGATTTGGTAATGTCGTCAGTAAATTTCACGTTTTTTTCAGCTACTATTTTTTTGTGTATCATTAGGTTTCGTTTGGCTTCCGAATTCGACATTTTTACTAAAATCAGGCTAGGTTTATCGAAATTCCTGGAAGGGAGGGGGTGAATGGCTGTTATTTCAGTTGGTGATACCGAAACTCCAATATGCTTATGAACAAACTTCATGAATGTTTCTTTCATAGGTTCGTCACTGTCGGGAAAATGTATGCCTGATACTCGGATATTGTTTTTACGAGAGTATTGCTCGTTGTAATTAGCCATGCTTATGGCTTCGTTTATTCTCTGTCTCTCAGTTTCGCTTGTTTCCTTCAATTCATTAAAGTCGGCCCTGAGTTTATCATTTTCCTTCCTTAAAAGCTCGTTTTCTTTCAGTGTAGTATCAAGTTTTTCGTGAATTGCGTTAAATTCTTCCTTGAAGCTTAACAAGACCGAACTAGTAATATCACTTACTATTGTTTTAATATCATCTTTTGTTAACATATTATTTTTCATTATTGTGAGTTTATTGTTCATATCTGTCATTTCTGTAGCGTTGAGGCTTTGCCTTCTTTGATCAGTATCTATTTTCTTAAACGCTCCCCTAGTGCCCGACGACATTATTTTTTGCAGTGGTATGAGTTTTATTAATACTGTTCAACACGCGTGAGTCACTTTAACTCCCAGGTTTGTTATACAGTCACACTATACTATAACAATATACCCTGCTTGTCAATCTATAAATAGGTCAATATCTTCACTTTACAGAAAAAAACTCACTTACAAGTTAACGTCTTTTCCGATCTTCTATATATATTTACTAGGTATTCACGGATATATATAGTGTATAGTTACCGATTTTTAGTAAATAGTTTCACATATTTTAAAGACTATTACATAAAACACCTGTACACCTGTTTATCCTAGCCATGTTTACTTTCCTATCGGTTCTTGCGTAAGATTTACTGTTTAGCGTATCTTTGCTTTAGTGTGTTACGTTTAATTTGATCGAGAGACGTGTTCGTCAAAGTCAATGTCAACCGATAACACTGCAAGAATTGGCCGTGGCACTCCAAGAGGAGTGGGCAGATTGCCCCAAATCGTGATTGGACGGTTGATTAGGAGCATGCCGCGACGAATTGTTGAATGCCTTAGAATTAGTCGAGCAATTATTCATTATTAAGACAAAAAACAAAAACACCCATTTTTACTTTTGACAGTGTATCTCTTTGCGAGTGAAATGGGGCCGTCAGATAAGCCGCCCATATGAACTGTTTATGTTCATGTGTAGGCAATTGGCCTGTTTTTAACATACAATGGTTACCTCTAATAAAAACAGCAGTGCATTTCCGCAGTTTTGTATTGTTTCTGAATATCCGCTACTATTTTTGAAGGGTATATGTTAGATAAACCCGCCCTTTATGTGGGGTCAATATATATTAGATAAACATGCCCTTTATGTGGGGTCAATATATAATAGATAAACGCCGCTTTTTATATGGAGTCAGTATATTGATTTCCTAATTTTTGCTTTGTGTGCGCATTAGCGACGTTCTTAATATGGGATCAATATAATTATACCCACCCCTAATGTAGGTTGTATTTTGACTTGGTGTGCGTGTAGTGTGCTACACAAGCCAAAATGCAACACGAAAAGTGTGGCTATTTCTTTTCGAGTCGATTTTGCTTGGTGTGCGTGCTGTCGCCTTATATTATTTCGTGACGTCTACTTTCGACTCACGGAGCGAAAAGCAGAAATTATCAAAAGTAGATATATAGTTCCTTAAGGAACTGATTGTTACGGTGTGATGTCCGGTCACAGTTTCTATTCTCAAACTATATAGTTCCTTAAGGAACTGATTGTTACGGTGTGATGTCCGGTGACAGTTTCTATTCTCAAACTATATAGTTCCTTAAGGAACTGATTGTTACGGTGTGATGTCCGGTGACAGTTTCTATTCTCAAACTATATAGTTCCTTAAGGAACTGATTGTTACGGTGTGATGTCCGGTCACAGTTTCTATTCCCAAACTATATAGTTCCTTAAGGAACTGATTGTTACGGTGTGATGTCCGGTGACAGTTTCTATTCTCAAACTATATAGTTCCTTAAGGAACTGATTGTTACGGTGTGATGTCCGGTGACAGTTTCTATTCTCAAACTATATAGTTCCTTAAGGAACTGATTGTTACGGTGTGATGTCCGGTCACAGTTTCTATTCCCAAACTATATAGTTCCTTAAGGAACTGATTGTTACGGTGTGATGTCCGGTGACAGTTTCTATTCTCAAACTATATAGTTCCTTAAGGAACTGATTGTTACGGTGTGATGTCCGGTGACAGTTTCTATTCTCAAACTATATAGTTCCTTAAGGAACTGATTGTTACGGTGTGATGTCCGGTGACAGTTTCTATTCTCAAACTATATAGTTCCTTAAGGAACTGATTGTTACGGTGTGATGTCCGGTGACAGTTTCTATTCTCAAACTATATAGTTCCTTAAGGAACTGATTGTTACGGTGTGATGTCCGGTGACAGTTTCTATTCTCAAACTATATAGTTCCTTAAGGAACTGATTGTTACGGTGTGATGTCCGGTGACAGTTTCTATTCTCAAACTATATAGTTCCTTAAGGAACTGATTGTTACGGTGTGATGTCCGGTGACAGTTTCTATTCTCAAACTATATAGTTCCTTAAGGAACTGATTGTTACAGTGTGATGTCCGGTGACAGTTTCTATTCTCAAACTATATAGTTCCTTAAGGAACTGATTGTTACGGTGTGATGTCCGGTGACAGTTTCTATTCTCAAACTATATAGTTCCTTAAGGAACTGATTGTTACGGTGTGATGTCCGGTGACAGTTTCTATTCTCAAACTATATAGTTCCTTAAGGAACTGATTGTTACGGTGTGATGTCCGGTGACAGTTTCTATTCTCAAACTATATAGTTCCTTAAGGAACTGATTGTAACGGTGTGATGTCCGGTGACAGTTTCTATTCTCAAACTATATAGTTCCTTAAGGAACTGATTGTTACGGTGTGATGTCCGGTCACAGTTTCTATTCTCAAACTATATAGTTCCTTAAGGAACTGATTGTTACGGTGTGATGTCCGGTGACAGTTTCTATTCTCAAACTATATAGTTCCTTAAGGAACTGATTGTTACGGTGTGATGTCCGGTGACAGTTTCTATTCTCAAACTATATAGTTCCTTAAGGAACTGATTGTTACGGTGTGATGTCCGGTGACAGTTTCTATTCTCAAACTATATAGTTCCTTAAGGAACTGATTGTTACGGTGTGATGTCCGGTCACAGTTTCTATTCTCAAACTATTTAGTTCCTTAAGGAACTGATTGTTACGGTGTCATGTCCGGTGACAGTTTCTATTCTCAAACTATATAGTTCCTTAAGGAACTGATTGTTACGGTGTGATGTCCGGTCACAGTTTCTATTCTCAAACTATATAGATCCTTAAGGAACTGATTGTTACGGTGTCATGTCCGGTGACAGTTTCTATTCTCAAACTATATAGTTCCTTAAGGAACTGATTGTTACGGTGTGATGTCCGGTCACAGTTTCTATTCTCAAACTATATAGTTCCTTAAGGAACTGATTGTTACGGTGTGATGTCCGGTGACAGTTTCTATTCTCAAACTATATAGTTCCTTAAGGAACTGATTGTTACGGTGTGATGTCCGGTCACAGTTTCTATTCTCAAACTATATAGTTCCTTAAGGAACTGATTGTTACGGTGTGATGTCCGGTCACAGTTTCTATTCTCAAACTATATAGTTCCTTAAGGAACTGATTGTTACGGTGTGATGTCCGGTCACAGTTTCTATTCTCAAACTATATAGTTCCTTAAGGAACTGATTGTTACGGTGTGATGTCCGGTGACAGTTTCTATTCTCAAACTATATAGTTCCTTAAGGAACTGATTGTTACGGTGTGATGTCCGGTCACAGTTTCTATTCTCAAACTATATAGTTCCTTAAGGAACTGATTGTTACGGTGTGATGTCCGGTGACAGTTTCTATTCTCAAACTATATAGTTCCTTAAGGAACTGATTGTTACGGTGTGATGTCCGGTCACAGTTTCTATTCTCAAACTATATAGTTCCTTAAGGAACTGATTGTTACGGTGTGATGTCCGGTCACAGTTTCTATTCTCAAACTATATAGTTCCTTAAGGAACTGATTGTTACGGTGTGATGTCCGGTCACAGTTTCTATTCTCAAACTATTTTGGCACCCCTACCTTCTATTTTTCGCCAAAAGGAATCATTTTTCACCATTTCTGACACAAATTTATAATAAATTAAAACTGTTTTCAAGTAGAATTTAGCAATTAAATTAGAATGCGGTCTGCGCATATTCGAGTCTCGTAATGGCGGAACAGTTCAAAGGTATATTGTGTATGTTTTTAATCGCAAAATTCTGCTTGAAAATAGTGTTGAATTATTGTAAATGTGTGTCAGCTGTGGCAAGAAGAATCACGGTGACAATTAGTCGGTAAGGGTTTCAGAATAGCCTTAGAAGTGGGGAAGAGTGGTATTTTCATATTGCTGCTATATAGGGACGGATAGAAACTGTCTGCAGACATCGTCCGATCAAAAACTTTACTTACAGGCTTCTATACTCTTGGCTTATATGTGTGAAATGGCTTTATTTAACGTCCGCTTCCACCGAGTTAATATCGCAGGCTTCTAATAAGCTTCTATCATTTCAGTGACTGGTGGTCAAAGAGGAAATATTATTACTGCCCTGTCATTGGCTGCTAGAATATTTACAGGCGAGGCATGGGCGGGGCTTATTGTAATGACCAATGAAAGTTATCCGACAGTCATCAGGTATAAAAAAAAGCGTAGGGTCCGATTTCCATGTCCGCGTTTCTCTTGGACAAAACACTCAGCGCACACCATACCGATTTGACAACATCAACGTTTCATTTGGGTTTATTGTTGTTTTAAGTATATAAACAATAAAAAGATTTTAAAATAAATAAATCTCCGACTGAGATTGTGAATCGGGTATAATAGCGCACGAGATGACTTTTAATTTTTATGGACAAATGTAGAGCGAGTTATAAATAGACAATTTTTCCCTTAATTTTTTTCTCCCTTCTTCCAGCATTTTTGGGCTGATGTTTGGGTCTAGCACTGGAGTAAAGGGATCAAATGTGCAATAGAGGGTGTAAAGTGTCTTTCTGCAGAGCAATCATTGTGTCGGAAGTGAGATTTTCACCCCAGTCAACATCATATCCCCGTAGCAAAAAATCTAAGCGGTCAACCCCCTACAAAATTATGATGAGGAGGTTGCCAAATGTGATCCCCATTGTGCCTATAAAGATTAGAACCAACGGCACGCTAAGCAAAAACTTACAGCCTGTGATGTTACAGCCATTTAACATTGATGTCAATGGGCAAATAATTGCTAGTCTGAGACCATTACGGTGTTCTCTAATGGGAGATAACTCAATACGGTATACGGAGTGAGACTGGTAATTTCTAGTAATGTAGTGCCTCTCTTTATGGCTGTTCTCACATTTTGCACTGAAATGTTTTTGTCTTTTTGGATTAGAATTGAAGAAAAGTGTTTAAATCTACAATTTCTGTGATATAATACAAGGTTACCATTTTATTGCAGGAATTTAGGATATGGTGCAGCGAACACAGCAGCTCGTGTTGGTGGAATTGTAGCACCGTTTGTATTTGCCGCCGTAAGTAAAATATTTAGTCCCAAATATTCGACCTTTTTACTTGGTGTTTTGGGTGTTTGGAATTGTTTGTAATGAAATGATATGGGGTTTAACGTACTGCTGTTCTGCTATGACTGGGCTAATGAAGACGGGCATACGCTATACACTGTGCTATGAGGTTGTTAGACATTGATGTTGTTAGCAGCCAGGTAGTCCATACTAAAACGGGCGGTATGCGGACGTGCATTATCCTGTTGGAAGTGCTGAAGTGCGAACGTGCGAAACATCGGAACAACAATTGGTTGCAAGACATCATAACGGTAGGCTACAGCATTAACGCGACCCCTGCAAATGTGTAGGGCGGTCCGGTGATGAAGCCTCCCCACACCATTACACTTCCCCACCCCATCGATTCGTTTCGAAGACGCAGCAGTCTGCAAGACGTTCCCCAAGACGTCTCCACACACGTTGACGGCCATCAGCGTGATAAAGATGAAAGCGACTCTCATCACTGAAGAGCACACTTTGCCAGTCTACTCTTCTCCATGTCTGGTGTCCTTGAGCCCATATCAAACGCCGCTGACGGTGATGATCCCTGAGGATAGCTCCAACATAAGGTCGTCGTGCACTGAGTCGTACTTCTCTTAGACGACATCTTACGGTGTTGGCACTTACTGGTCCTTGTCTTCCAACGACTGCTGCACCTGTTCGAGTCGCTGGGCGGAATCTGTCGCGCAGATGAGTAACTCGGGTGTAGCGGTCTTGAGCCTGAGTTGTAACGCGTTGTGGACCAGAACGTTGACGGTCACGTGTTGATCCAGTAACTCGAACACGTTCCACCAACCTTACAATAGTGGACTGATGACAATTGAAGTGTCTGGCAATAGCACGTGTAGACATGTCAGTCCTGGACATTCCCATGGCTTCATTCCGTTGATTTTCAGTAAGCCTCGGCACCTCTAGCTCGAATCCTTCACACGTCCAACAACAAATTACGACAGATTGACGTTTCACAGTTATGTACTGCACATTAAGTTGAAAACATGCTTTTAAAGGGCTCACACACAATGCTCCACGTGAATATTGGGTTTTTCATGTGTATCTCGTGCAATTTGTTTTTGTGCACACGGGCCGATATTTTTTGCGTTTGGGAGCATTGTGTGAAACAATAGTTCATAGTATTGCATAATATTATACATACAAAACCACCTAATAATAAAATATTTGGGAAAAAAGTGATGCGTTTTCCATGGCGCTCAGTATAATATACAAAAAACACACTAACCTTAAATAAAACAGTTTATTATTATTTTTTTTTATTGTTGACATAATAATTCGTTGATTAAAATGTAGGTAGTTTCAATGATTTTGACACTCAGTGGCGGATTACCCTGTAGGTGATAGCGTAACGCTTTAGGGGGATGAGGGGTGATAGGTAGTCAAGGGATGAGGTATGCTAGGTAGTCAAGGGATGAGTGATGATAGGTGGTCGTCCCAACAGAACCGCTGAGCTGCACATGCGACACGCAATATCGCCATACACGTGGGAGGGGGTTCATTGTCAAATTTGACACTTCAAGGAAGGGTTGATGAAAACTGCCGCGTACTGATTTATCTATCCATGTTAGCATTTCTATTGGCTCGTGCATAAGATTTACTGTTTAGCGTATCTTTGCTTTAGTGTGTTACGTTTAATTTGATCGGGAGACGTGTTCGTCGACGTCGACGTTAACCGACAACACTGCAACAATTGGCCGTGACACTGCAAGAGGAGTGGGCCAGAATGCCCCAAATCGTGATTGGGCGGTTGATTAGGAGCATGCCACGACGAATTGCTGAATGTCTGAGGATTGGAGGAGCAAGTACTCATTATAAAGACAAAAATCAAAAACGTCCATTTTCACTTTTGACGGTGTATCTCCTTGCGAGTGAAATGGGGCCGTCAGATCTGCCGCCCATATGAATTGTTTATGTTCATGTGTAGGAAATTGTCATGTTATTAGCATACACAGGTTGCCTCTAATAAAAACAGCAGTGCATTTCCGGAGTTTTGTATTGTTTCTGAATATCCCTTTTTTTTCTTTTTTTTTTGAAGGGTATATATTATAGATTGTATTGTATATTTCCAGAGTGATAATGAAATGGTACCATATATTATAGTGATTGTAATATTAGGATTAAGTGGGGTTCTCACCAGGTTATTTCTACCGGAAACTCTAGGATTAGCCATGGAAGATATTTTACCAGGTCATGATGATGAACCTACAGCAAAAACTCAAAACGGACAGAAGACCTCGGATGAATATAAAATGGAAGGAAAATCAGCGGAGAAAGGAAAAACTGAACATGGCGAGAGTACTCAATTATGATTTATCAAAAACTACATGTTTGTTTTTTGTATCGTTAGAATAGTTTTAATAGTTCAAAATTTCGCGGCACACTTAGGAAGATCTGTGTGTGCCGCGGCACACTCGTTGAGAATCACTGCTTTATGGTGAGAAAATCGAGATGGTTACTACTGCAAAATTACTTGGAATGCAAATTGACCAAGACCTTAATTAAGAAACACAGATAGCACATATGTCTAAAAAAAAACTTGCATCAAAAGTATTTCTCCTAAATAAGATAAAAGATCATTTACCTTACGGGACAAGAATTTTGTTTTATAATAGTTACATACTACCAATATTTGAAAAGTAGATTAGACATTCTTTTAAAATTACAATAGAGGGCAGCAAGAATTATTCTTGATGCACCAATTGAAACTCCGTCCACCTCTTTATTTACTAAACTCGGTTGGCTTACCCTTACACAGAGGATTCTTTATAATAAAATTGTCTTATCAATCAAAATTATTACATTTAATACTCCACTTTATCTAAACTCTTATTTTATTGAAAAATTTCTTATTTCCAAAACTGATATCTTGCTCTGTTCACAGACCAGTCAATCTCTTTTCCTTCCGAAATGCAAAACGGAATCCATGAAACGTACTTTTCATTTTTCTGTACGTCTTTTATGGAACAATCTGTCTTTTGATATAAAGATGTCATTTTTGTGTAAAAATGTTTAAAATTTTAAGATCAAACTGAAAACGCATCTATATTGAGTACTGAAGAAATCATAATATTCAACTTATTTTTGGTGTATATATAACTTGCAACTGCATTCTATCTTATTGTGTTTGTAATTATAATGTTCTTCCTATATTCTACTTGTATAATGTATATGTTTTGTAGTTTAGGAGTGACTTACTAACCCAAATTTCTTACTTTAAAATGCTATTGAATTTCAAATGATTTTGAATTTATCGTATGATATTACATTAAAGATTTTATTATTATAATACTGTTTTTACACTGAATTCTCTATGGAAGCACAAATGACGGAGATCTGCGGACTACCATCTTCAATATCAGGCTTGATCTCGTTATAACTCCGTACAACTTATCAAGCTGAATCAGGAACATGGCGAACTATAATCTTTCTATAATATCCGTATTAATCCGTAACAGTATAACCTGTATTCATTAGTCTATAGCACAGTTCAATCTTGTCAGTTGTTCGGATGGGACGCTAAATAGATGCCCGGGCGCAAGGGACAACGTATAGTCATTCGGGTGGGGTGCACGTAAAAGAACCGTTGGTAGTTGGAATTCAATATAAGAGTAGGTCGTACTGTGGCTGTCCAGGTAAAATTTCCCCAATAGCATACTGTATGGCGTATGTCCTTCGGTGCACAATAAGAATGTTTTACCCTTTCTATAAAGGAGTTTAGAGCTCCCTCATAGTATATTAAAGCACAAAGGAACCCTATAGGGAGCAAAACTATATTTTTTATGGACAATCATGTTATTTTTTTTATTCAAAATGATATGTCATTGCATTTTACATTTTTCTGAATAGATTAGAATCTATTTATATAAACACGTCATTGTAGTCTACATTCAGTTGAACAAAGTACAATTCATAATATTAAATTCATACGCGGTACATTGGGCTGAAGAGTGCAGGGTTCATTTAAATAAAATTAAATTCATACGCGTTTGATTGACTCATAAAAGTAGTGTATATATAGTATATCAAGTTAGTCGTCGTACATGTTCAATAAATATTGTTCGTTAATCTGTCAAGGCTGCTGGGTTATCGCAAGACATATAATTAAAGGTTAATACTTGGACTATTTCAGATTGTTTATAATTATTGTGCTCTAACTTTTCACGATCAGTTATAAACGTGGATGTTGTGTTGTATGTAACATCAGATAGGTGAACCGTAACGTGTAGGTAACTAGTCACGATCAGCTGTAAATGTGGATGTTGTATGTAACATCAGATAGGTGAACCGTAGCGTGTAGGTAACCAGTCACAATCAACTGTAAATGTGGATATAAAAAAACGAAACGAAATATAGATCTGTAATTTAATTAAGTTATATATCATCAATTCAGTAAGAAAAACAGACAAGATGCATTTGGATCAAATAGTGGAAGAAATCGGATCTTTCGGGAAGTTCCAGATTTTGGTGATGTTTATGGTAATGGTTCCCAAGTTGGCCATTGGATACAACATGCTGATTATGTCATATGGTGCTTACGTCACTGATTGGTGGTGTGTTGATGACGTCATGTCTAATAATAGCAGAAATAATGTGACGTATAAATATTGTAGCAATGATGACAACTCCACGTGTTCTAGAGTTTATGATGACTACACAAGAACAGTTGTGACAGAGGTACGTACTTGAATCTACCACTCCCTCCCCACCCCACAAGCCATACCCTTCACACAAGTCATACCCTCCACACAATTCACATCCCGCCGGTTGACTTCAGGCCGCTTGGTGAGTTCATGTCGGCTGGAGATATGGTTGAAGCGTTCATGCCGATGTGGGAGTTCAGATTGGGGAGTTAGAGATATCTCGACGGTTGTGAAGTTCATGTCGGTTGGAGAGATCCTGCGATTCGGGAGTTCTTGTCGGTTGGAGAGATCCTGCCAGTTGGTGAGTTTTTGTCGGTTGGAAAGATCTCACCATTTGGGGAGCTTATGTCGGTTGGAGATATCACACCAATTGGGGAGATCTTGTCGGTTGGAATGATCCCGATGATTGGGGAGTTTATCGTCGATTGGGGAGTTCGTGTCGGTTGGAATGATCTCGCTGATTGGGAATTTATGTCGGTTAGAGGGATACCGTCGATTGGGGAGTTTATGTCGGTTGGAATGATCTCGCTGCTTGGGATAATTCGTCTATTTGTAATTCTGGGTAGTCCACCCTTACGTCTTACTCTTGTGACGTCAAACTCGCCGATTGGAAATTATACGACCTCCCAAACACACTCTCACAATTAGAATAGAACTAGGAATGGACTGAGAAGGAGTCTGCTAGTATGACCTCCCAAACACACTCTCACAGTTAGAATAGAACTAGGAATGGACTGAGAAGGAGTCTGCTAGTATGACCTCCCAAACACACTCTCACAGTTAGAATGGAACCAGGGGTGGGCTGAGAAGGAGTCTGCTAGTATGGTGGGCTCAAGGGCCAATAAAGAAATTAATGTTCTCAAGTAGTTTGTGGGTTGTTTTAGACTTGAATTTACATTGTTTTTGATACCTTATTGGAACTATATCTTCGCACATAAAACCATGCGCTTGTCCCACAACTTCATTTTTACTACGTCACAAAAGCATAATCTGTATCCCTTCTTGTTGTTGTGAATGAGCCGAACTCAACTCCTGGGCCCTTATTCACGAAAACTTAAACTAAGATACAATCGAAATTTTAAGAAATACTGCAATTCGATTGGCTGACCAGTAAAATCAATTTGCATATATCCAATGAAGTTGCAGTATTTCTTAAAATTTCGGTTGTAACTTAGTTTAAGTTTTCGTGAATAAGGGCCCTGGTGATACAACAAACTTAAAACAAATTGCATTTTTGGAAAGCTTAGGCCGTGGACTATTCAAATATGCTGCCAGCTCTATTTTTTTTTATAAAATTGACCAAGACCCTGGTTTTGCGGGAGCAGCTTTTAGATGGTCTATAGTCTCTTGAAGTTTGGTACTCGGGATATATTCTCTCGAAAGCATCATTTCCAGACAGTTTTTCAAAATATATCTCGCTACTTTTTGGTCCGTGAATGCAACTGTGACCTTGACCTTGACATGTATATATCCCGTGTTCTTCATATATATGTAATAAGTATCTATATCAATATTGATTCTTTATAAAAATTACGTCATTCAAACACCTTTAAGAAAATATATATATTACCCTAATATGAAAAGCAAACTTTATTGGTTTATTTACTGGACAGTATTAGCTGAATAGGGATGGGGGTCTGTCAAGGAAAACTGTGCAGTTTGGGTTTGACGAAAAACAAGAGTCCCTTCTTAGCAAACATTACATTTCTTATGTCCGGCTTTATTATCTCGATTGATGGAAAATAAAAGTAGGCGTTAGACCCCAATTCAATTTATTTTTGTATATTCCAGTGGGATTTGATGTGTGAAAGAAAATGGATAACTCCTATTATAACATCCATACAAATGGCTGGTGTGTTGGTTGGTGCTGTGATAGCTGGTCAATCAGCCGATACGTTTGGTCGTAAAAAGACATTCTATTTGACTCTATTACTACATTCTATTCTGACTGTTGCTATAGCATTTGTTACGTCATGGCAGGCCTTTACAGTCATGCGCAGTCTGATTGGAGCAATTATTGGGTCATATCTGGTCGTCAGCATGTTCCCAGTAGAATTTCTGGGATACAAATGGAGACCTTCGTTGACGGTTATTCCGTTCTGGGCGACAGGAGTTTTCTTTCTAGTTCTTGCGTCCTGGTTGATGCACGATTGGACGTACGTTCATGTCGCTGTTGGAGTCAGTACGGTACCGTTCTTATTGGGTTGGTTGTAAGTATCCAGTTTTAATTTCATTATTACGTGCAGGAAGACGCCACCACACACAGCAAGAGGCAAACCCAAAATAGACATCGAAAAAACTATGGTACCCGAAAATGTTACTAGAGTGGTTCACACGTATATCCTTTCCGATAGATGGTAATTTTACCACATTTTGCTTAATGTTACCCTGATACACGTTAAAATAAATCCAGACCTCATACTATAACGTTACACAGATATAACGTTAAAATGAGCCCAATTCCCAAATTACGTAAACGTTACACTGATATAACGTTAAAATGAGTTCAGTCGCCATACTATAACGTTACACTGATATAACGTTAAAATGAGTTCAGTCGCCATACTATAACGTTACACAGATATAACGTTAAAATGAGCCCAATTCCCATATTACGTAAACGTTACACTGATATAACGTTAAAATGAGTTCAGTTGCCATACTTTAACGTTACACTGATATAACGTTAAAATGAGTTCGGTCGCCATACTTTAACGTTACACTGATATAACGTTAAAATGAGTTCGGTCGCCATACTATAACGTTACACTGATATAACGTTAAAATGAGTTCAGTCGCCATACTATAACGTTACACACATACAACGTAAAAATGAAACCAGTCCCCATATTAAATGTTATAAACAAACTTGACTGTATTTTAGTATTGTTCCAGAGAGTGTCCGGTGGTTGGCTGTTAAGGGAAAGATTGGTGAAGCTGAGAGTGTCATAGAACGAGTGGCGATGATGAACGGTAGAATTAAACCAGATAAAACCAGAGAAATGTTGATTGAACTGAGTCAGGAGGAGACAGAGAAGACGAAAGGCGGGAAGAAATATTCTTATATAGATTTATATAGGGGATGGAAAATGGCTAAACATACGATAATAACTCATTTAGTATGGTGAGTCAAACTGTACGTATTCTAATATAGAGAACTTTAAAGGTGCCTTCCCGTGTATAAATTTACGTCACTCGAGCAGACAATGAACCTTAAATGTTTGTCCTGTGGGCGCCCGAGAGTGTTTTTCGGGGTCTCCTGTAATTTCTAGTAAGATTGAGTCTCTACTGTCCATATATCTACCAAATATCCCAAATTCGATATAAGAGTAGATAGTGGCACCGCTGTCAGAGCAAAATTTCCCTCATAACACACTGTATGGCGTATGGCCGTCTTCATTAGCCCTGTCGGAGAAGAACAGTAGGACGTTAAACACCATTTCATTTTATTTCATTTCGTGGGAATGTATAATAATAGCCCAAACAGGCAAGAATACAAGTTAAATATAGATTCTAAACGACAATGTTGGTGTTCACCAATATTACATATGTGATAGAACTACACATTCCAAATATGATTTTACCAAAGTGATCTTTGCTACCTTTGTTAAGGGGGATCCGTAACACTGATTGGAAGAATGACACAAAATAAGAAAAGCAGTTATCCTTAGAGGATGTAGTAGAGAGCGATAACAGGTGCAAGGCTATATTTTAATTTCAGGTGGTCATTATCGGCTTCATATTATGGTTTTGCCTTTGGTGTGGGTAAATTTTCTGGAGGTTTTTATTTGAATATGTTCCTTATGAATATTTTAGAGTTTCCTGTGTTTATACCAGTAATATATGCCATGAATAGGTGAGTTGCTACGTCAGAGGTAAGGCGGTTGGGTGGCGTGCACTTCAGATCACAAGCTCTGTCATCGAGTTAATTGGCTTGGTTTCGATCCCGAACTTGCACGTAACAAGGCTTAGAGTCGCGTGTCTAACCTCTCACATTGCTTAAAGACCCCCAAGCGAATTATTGAAATAAATTGAACCATGTCTCTCTCTCTCTCTCTCTCTCTCTCTCTCTCTCTCTCTGGCTTTATGGAGCGGATAAAATGGCTTAACATAAATGTATGGAGCGAATAACATGGCTGAACATAAATATATGGAGTGGATAACTTGGCATAACATAAATATATGGAGTGGATAACTTGGCTTAACATAAATATATGGAGTGGATAACTTGGCTTAATATAAATGTTTGGAGGTCCGAGTGTGTAACTTGGTTTAAAATGAATATATGGAGCACGTTTCACTGTCAATCTCTAGCATGGTTAACTTAGATTAGCGTCATGGTATATGGGGCGGATAACTTGGGGTCTAGTATGGGAAGAATAACCGTGATTAGCATGGGTACATGGGCAGATAACTCAATCTGGAGTCGACACGGATATTCCAGTCTTATGGATCTATAAGAAATGCACATTATTTGTAGATTTGGTAGAAGAAAAGTGGCGACCATTATGTTTGCTGGTGCTACATTGTCATGTATAGGTGTTATTATTATTCAAAATACAGGTAAATCATCTGTAATATATATTATCATGGAAAGGTGTTACAGGTAAATCATCTGTAATATATATTAGATAATCCCGTCCTTAATGAGAGGTCAATATTTTTTTTTAGATAAACCTGGCCTTTATGCGGGGTCAATATATATCAGATAAACCCGTCCTTTTTATGTGGAGTTAATTGCAGCCAGAGGGACAGATAGGAAGTGTCAGTGGACATCGTCCGACCAGAGACCGTTCCAAAAGGAACTTTTACTTACAGGCTTCTATACTATTGGCTTATATGTGTGAAATAGCTTTATTTAACATCCGCTTCGACCGAGTTAATATCGCAGGCTTCTAATAAGCTTCTGTTATTTCAGTGACTGGTGGTCAAAGGGGAAATATTATTACTGCCCTGTCATTGGCTGCTAGAATATTTACAAGCGAGGCTTGGGCGGGGCTTATTACAATGACCAATGAAAGTTATCCTACAGTCATCAGGTAATACACGTGTATTTAAGGTCCGCTTTCCATGTCAACGTTTCCACCGGCGGAAAGGTCGGTATAAAGCAATACAATGAGACCGTTTCCATGTGAGCGTGTGCGTGCGGATGTTTACGTTCTGGCGTGACAACACTGGTTATCGTCCACTTAGTCAATCCATCGATCTTGTTTCTGTAAATTCAGCTTGCAAATGGCGTTCATAAATTTTTTCCAATTCGCGGAACGCACCATTAATCTCTTGGACAAAACACCCAGCGCACACCATACCAATTTGACAACATCAACGTTTCATTTGGGTTTCTTGTTGTTTTAAGTATATAAACAATAAAAAGATTTTAAAATAAATAAATCTCCGGCTGAGATTGTAAATCGGGTATAATAGCGCACGAGATGACTTTTAATTTTTATTCTGTCTTGTCTGCGTTTTCATCAAACTGTTAAAATAACTGCCAGCTAGAGAAATACTGAAATAAAATATATCAGAACTGATAATTATATGTAATACAAGGATAAATTATTACGGTTTTCACTAATGGGAGATAACTCAATACTGGTAATTTCTATTAAGGTAATGCAGTACTTTTTCTTTGATTGGCATTTAGTATGTATAGGATATTAACCTACCCGAGGTTGATATGGAAGAGAACGCGCGGGCGAAGCCCAAGCGTTCTCTACCATATCAATCCGAGGGAGAGTAGGTTTATATCCGACATATACAACGCCATTTCACCCTTAAATTTAATGGGCTCTTCCATTAAAAGGCAACAACGATTGGATAATTGCTCGATAGTTTCCGCCAAATAGCCAAAATTACCGAAGTAATCACGTGCAATTACGTGCATATTTTTGTTTATACGTCGCCATTTTGGACTATTGAATTGAAAGCAAAAACAAAATGGATAGTAATACGAAGTCAGACGAATAATCAATCCTTTTTAGCCAACATATTGACGATGGAATAGATGTGAATGCAAATATCGACGAGGATCTATCCAAAGCCTGCAGAAAATTTGGACCAAAAGGCATTCTTTTCCAAGAATTCTGACAGTAAACCATGACTGAAGGTTTTCGGTATGTTCAGAGAAGGATTTGACCGACTGTTTTAAGTGGACTGTACCCAAAAATACTTTACAAAGGAACTCTTGGGCGATAAATACTTTCAAGTCTTGTAGTGTGTGGAGAAATAATCGCAATGTGGACGAAAAGAAAATTCTGACATGTCTTAGACATGGATAACCGATCTAAATACATGTATATCGATAAGTACGCCGTCTATTTCGGCCCGGAATGTTACAAACTGTACCATAACAATTTTTAATTGTCAAAAGAATAAAAATTTATTTCTGTGTTTTTTGTTTTATTTCGATCATCTATGTCATCAGCGGTTGATATGAGCCGAATATATCGACCTGAGATGACATCATTAGCGGTTGATATGAAATATCAACCTGTCATGACGTCATCTGCGGTTAATATGAACGAATATATCAACCCATGATGACGTCATGACAGGTTGTTATGAGATATAACTGCTATGGATATCAAAGAAAAAACTACCGCCAGTTGTATATTTGAACATATTAACACAAGGTACAATTTTATGGATACACAATTACTGAGTTTGATACTAAGCGACGTTTCGACGAGGATACACTCGTCTTTATCAAGTAAATGGTGCAGGTATGTGAATAGTGGGCAAATATATACAGAATATGAAACAAAATTAACAATCAAATACAATTAAAACTTACTATCTCTGCATCGCATTAAAAATGTCAAATTGTTGCAGTATTGTCCAGAATATTCGACATTGCAGACATGACCATTCCAACCAAAACATTGAATGTCAAACCATAGTAGAACTGTACTGTTATATGCGATCTATGGTCAAACCGTACTTCCAATATAGACCGGACTGATCAGGCACCAGCGACTACCATTCAGCTTGAACTGCTCACGTATTTCGACGAATAAAAAATAAAATGAAATGAAATTGGGTTTAACGCCTTACTGTTCTGCTCTGACTGGGCTAATGAAGACAGGCATACGCCATACAGTGTGCTATGAGGGAAATTTTGTTCGGACAGCGGTGCTACGGCCTACTCTTATATACTATTCAAAAAAAGTAGGGGATATTTGATTTTGGGGGCATAATACTAAAATATGCAAATGACTACGAAAAAAGTCACTATAGAACCTAACAGAAGAAACATTTCCAGTTACATGTGACGCCCAAACGCACCAATAGCTACCGCATGGAATGCAGGTGATGCTTGGGATCATCATGGGGGTCCAACCCAAGATTTGCACGACTCTGACTTTGAATGTTACAGTCATTGTGGCATTGAATTCCAGGGTGGAAACATCAGTTTAATTGTTTTAGTGACCAGAAAACAAATTTTGATATGCGTCGGCTTACCCAAAATGAAAGGTTACGTGCCCTTGGCATGCTACAGATCGGCACAACACAGGCGGTTGTGGCGCGGACGATGAATGTTTCTCAGTCTGTCATAAGCAGGCTATGGTCCAGATACCGTGATACACAATCTGTACAGGACAGACCACGCTCAGGTCGACCAAGGGCGACAACTCAAGCCCAGGATCGATTTATCCGTACCTTGGCCTTGAGAAATCGTGTCATCACAGCAAATCAGATCAGCGCTCGTCTTCAAACAGACATTGGTGTGAGAGTGAGTGGCCAGACGATTCGGAATCGACTGCATAGGGGTCACCTTCGCGCCCGACGTCCTCGCGTGATCCCTTGTTTGAGAGATCATCACATTCAGGCAAGACGTCGTTGGTGTAGGGATCGTCAACACTGGGATAATCGACGCTGGAGCAATGTGATGTTTTCAGATGAGTCAAGGTTCACTGTTGATTTTTTGGACAGACGTAGGAGGGTGTGGCGTCGTCGAAACGAGCGCTTCCAAGACGTTAACGTCATCAGACATGATCGATTTGGGGGTGGTTCTGTTATGGTGTGGGGAGGCATCACTGTTGCTGGAAGAACGGCTTTACATGTTGTTGCAGGGCGTGTTACAGGCCAGTACTACCGGGACAACATCTTGGCAGTCCATGTTGTGCCGTTCGCACGACGTCATGGCCGCCGTTTCATCTTCCAGGATGACAACGCAAGATGTCACAGGGCCAGGATCGTTACAGGTTACCTCCAACAACAGAACATCACCACATTACCTTGGCCAGCACTGAGTCCCGACCTCTCCCCCATCGAGCATGTCTGGGACATGCTTGGACAGAGGTTACGTCAACGTCAACAACGTCCTGCCAATGTCCAAGAACTTGCTGCTGCGTTGCAACAGGAATGGGACAATCTGGACCAAAATGCCACGTCGGATCAATGCTTGTTTGGCAAACAGAGGAGGATTTACCCGTTACTGACTTGGTTGTGATGCTGTGGTAACTTTGCTGTTTGACCCCGGGTATCATTTTACCCTTATAATGGTCAGCCTGTGCCTTACTTAGTCTAACGATCATTTGGAATAAATCGATGAATGTGAACTTCATTTCATTTTGTCATTTGTTTCTTCGTCAGTTTCATTAGGTGACTTTAATAACACTTAAAAATCAAATATCCCCTACTTTTTTTGAATATTAGAAAAAGGGTTTTAAAAAGAAGTTAATGATAAGGAATTAAAAAAAAAGTTTTAAAAAGAATTTAATGTAAATCAGTTTATATTACATTAACATTTGCTTTGTAACATATTCTCGTCCATTTTAGATTTTAAAAATAGAGATTTATCCCCTTTAAAATTGGGAGATATTGACAATATTATAATACAAGGTTGTGGTTTTATTTCAGGAATTTAGGATATGGTGCAGCGAACACTGCGGCTCATGTTGGTGGAATAGTAGCACCGTTTGTATTTGCTGCGGTAGGTAAAAGATTTGGTTTCAAATATTCGAATGTGTGTTCGAAACTTTTTATTGTTAAAATATTGTTGACATAATAATTCGAGTATAGGTTACGGCGTCACGTTTGAGGGAGATGGGGTAAGATAGTTGGCCAAAGGATGAGGTATGATAGGTAGTCAAGGGATGAGGTATGATGGGTAGTCAAGGGATGAGGTATGATGGGTAGTCAAGAGATGAGGTATGATGGGTAGTCAAGGGATGAGGTATGATGGGTAGTCAAGGGATGAGGTATGATAGGTGGTCAAGGGATGAGGTATGATAGTTGGCCAAGGGATGGGGTATGATAGGTGGTCAAGGGATGGGGTATGATGGGTAGTCAAGGGATGAGGTATGATAGGTAGCCAAGGGATGAGGTATGATAGGTGGTCAAGGGATGAGGTATGATAGTTGGCCAAAGGATGGGGTATGATAGGTAGTCAAGGGATGAGGTATGATAGGTGGTCAAGGGATGAGGTATGATAGGTAGTCAAGGGATGAGGTATGATAGGTAGCCAAGGGATGAGGTATGATAGGTGGTCAAGGGATGAGGTATGATATGTGGTCAAGGGATGGGGTATGATGGGTAGTCAAGGGATGAGGTATGATGGGTAGTCAAGGGATGAGGTATGATAGGTGGTCAAGGGATGAGGTATGATAGTTGGCCAAGGGATGGGGTATGATAGGTGGTCAAGGGATGGGGTATGATGGATAGTCAAGGGATGAGGTATGATAGTTGGCCAAGGGATGGGGTATGATAGGTAGTCAAGGGATGAGGTATGATGGGTAGTCAAGGGATGAGGTATGATGGGTAGTCAAGGGATGAGGTATGATGGGTAGTCAAGGGATGAGGTATGATGGGTAGCCAAGGGATGAGGTATGATAGGTGGTCAAGGGATGAGGTACGATAGTTGGCCAAGGGATGGGGTATGATAGGTGGTCAAGGGATGGGGTATGATTGGTAGTCAAGGGATGAGGTATGATAGGTAGCCAAGGGATGAGGTATGATAGGTGGTCAAGGGATGAGGTATGATAGTTCGCCAAAGGATGGGGTATGATGGGTAGTCAAGGGATGAGGTATGATGGGTAGTCAATGGATGAGGTATGATAGGTGGTCAAGGGATGAGGTATGATAGGTAGTCAAGGGATGAGGTATGATGGGTAGTCAAGGGATGAGGTATGATAGGTGGTCAAGGGATGAGGTATGATAGTTGGCCAAGGGATGGGGTATGATAGGTAGTCAAGGGATGAGGTATGATGGGTAGTCAATGGATGAGGTATGATAGGTGGTCAAGGGATGAGGTATGATAGGTAGTCAAGGGATGAGGTATGATGGGTGGTCAAGGGATGAGGTATGATAGGTAGTCAAGGGATGAGGTATGATGGGTAGTCAAGGGATGAGGTATGATGGGTAGTCAAGGGATAAGGTATGATAGGTGGTCAAGGGATGAGGTATGATAGGTGGTCAAGGGATGAGGTATGATAGGTGGTTAAGGGATGAGGTATGATAGGTAGTCAAGGGATGGGGTATGATGGGTAGTCAAGGGATGAGGTATGAAGGTAGTCAAGGGATGAGGTATGATAGGTGGTCAAGGGATGGGGTATGATAGGAAGTCAAGGGATGAGGTATGATAGGTAGTCAGGGGATGAGGTATGATAGGTAGTCAAGGGATGAGGTATGATAGGTGGTCAAGGGATGGGGTATGATGGGTAGTCAAGGGATGAGGTATGATAGGTAGTCAAGGGATGAGGTATGATAGGTAGTCAAGGGATGAGGTATGATAGGTAGTCAAGGGATGAGGTATGATAGGTGGTCAAGGGATGAGGTATGATATGTGGTCAAGGGATCGGGTATGATAGGTAGTCAAGGGATGAGGTATGATAGGTGGTCAAGGGATGAGGTATGATATGTGGTCAAGGGATGGGGTATGATAGGTAGTCAAGGGATGAAGGATGATTGTATTGTATATTTACAGAGTGATAATGAAATGGTACCATATATTATAGTGATTGTAATATTAGGATTAAGTGGGGTTCTCACCAGGTTATTTCTACCGGAAACTCTAGGATTAGCCATGGAAGATATTCTACCAGGTCATGACAGAACAGATGATGAACCTACAACAAAAACTCAAAACGAACAGAAGACCTCGGATAAATATAAAATGGAAGGAAAATCAACGGAGATGGGAAAAACTGAAAATGACGAGAGTACTAAATTATGATTTATCAATAGACTGGTGGCTGAAAGCGAGGAAGGGGGGGAGGGTGGCCATCCGAGCTGTGAATTTATGAGACCAAGTTTTTCTAGACCTGAATCTGTGAGGTGTTCAGGCGTTTGAGGGGGCGTTTTTCGAGATGTGGGGGGTCAAACGCCTGATCACCACCCAGATTCCAAATCTAAGCAAGAAAAATGGTTTAGAAAAACTTTGTCTCATATCACAGATCGCGTGGGATTCCACCCCCCCCCCTCCCAACCTCGGGTGGGATCTCCCCCACCACCCCCTTCAGCCACCGGACTACTAACTGTTTGTTTGTTATCATTAGAATAGTTTTAATACTAATAGTGATTTCAGAATCTGGACGTCATATTTTCCTAACCCTATAAGATTAACCAGTGTTGACTGTAAGACAGGGAATGTGGGGAAGCAAATCAAGGCTCTGATTGGACGTAGAGAGAGGGATTAACGTCCACTCGACACAAACTAGGTCATTTCGGGACTAACACATGATTCAATTTTATTTCAATAATTCGCATTGTCACGCACAAGCCGGGAATCGAAACCACGTTACTTGACTCAATGACAGACCTTGTGAATTCACGCGCACGCGTTACCCATACAGCCACCCAACCCCCAGTTGTAGGATAGAAGTTGTGCCGGTGTCACTTTCTGACTCTTTACTAGGTATTTGGTTCGGTTCCTTGTGCACTGGGACTCACGTGAAACCGCGTTAAGCTTTATTATGTCCCTTGCTAGGATCTCCGTCCTGTGCCACTGACAAGGGGGACGACTCGGGATGAACTTTCTCGGCCAACAGCGGGGTCGAACAGGTGATCTTCAGATTACAGCTTAACCCACAACCTGCCGTACCTGCTGATACGGACAGTCTACGGGAGGCAATAGAGACTTTGGGCAAGCGGAAATTCCTGGTCCATATCGCGTATCCGTATGGATTTTGCGTGTGACGTCATCAATGTGTGTGTATTTCTCATACGTAATACCACTCGGCAAACCTCAGCAGATTCCAGTACCCTACATCTAGCCTCGGCTGTATTACGAAGTCCGCCATTGGAACTACTTCAAGTTTCCGAATTACCAACTGCCATGACGACGCGCCTTTGAAGAATGTTTTATCATACATATATTTCAAAGGCTGAAGCGGTTTTTCTTCCAAGTTTATCCGATTTTCTTCAAACAAGGACAACTTAATTTGCACTGAAAATTCTACACACGCTTCGAACGACGCAACTTTGGTACTTCTTTTTAACATGTTTTTCCTAATAAGTAAGCCGGTGCCGCATCGCAATTGTATAGGCGTATGTACATATCACTTACCGTCATACAGCCGAGGCTAGATGTAGAGTAACGGAATCTGCCGAGGTTTGCCGACTGACGTAATACGACATACGGATACGACAGCACGTATCGAACAGCTTCAGCTTTCCGTATAACATTGTCGTCTTTTTACCGTCTTTTTGCTGCTTTTAGACGCTGAAATGGTGTTTCAAAGCGTTTTTATGAATCTATGTGAAGGCTATCCCAGAACACGAAGGTGTATATTTGATGTGATTTTAACCACGATAAAGACTGGAATTTCATCATTATTTTTGATGGGGTTTTCTCGAAATTTACATACTTTTCCTGTCTGTCTGCATGCTACTAAATTTAGGGAGGTGGGACCTTGCAAATCCGTAAATGATTTTGTTCTATGGTAAAAGGATATAAACTTTCAGATATTGCTGTCGAATCGAAATCGAAGATTTGTAATTAGATTCGACATTAGATTTTCTTTTTTAATAGCCCAGCGACTTGTAGGCTAGGCACTTGACTAGTACTGGTGGTGATGCTTTAATAGAACTAAGCTCAACTCAGTGACGCATACGTACGCGACGCGAAAATCTGCCAAAACTCTAAAACTACATTGACTAAACGGATACGTGATACGGATGGGAATATTCCGCTTGCCAAAATCTCTATTTTAGTAAACTTACGCTTCACTTGCCTGCTTTCGGCACCGTAGAAGACCGCTGACTGACCTTAGAGACTTTTAGTCCTTCACATACAAACTCTTCAACCGGTTTCTTGCGGCTGGTCTGCGAGCTATTAAACCCTATAAACCATGCGTTTCAAAACACTCACGGTGGGTTGTAAGCTAGGCTTAACCAAACCTACGTTTTAGTCACTGAGTTTACTTATGGAACTTAAATATTTTAGTTTTATGTTTTTGTGGATAAGAGAAAGGTTGAATAATGAAAAAAATTAAAAGCACACAACATAATTATAACATATGCGTAAAGCAGAGCGGAAATAATTCATGTTCCTGCTGAATAATAAATTATGCTATGGTGTAATATTTGCATACATTTAAAGATCTGACAAAGTAAGAGTAAAGACTGTATATAGGTATTGAAAATCTGTCTAGTCGCCTGGATGAGATGAAAACCCCATTCGACAAACCTCGGTACCCTATATGTAACTATTATACTATTCAAAAAAAGTAGGGGATATTTGATTTTTAAGTGTTATTAAAGTCACCTAATGAAACTGACGAAGAAACAAATGACAAAATGAAATGAAGTTCACATTCATCGATTTATTCCAAATGATCGTTAGACTAAGTAAGGCACAGACTGACCATTATAAGGGTAAAATGATACCCGGGGTCAAACAGCAAAGTTACCACAGCATCACAACCAAGTCAGTAACGGGTAAATCCTCCTCTGTTTGCCAAACAAGCATTGATCCGACGTGGCATACTCCTAATGAGACGTCTAAGGTCATTTTGGTCCAGATTGTCCCATTCCTGTTGCAACGCAGCAGCAAGTTCTTGGACATTGGCAGGACGTTGTTGACGTTGACGTAACCTCTGTCCAAGCATGTCCCAGACATGCTCGATGGGGGAGAGGTCGGGACTCAGTGCTGGCCAAGGTAATGTGGTGATGTTCTGTTGTTGGAGGTAACCTGTAACGATCCTGGCCCTATGACATCTTGCGTTGTCATCCTGGAAGATGTTGTCCCGGTAGTACTGGCCTGTAACACGCCCTGCAACAACATGTAAAGCCGTTCTTCCAGCAACAGTGATGCCTCCCCACACCATAACAGAACCACCCCCAAATCGATCAAGTCTGATGACGTTAACGTCTTGGAAGCGCTCGTTTCGACGACGCCACACCCTCCTACGTCTGTCCAAAACATCAACAGTGAACCTTGACTCATCTGAAAACATCACATTGCTCCAGCGTCGATTATCCCAGTGTTGACGATCCCTACACCAACGACGTCTTGCCTGAATGTGATGATCTCTCAAACAAGGGATCACGCGAGGACGTCGGGCGCGAAGGTGACCCCTATGCAGTCGATTCCGAATCGTCTGGCCACTCACTCTCACACCAGTGTCTGTTTGAAGACGAGCGCTGATCTGATTTTCTGTGATGACACGATTTCTCAAGGCCAAGGTACGGATAAATCGATCCTGGGCTTGAGTTGTCGCCCTTGGTCGACCTGAGCGTGGTCTGTCCTGTACAGATTGTGTATCACGGTATCTGGACCATAGCCTGCTTATGACAGACTGAGAAACATTCATCGTCCGCGCCACAACCGCCTGTGTTGTGCCGATCTGTAGCATGCCAAGGGCACGTAACCTTTCATTTTGGGTAAGCCGACGCATATCAAAATTTGTTTTCTGGTCACTAAAACAATTAAACTGATGTTTCCACCCTGGAATTCAATGCCACAATGACTGTAACATTCAAAGTCAGAGTCGTGCAAATCTTGGGTTGGACCCCCATGATGATCCCAAGCATCACCTGCATTCCATGCGGTAGCTATTGGTGCGTTTGGGCGTCACATGTAACTGGAAATGTTTCTTCTGTTAGGTTCTATAGTGACTTTTTTCGAAGTCATTTGCATATTTTAGTATTATGCCCCCAAAATCAAATATCCCCTACTTTTTTTGAATAGTATATTACAATGAAATGAAATGGGGTTTAACGTCCTACTGCTCTGCTATGGCCTACTCTTATATCGAATTCCAACTGCAAGGAGATCTTTTACGTGCACGCCAATGTGTACACGGGACCTCGGATTTTGGTATCATCCGAACGACTAGACAGCTGCCGTTGTTAGGCCCCCGCCATCCTGCACCACTGACAAGAGGGAAACCACGCCGAAAAATCCACGATAAACTTTCTCTGCCAACACCGGGAGCGAAGCCGCGACCTTCATGCTAGCTATCCTAGTCGTTCGGACGGGACAAAAACAAAACCCCGGTGCCCCGTATATAACGGAAATTGTACTATCGATCACCGCATTGCGTATACCCATCGCCATTAGCGCTGTTGATGCAAGAAAGTGGTAGTTAAAACGGCTCTTTAATTAGGTAGGCCTAATGTTTCCAGTTTTATCTTGAGATGATCCAGACGCAACGTGACATATCATTATGTCATCCACGTCATCGACACATCATTGTTTGGGTGGCTTCAAGTAAAGGGGTAGTGATCTTTAATTGTAACACCAGGGTACGTGTGTGGAGTTTTACGCGATTATCGTCTGCTTATTTTGTGATCTGGTATTAGAACGGATTTGTTGATTTTACCTTGACATCGGGTTAACGTTCGCTTCCACCTAGAGTGATATCGCAGACAAACCCGATTTATGCTCATTAGAGCGAAATTGCTGGTAGGATGTTTAAACTTTTTGCTAGTTGTCTTTCCGGATTTCAAATGTTTTTTGGCCTTTGTTGAAAAGCATCAGTAGATTGGAATTCGACAAATCTTGTTCATTGTTTGATGTGACAGGATACGTGACACTTTTTATTCGCTTTATTCCTTTGTATTTTCGTATTGACGAGTCGGAATATTTATCTAGCATTCGAACTGCAAGGAAAGACAACTCTTCTTGGGAGACTGAGTCAGGACACGCATTGTCTTCCCTTTTTACGTTTGAAAAGCTAGGCGTAGCTAACGAACTTCCGAACTATTTGCGTATTGACGAGTAACAGCAACCATGCACCTCGATCAGCTTATTGAAGAAATCGGATCTTTCGGGAAGTTCCAGATTTTGGTGATCTTCATGGTAATGGTTCCTAAGGTAGCCATTGGATACAACATGCTGATTATGTCATATGGTGCTTACGTCACTGATTGGTGGTGTGTTGATGACGTCATGTCTAATAATAGCAGGAATAATGTGACGTATAAATATTGTAGCAATGATGACAACTCAACTTGTTCTAGAGTTTATGATGACTACACAAGAACAGTTGTAACAGAGGTACGTACTTGAATCTACCACTCCCTCCCCACCCCCACAACCCATACCCTTCACACAAATCATAGGCGTATCATCCTCGCAGAACAGCGTAGGCGTGTGGGCCCTGTTTAGGGGGCAGAAATGAAGTATCCTAATAAAATCCTGACGAAGCGCTGGAGGTTCTGAGCTTACCGTGTAGGGGCCTCCGCAATAAAATTGGAAAAATTTGACGGCCACATAAACGCGTTGTCCTACTATTCCAGCCAGTGGTGCAAAATGTAGCCTAACTTAGGTGAATGACCTGAATTCCAGTCAACCAATCAATCGCTTACACAGTTACAGTTCACGGAGCGGTGACCAGAAAAATCGGACTTCGTGGTGTTTTGGGTCTTCGCCCTCACCGAAAAAAATTTTGAAAGTTTAACCGCCGCAATTGCGTTTTTCTGCTATTGTAATTCGTCAGTTAACCAATCTTTGAGTTGTTCAATCCGACCAGAAATTCAATCATCCAAGCAGACCGTTGCAGGTGCATTCACATATAATACTCGATGCCTTAAAAATATCGCAGAAAGCAGAGTGGCTCCAGACAAAATGTTTTAACCCGTAGTAAATTCAGTACAAATTCGCGGTATTCATTTAAATGAATGGTGTTTGGTGAGATTTCGGACAGATTATTTTGCCAACTACATGATAATATATTAAATTTGTTTTCACGTCACCCGTCTGACCGAAAATTCAGATTGAACTAGTATACACTAGCAAGTGATCAAGGGCCATAACTCTGACATTAATTATCGGAAATCGCTGAAAATCAATAGAATGCTTCATCTCATGACCTTAAACACTTTAAAGTCAATCGGATATTAACTTTAGCCTCTAGACGGTCATATTCCTGAATTTTGATAAATTGAAAGAAGATGGACACGTCTTGTCAATCGTTCAAAGGCTAATATGTTTTAAATTATTTATTTTACATCATCTATTTTGGAACTTTTATAGCAAGAATGGCTAGCTCTTTATCTAAATCTTACATAATGTATCTTTAAGTAGGAATTCATGGACTGAAATGATATTGCTACATATGTAATGTACTTCACGAATCCATGGATATATACTCTTCAA
>NC_065885.2:68081523-68106523 GCF_932274485.2 Patella vulgata
ATTTTCGCTAGCCTGAAGGTCGGGTGTTCGATCCCTGCATTTGCCGAGAAAGTTCATCCAGATTTTCCGGCGTGGTACCCACTTGTCAGTGATGAAGGACGGAGGGCCTGACAAGGACAGCTGTCTAGTCGTTCGGATGGGACGAAAAACCGAGGTCCCGTGTACATAATTGGCGTGCACGTAAAAGATCTCTTGACAGTTGGAATTCGATATAAGAGTATGCCGTAGCGTCGCTGTTCGGGCAAAATTTGCCTCATAGCACACTGTATGCATGGCGTATGCCCGTCCTCATTAGCCCAGTCGGAGCAGAACAGTAGGACGTTAAACCCATTTCATTTCATTGTATTTGGTGTTGACTGGTAAAGTCTCTTGCTATTTTCAGATTGGTTTCTGCTTGTCAGTGGTGGTGAACTGACTGCGTCTAGTCATTCGGACGAGAAGAAAAACCAAGGCCCTGTGTACACGTTGATATTTTAGGCCAGAAATTTGATATCGGGATAAATCTAAATTCTTTGCAACTATAGCAAAAAACCCGGAAACTCGGTGAGCTCATACACCACACTACCTGGACGCGCAAATACTTTGTAATTCGATTACCCAGGTAAAAACAGGTTTTACTCAGGTAAACAATTATAAAATGTATTGATAGTTAATACCGAGCCTGAAACCTACCCCCAGCCCCTAGCCCCCAGCCCCCAGAAGGTTCTTCTTGGCCATAGCCGACATCAATAGAAAGCGTGGACCCTTAAAATCAATTTTGCATTATTCAGGTGGTGTACCTCGGCTTCTCTCTATGGTTTTGCTTTTGGTATTGGTCAGTTATCTGGAAACTTTTACCTGAATTTGTTTTTGATGTTTATATTGGAGTTCCCCATTTTCATACCTATAATATATGCCTTAAATAAGTAAGTTGGGGTTATTACACAGTATCACAGGTGAGTTTAGGTTATTTACCCGGTAACATAGGTAAGTTCTGATAATTACCCAGTACCATAGATGAGTACCATAATTACCCAGTACCATTGGTTTCCTAAGCTATTTGTCGCGTTCCCCTGGTTGCCAATGATTGTGGAATCACAGTTACCCGGGTTTATAGTTTTGGAATTGCTTGTTCATTTTACCATATTATACGTTTAAGTGAAGGGATGAAACGAGCTAGGCCTACTGTCCAAAATCACAAGTTTCAAAAACAGAACCTCGTAAAATTTTTAAAGTAAAAAGACCCGAAAAAATCCCCAAATGTATGAGGCCCTGTTGAATTGTAGACCCTAAGCTGTCGCTTGTTTTTACGTATGTGTAAATCAGACACTGCATCGGTGATATTATTGTAAAATATATTTTATATTTTGTGTAGATTCGGTCGGAGAACGGTGGCAACTGTCATGTACGGTGCAGGTACTATCTCCTGTATAGCAGTCATTATCATTCAAAATACAGGTAATTAATTAATATATAGGTAAAATATATAGATAATTAGTTAATATATAGGCAATATACAGGTAATATACAAGTAATTAAAATACAGGTAAATACAGGTAATTGATTAATATACAGGTAAAATACACGTAATTAATATAGAGGTAAATACAGGTAATTAATTAATATATAGGTAAAATATATAGATAATTAGTTAATATACAGGTAATTAATTAATATACCGGTAAAATACAAGTAATTAATATGCAGGTAAATACATGTAATTGATTAATATACAGGTAAAATACATGTAATTAATTGATATACATGTGAAATACAGGTGATTAATTAATATACAGGTAATATATAGGTAATTTTTACTTTAATTTGTTTTGTTTTTTAATTACAGTGTATATTGTGGATTTAATTTCAGGTTTTGGGGTGGGTTTTTTCTAATTGTAGTGTTTTAATTTTTAATTTTTATTTTAGCATCTTTTTACTTTAATTTGGTTTAGTTTTTTAATAACAGTGTATATTATAGCTTTAATTTCGTTGTTCTGTGTGGTTTTTTCTAATTGTAGTGCCTTTCGGATATAAAGGTGTAATGATCACAACCCTATCTCTAGCAGCTAGATTATTTAGCGCCATGGCTTGGGCGGGTATCATCATCATCACCACCGAGAGTTATCCTACTGTTATTCGGTGAGTTTCAATCTCTCTCTCTCTCTCTCTCTCTCTCTCTCTATCTCTTTTAGATCGTTGTAATAAAAATCAACAACTCATTTGAATCAGTCCCCAGGGCTTGAAATTTTGAGCCTCCGAATGACCATTCTGAGCTATTTTGAGATATAAGACATAACAATCTGATTCAAATAAAGATCTATATTTCGTTTCGTTTGTTTATACCTTCCATGGCCTACACTACATGAAGATCTGACCGGTTGTCGGGGTCATACCAGAGGCTTTTGGCCCTATGACGTCAGACATTTGATTAACCAATCGGCGTTGATGTTTCTAGTGGGTTCCCCACAGTCCCCCCCCCCTCCAATCCGCACCAGGTCCTACTGCGTGTCTCCATTGTTATTATGATTCTGAGATAATTTGGTCCAACTGCTTCATTTCCATATATATTTACTATGTCGACATTTTGTAGTTGATCGTATGTTTTGTAAATGACTATGTTCTACTGGTGTATGATATATAGACTATGTTCTACTGGTGTATGATATATAGACTATGTTCTACTGGTGTATGATATATAAACTATTGGTGTATGATATATAGACTACATTCTACTGGTGTATGATATATAGACTATGTTCTACTGGTATATGACATATAGACTATGTTTTATTGGTGTATGATATATAGACTATGTTCTACTGGTGTATGATATATAGACTATATTCTATTGGTGTATGATATATAGACTATGTTCTACTGGTGTATGATATATAGACTATGTTCTATTGGTGTATGATATATAGACTATTGGTGTATGATATATAGACTATATTCTATTGGTGTATGATATATAGACTATATTCTATTGGTGTATGATATATAGACTATATGCTACTGGTATGATATATAGACTATGTTTTATTGGTGTATGATATATAGACTATGTTCTACTGGTGTATGATATATAGACTATATGCTACTGGTATATGATATATAGACTATTTTCTACTGGTATGATATATAGACTATGTTTTATTGGTGTATGATATATAGACTATGTTCTACTGGTGTATGATATATAGACTATATGCTACTGGTGTATGATATATAGACTATATGCTACTGGTGTATGATATATAGACTATATGCTACTGGTGTATGATATATAGACTATATGCTACTGGTATATGATATATAGACTATTTTCTACAGGTGTATGATATATAGACTATGTTCTATTGGTGTATGACATATAGACTATATTCTACTGGTGTATGATATATAAACTATGTTCTACTGGTATGATATATAGACTATATTCTACTGGTGTATGATATATAGACTATATTCTATCGGTGTATGATATATAGACTATATGCTACTGGTGTATGATATATAGACTATATTCTACTGGTGTATGATATATAGACTATGTTCTACTGGTGTATGATATATAGACTATATGCTACTGGTGTATGATATATAGACTATATGCTACTGGTGTATGATATATAGACTATATGCTACTGGTGTATGATATATAGACTATATGCTACTGGTATATGATATATAGACTATTTTCTACAGGTGTATGATATATAGACTATGTTCTATTGGTGTATGACATATAGACTATATTCTACTGGTGTATGATATATAAACTATGTTCTACTGGTATGATATAAAGACTATATTCTACTGGTGTATGATATATAGACTATATTCTATCGGTGTATGATATATAGACTATATGCTACTGGTGTATGATATATAGACTATATTCTACTGGTGTATGATATATAGACTATGTTCTACTGGTGTATGATATATAGACTATGTTCTATTGGTGTATGATATATAGACTATATGCTACTGGTGTATGATATATAGACTATGTTTTATTGGTGTATGATATATAGACTATGTTCTACTGGTGTATGCTATATAGACTATGTTCTACTGGTGTATGATATATAGACTATGTTCTACTGGTATGATATATAGACTATGTTCTATTGGTAGACTAAATGCTACTGGTGTATGATATATAGACTATGTTCTACTGGTGTATGATATATAGACTATATTCTATTGGTGTATGATATATAGACTATATGCTACTGGTGTATGATATATAGACTATGTTTTTTTGGTGTATGATATATAGACTATTTTTATTTCAGAAACTTGGGTTATGGTGCCGCTAACACGGCAGCTCGTATTGGAGGAATTGTCGCGCCTTTTATCTTCACCCCGGTAAATTTTTCATATTCTTTCCCTTCGATCATCAGGAGGCGGGGTGTCTCCGCCTTATAAATGTCATATAAATTATTATTTAATTTAGACATTTATTCACTTGAAAAGTCCAGAATCAACTCTCTAGGCTTTCGCGTTGCTTAGATATTGAATGTATTAGAAGCTCCACGCCAGTTAATAATTGAACAGAATCAACTCTCTAGGCTATCGGGTGGCTTAGATATTGAATGTATTAGAAGCTCCACCCCATTTAATAATTGAACAATTAAATGGATATTTGAAACCTTGATTATTGTCGAATCAATGGTACTCATAACCTCGCGCAGATTGAAGACACTTGACTGAAATTTTCAATAAATTATTTATCTACATCTAACACAATGCCTCTTTAATTAGTTTGTATTGTATATCTCCATAGTGATAATGAAACAGTACCATATATTATATATTATAGAACACAGTTTTTATGGGATACAGTCACTAGTTTTATTCTAAACAAGCACGACGTTTCGACAAGTATCCTCTTATATTTTCAGAGTGACAATGGTACCATATATTATAGTTTGTATTGTATATTTTCAGAGTGGCAATGAAATGGTACCATATATTATAGTTTGTAATGTATATTTTCAGAGTGGAAATGAAATAATGCCATATATTATAGTTTGTATTTAATATTTTCAGAGTGACAATGGTACCATATATTATAGTTTGTATTGTATATTTTCAGAGTGGCAATGAAATGGTACCATATATTATAGTTTGTAATGTATATTTTCAGAGTGGAAATCAAATAATGCCATATATTATAGTTTGTATTGAATATTTTCAGAGTGACAATGGTACCATATATTATAGTTTGTATTGTGTATTTTCAGAGTGGCAATGAAATGGTACCATATATTATAGTTTGTAATGTATATTTTCAGAGTGGAAATGAAATAATGCCATATATTATAGTTTGTATTGAATATTTTCAGAGTGACAATGGTACCATATATTATAGTTTGTATTGTATATTTTCAGAGTGATAATGAAATGGTACCATATATTATAGTTTGTAATGTATATTTTCAGAGCGGCAATGAAATGGTACCATATATTATAGTGATCGTCTTACTTGGTTTAAGCGGGATTCTAACCAGGTTATTTCTACCGGAAACTCTAGGATTAGCCATGGAGGATGTAGTACAGGTCGACCAGGAAGGGGACCAGGAAGGGGTACAAGAAACAAAAGACACGCCCACGAACGGGCATCCATTTAAAGAAACGCCAGACCTTACAAATAGACAATCAAACAAAGGCGAGGAAAATAAGAATGGCAGACGCGCGCCCATAATATGTCTTTTCACTGAAAACACTAGACTTTAATTCTGTGAAACAAACTAGATGCTATATCGCAGCCCTCATTATACGGAAATTGGAAGGGGGGTATCATTGACCCTCAGGGTATGAATTCTAATTAAAGACGCACACCACGCCCTGACCCTTGCTAATATTGATCAATCTGTAATCATGAATATGTAAACCGACTGTGGTGGCCAATTTCCTCCCTATTTTTGAGGGATACGAGATATATGTGACTACTCTTACAAACGATAATGGGTAGTCTCGATCAATGCAGCCTATATTCAAAACTATAGTTAAATGAGTTTAATACTAATGTATTAATAAGAGGCCAGTATTCACGGTAAAATTCTATATTCAGCCCATCATTTCCTGGGGTTTTATTATTTTTAAATAGTTTTAATGCTTCCAAAAATTCACGGTTGTCAATTTTATGTTCCAGCATCTGACTTTGATTTTCATTTAATTTTTGGAAGTACTGTTTCCTGAGGAATATTGTATCCTCGAGGCCTGATTTGTTATGGGTAGTCTCTGAATAAAGATTCGAGTAATAGTTATAAATTTCCCTTGATATTTCCTTTGGGCAAATAATTTCACTATTATCTTTTTCAATTCTGTTTAATGATGTTGATATTTTATTTTGTTTCTCTAAACTTAGCAATAATTTTGTATTCTTTTCCCCTTTTCGTGCCACTCCACATTAGATCTTAAGATAGCCCCACGGATTTCTATATCATAAATTTGATCAAGCTTGTATTTAACGAAGTAATATTTTTCGTATGTTTCGACATCATGAGTGTTTAAGGATGAAATTTTATTTTCTAGACCCTGCATTTCTTGTATTAGTTTTTCTTTTAACTTACTTTTAATTTTTTGTTTCTTTTTACAGTATTTAATGGTTTCATTTTTAATTTTAAATTTAACGTAATCCCAAAGTCCCCCCCCCCCCCTATCTTCCTTATCATGATATTCATCCTTCCATATACTGATGGCGTTCTTTAATAATTTGTAATAATTTTTATCTAATATCAGATTGTTATTAAATATCCATAGTCCAGGCCCTCTTTTTGAATCAATAGTACATATTTTAATAGCAATTGCTTGATGATCACTGAATGTGTTTGGTATAATGGTGCACTCTTTTACAAAATCTTGAGTAGTGGCCGAGATTAACCAAAAATCTATCCTGCTTTGTATTAAAGGCTTAAGCTGTTTCCACGTATATCTACGTAACTTTGGATTTCTAACTCTAAATATGTCGATAAGATTAAAATATTTTATTATGTTTATAATAGCTACCTTGCTGTTGTTTTTTATTTTATAATTTCCACCCGTTCTGTCCAAGTCTTTGTTCATCACATTGTTAAAATCCCCGCCTATGATAACTGACAAGTCGTCGTAAACTTCAAAAGATTTGAGCATCTGATCTTGCAGTTTAAGAAAATGGGCCTTTTGCTGAATATCTATCGTGGGGCTGTACGTATTAACGAATAAAAAATTAGTCTGTCAGCAGTTTAAAATCAAAATAATAAAGTATCCATTTTCATCAGCTGTATATGACTTAATATCTAGATTACTCGATGTATTAAATAAAATGGCAGTTCCAGCTGAATTACTCTTTCCGTGTGCAAATATTATGTGATCTCCCCATTCTAGTTGCCAGGTGATTTCATCTGAGTTTGTGCTATGTGTTTCTTGCAGAAATATAACTTTTGCTTTTTGTTCCTTTAACCATACAAATATTTTATTACGTTTGATTTTATTACGCATACCTCTAGTATTTAAAGATATAATTTTTAAGTCTTCCATTGATATATGTAGATACAGTATATTATAGTTGCATTTGTATTAATTTTGTTCATGTTTAAGCATAATTCGTATAATGAGCATAATCTAAATAAAGTAAAGCTTACGATTGTTCTAACGATATAAAAAACATTTTTAAAAACGGTGACATCACTGTATATATATAAATATTGGTTTAAACTAACAAAGTCATTTGGTACTATGCGTTTAAATGTGGAATTAGTGTTCATAGATAGCTGTGTAATACTGAATGGAAACAGCGTGTTGAGCTCTGAGTCTCACAATTCCCTTATGTATAATTAAAAGTAGACAAAGTAGTTCATTTTTGGCGATATTGATTCGGTTTTTACTTAGGCAGTGATTGCTTAGTGATTGCTTAATTGACAGTCGTCAAAAGTTAAATAAGCCTGCCTATAACAACACGATTGGTTGTCAGTTGATTGACCCACATAATGTCTGTTCACGTGACGTAATCAATGGCCAATTTTAGTCGAATACCTTCTCACATTCATTTGGGTTTTTGACTCGTATAGTGTCTTATTGATTTTTCAAATACGGTTACATTCTAAAATTTGCCATTTATAAAACTTTGAAGAGTTTCTCTTTTGAGCCGAAAGAGAGAAGGTCTATGTCCTGTATTATGACTGATTTAACTAGCCAAATAATTGCTGTATGAAACAGACTGTAAAGGATATGCTCGCATAGGCTAACTAAAATAATTTGATAGCTTTTTTGGGGGGGTTTAGACACCTTAAAAAGACATTCCTTATAATACAATATTAGTAAATTCATAGACAAATTCATGTGATAATCAATATCACTTAAAAGGGTTCAACATCTAAAGTGACATACCATGTTAAACATTAATTCGTGATTTAAAGTGACTGACGTGATGTTGGACTATTTCTTCCTTTTAAGTAACATTCCTTATAACAAATATTAATTTATACCAATTACATAAAATAAAGTAGTTCTTCGTTGTTAAGTGATATTGGCTGTAACTTAACTTTCATTTATGCAAATAACTCACAGAAGTTCGCCATCATAAACTATATTATAACTTATATGTACAACAATTACGTGATATATAAGAAATAATTTGATAGCTTTTTGGGGGGTTTTAGACACCCTAAAAAGACATTCCTTATAATACAATATTAGTAAATTCATAGACAAATTCATGTGATAATCAATATCACTTAAAAGGGTTCAACATCTAAAGTGACATACCATGTTAAACATTAATTCGTGATTTAAAGTGACTGACGTGATGTTGGACTATTTCTTCCTTTTAAGTAACATTCCTTATAACAAATATTAATTTATACCAATTACATAAAATAAAGTAGTTCTTCGTTGTTAAGTGATATTGGCTGTAACTTAACTTTCATTTATGCAAATAACTCACAGAAGTTCACCATCATAAACTATATTATATCTTATATGTACAACAATTACGTGATATATAAGAAAATTAATTCAGGGCAGATTGGCTTTTCGATATACATGTACTGCGATTCAGCGTCGCTTAAATGAAGTGAACGGGGTTTAACACACTACTGTTCTTACAGCGGACCACAAGCCATATTTTTAGGAGAACTAATTATGCATATGGAACAGTTGTATATAGGATTTTTACTGAGTTTTAATGTTAAACACAAATTCATTTGTGGCTACAGTTTATATATTTCGAATGGGAACATTTTAACGTAAGCTTACTCTTAATACTGATATTGTTTAGATAATAAAATTATACAGAGCAATAGTGTGCAAAACTTTACAAAGTACTGAATTTAATTTCTAGGGTATTTCAATATGTCGAGTCATCTAATCTATGGGATTCTTCTTTTGCCGATAGCACAAATGTTTCTAGGTCGTCAAATAAGTCTATTCTCACCCTTTTTCTACCTGCTGCCTTTGCATATACACTGCCATTGAAATACCAACATTTGTCCACCATTGGTTTAGCGTAAGCCCTGTTGATTAGACTAAGGTTCTTTTTTGTGATATCATCAGCTAATTTAAAATTGTGTTCTTTAAATAATTTTCGGTTTTTCATTATTTTAGACTTGCACTCTGTATTTTTCATCTTTACAATAACCGGTTTTGGTCTATCAACATATTTTGATGGTAGTTCATGAATGGCTATTATGTCACTCTTAATTACATCTATACTAGATATCTTCCGTACGGTGTCAATGAAATTATCTTCCAAGTTTAGAGATACGTTTGGTGTGAGACCCAGTACTCTAATATTCATCTTACGAGAGTATTGTAATTTATATAATTAGTAAATAATTATTATTATCTAATGATTGGTGTTTTGTGATATATATATAGTGTAACCAATATATACATTGTACTTTTATAATCAATATGATACTGTTTATTAGTCAAGTTTATGTTCTTATGATTTGAATTTCTTCATGCAATATTTGTGAATCGCCAGTAGGAATAAATGTCTCTTATAGATACGTCTAGATGGCTGGAATTTGCACGGTAGGCAAGCCTCTGGGACTGCGGTCAGCGATGAACTCGTTTGATATCGACAAACTACGTTCCGATGGTACAGAAGCTCCTTTAAAGCTTCTTTCTCTTTCAGCGAGTAAGGCAATCTAGGATTGCCCGAAAAAGACAAGTTGCGGATTGAAGAAAAGTACGGCGAATGCTATTTGCCCGAAAAAGGAAAGACACTGGCAGATACAAGAACAAGTACGGTGAATGCTATTCACCCGAAAAAGGAAAGACGTTGGCAGTTTCAAGAACTAGTACGGCGAATGCTATTCGCCCGAAAAAGTAAAGACCCTGACAGAGTACGGTGAACGCTGTTCACCCGAAAAAGGACAGTTAATAGAAATAAACGTATTTAAGCTGTAAATACTGATATATATATATATATTTTGAAAGTTTTTGTTACGAGTCTGTCTTATTCCTACGGTGAAGCTTATTATAATTTTAGCAAAACACCGTTACTGACCACTTTTAGCTGGTCCTTACACACCCTTCCGAAGTTCCGTTTACCGGTGGCTCGTGATCAGCCAGGAATTGATCACTGGTGGCAGAGATACCAAGCTCCCCATACCCCAAACATGGTTTTCCCTTCAAGGAAAACGTTACACAGTTGAGAAATTCGCAAAAATATCATTTTCAACTTCAAATTCAAACGTTTGAAGATAACTATTCCATGGGGGGAAATAGAAAAAACAAGGGAGGTAATTGTGTTATTATTTCCGGGGTGAATGGTTTTTACCTATCATCGTATAACAGTGAGTTGACAACCTATTGAGCAAAAGACATAGAAATAATTATGTTTTGACTTTATTAGAAAATATGAAATTCACGCTTTAAGGAGTAGGGTCGCCTGTGCAACCTCGTGGGTTTTCTCTGGGTCCTCCGGTTTCCTCCCACTGCTAAAGACCCCTACGCGCAAGTGAATTATGTAAATCAAATTAAACCATATGTTAGTCCCGAAGTGACCTAGTTTGTGTCGAGTGGACGTTAAACCCCATTTCTCTCTCTCTCGCTTTAAATCTCCGCCATCCGGCGTTCTACAGTGTTGATTATAGGCTCGTCATGTAAATAAATATCTAAATAATAGTTTATATAACATTTGATGCCAATATAAAGACCTGCAATAGGCAGATTTAGCTCTTACTTGAATGCTACGTCCAGTTTGTGTATCTCAAGATTTCCAAGGTGAAACACACATGATTTTGATTTAAGACCTTGTAGTGAGGCCCCGATAACTGTAATAATCGGTCAAATCGGAATACAAGTACTAAAAATACAGATCTATATTTCGTTTCGTTTTTTTTTTATTATACTTTTGGTCATAGAAATATATAGACTAGAATGGCCGTCACGTGACTTGCGGCATGTGAATACGGCCGCCATCTTTGTACATTGATTCTGTTGACGTCGCGCGCGATGAACTCAATGAATCCAGCTTCGTTTCACGCTACGCTTGAAAGAAAGAAGGGTCGTAAAACACGCCATTGCCATACATACTAACAGGTTTTGTTCTACCAGTTTGTAAAACTTAATATGTATCTTCATTCTTCAATTTACTGGAATGACTCGAAGCGAAGCCGTACAAAATAGGCGTTTATAGCCATGGTGAAACATACATAGGCCTACATGAGATGCCACTTTCCTACACCATACGTCATTGGACTACACTACATAGGCCTACAGATCTGACCGGTTGTACTGATAGGTCGCGTCAGAAATCATACGAGCGGCTTTTGACCCTATGACGTAAGACATTTGATCAACCAATCAGCATTGGTGTTTCTAGTGGATTACACACAGTTCCGTGCACCACACGCCAAAAGCCCACTGTAACAGGCCGTTCCATGGGCTAAACCCTAATTACATTATCCAGAACACGTGAATGACAACAACTCTTCCAGATCCTAGTGTAGTAAAGACAAGTAAAATGAAATTTTGAACTATAAAAAACCGAAACGAAATTCCAGATCCTAGTGTAGTAAAGACAAGTAAAACAAATTTTGAACTATAAAAAAACGAAACGAAATTCCAGATCCTAGTGTAGTAAAGACAAGTAAAACAAATTTTGAACTATAAAAAAGGAAACGAAATTCCAGATCCTAGTGTAGTAAAGACAAGTAAAACAAATTTTGAACTATAAAAAACGAAACGAAATTCCAGATCCTAGTGTAGTAAAGACAAGTAAAGCGAAATTTTGAACTATAAAAAACGAAACGAAATAGGATCTGTGTTGTAATCAGATTGATTATATATGTGAACTTACCCACAATAAAACAGGACAATTTTATCGCAAAATAATGTCATTTCGTTGCCGGAAAGTCGACCATTTTGAAAACGGTCGCCATCTTGTATTTTCGAATGGGTGATGGACTTTTTCAAAAGAGTAGCCCCTAATTAAGGAGTATTTGTGCCAATTTAGATACTTGTATCCACCTTTCAAAAACGTCCATTAAATTACACAATAGGTGATACAAGAGCAGGTAGTAACACACTACATACAGTTGGCTGTCTTCAATAGAAATGGGGTTTAACGTCCACTCGACACAAACTAGGTCGTTTTGGGATCAGCACACGGTTCAATTATATTTCAATAATTCGCTTGTGGGAGGAAACCCAGAGGACGCGGAAAAAACCTGCGAGATTGGACAGGCGACCCTACTCCTTTTCACGGGGATTCGAAACCACGTCAGTTGACAGACCTTATGATACAGCGCGCACGTGCTATAACCATTCGGCCATTCAACCCCTCTCATTAGCCCAATAGAATGTTATGTAAATCAAATTTCATTTCGTTTCACTAACCCATATCACGCCCAATGGCAATGGCCAGCAATGTACATCCAATATCAAGTTGGTGATCAATAAACTGCACTCAAATTAGTTCTTTCCGTGACTCTACTGCACTAAAAGCGTCAGTGATATCCGATAAATCCAATACCAGGTTGAAGTCACCATCAATGTTCAACTTTGAGAAATTGTTCTGTCTCACCTGCGTTACACTAGAACGCAGATTTGATGTAATTCGTTTCGTATGACTGACGGAACGTTCCTCCGTGCAATTAAAGGCTGAGTGGTGTCTTGGAGGGGGTCTTCAACGCTTTTAATAAAGCCTCATGTCTGCGGCACGATATTGGTGCCACGGACGAGCGTAAATAGCCCACGTAACAGCAGGCTTCCACTGGAACCATTTATATTTAACAGTACTCGTGTCTTCTAGGTGGGGGGTTGGATGGCTGAATGGTTAGCGTGCGCGCGCTGTATCATAAAGTCTGTCATTGAGTCGACTGGCGTTGTTTCGAATCCCCGGTTGTACGTGACAAGGAGTAGGGGCGCCTGTCCAACCTCGTGGGTTTTCTCCGGGTCCTCCGGTTTCCTCCCACTGCTAAAGACCCCTATGCGCAAGCGAATTATTGAAATAAAATTAAAAACCATATGTTAGTCCCGAAATGACCTAGTTTGTGTCGAGTGGACGTTAAACCCCATTTCTCTCTCTCTCTGTCTTCTAGGTCGTTGTAATAACAGTCAACAACTCTTTTGAACCATCTAACCCTCTCTCTATCTGCCTGAAATTTTGACCTTCTAAAATGACCATTCTGAGCTATTTTGAGATAGAAGACATCAAAATCTAATTAAAATACAGATCTATATTTCATTTCGTTTGTTTATACCTTCTACATGAAGATCTGACCATTTGTACTGGGAGATCGCATCAGAGGTCACACGAGCGGCTTTTGACCCTATGACGTCAGACATTGATTAATCAATCAGCATTGACGTTTCTAGGGGTTAACCCACGGTTCCGTATAGAGCACGCCAAGAACTCGCCGTAATAGACCGTTTCATTGGCTAATTCCTCACATCAGCTATATAGAACACCTGTTATATAACAACCCTTCCAGATCCTAGTGTTGTGAAGACAAGTAAAACGAAATTTGGAACTATAAAAAACGAAACGAAATAGGATCTGTGTTTTAATCAAATTGCAAGACAACATTACTCGCCAGAGAACCAAATCCAGAATCCTTGGCCTACCAATCATGCCCCCGCACTTTGAAAATTTTAGCTCCATTCGGAGGGGGGGGGGGGTCAAAAATTTGGCCTTAAAAATGATCTGTTTTGAATAACGGAGCTGCGGTAGCGTGACGTTGGCTCCCTAATCTGGATGTAGCGTGTTCGATCCCGCTGTTAGCCGAGGGAGTTCATCGGGATATTCGGGTCTGGTTTCCCCGTGTCAATGATGTAGACAGGGGGCCTTAACAAGGGACAACATAGTCGTTCTGGTGGAATGATAAATAGAAGTCCCGTTTGTACTCCTTGACAGATGGAATTCGAAATGAGAGTAGGCCGTAGCGCCGCTGTCCGGGCAAAAATTCCCTTGTAGCATACTGTATGGCCTATGCCCGCATTCACCACTTCATTTCTTTCCAGTGGATTTTCCGACGTGCACCGTTGCCTCTTGGGCCCTTGTCAGTGATGCTAAGTTAGTGTTAGTTGTATTTTACGTCCGCTTCCACCGAGGTGATATCGCAGACGGAGTGCCTTACAAGGGACAGCGTATAGTCGTTCGGATGGGACGAAAAACCGACGTGCACGTAAAAGAGCCCGCTGTCCGGGCAAAATTTCCCTATAACACACTGCATGGCGTAGGCCATACGTGTGCCCGTCTTCGTTATAGCCCAGTCGGAGCAGAACAGTAGGACGTTAAACCCCATTTCATCCATTTGATAATGAACATTAGAACAATGTATAATAATTATAAAGTCTGATTTGTATAATCTTTGTATTTGATCGACTTGACTTGAATATATAATACCGTATATTTCACAGTAAATTATTGGTTATTAAAACCAATATTTCGTCTGTTTTTTTTAATCTATATAAATCCATTTCTGAAAAGATAAATTTTGAAACATACTTTAGTTTTCTTAATGTTCATAAAGGAAAAATACTCTTCAATTTGCTAACGTAATTAGGCCTAATGTAGCAGCGAAGTCTTAGAGTGACTGAACTCGACTCTGTTTAATTAGAATAGAGAGAGAGAGAGAGCTTAAAGGTAATATCACGTGACACTTCCTCAGTCAAAATGTCGGAAGGAGATGTGGAAAATGGCGAGACGGCTGTGCTTATTTCTCAGCGTGATAGGAATATACGGATTGACCAAAAATTTAACGATATAGACCGATCGACAAGGGTAAGTTTGTTTGTTAGGCCAATTAGATTTCATAGATAAGCTTGTAGTCAGTGACAGTCAAGCTGATAACGGTTTATCTCGACTTGTCTTCACCGTACACGACTCACGTGGGCCGTGTATTGTAGGCTATAGCCTGTAGTATTGACTATTGTGGAGTATAGAGAGGACATATAATACGCAGAACTGTCTGTCTCCGCCAGATTGTTTACAGATCGTGGTTTAGTCAGTGCTCCCAAACTACAAATCTGACCATCTTTGACTTTATTTAATAAACTCTGTAGGCTTTACCATGGACCTGTATTATAAGGTCCATGGCTTTACTACTCAGTGAGCATTTTATTTCAGTCCCATCCGATGTACACAGTGGCCAGATTTCTTCACAACATGTACAGGCTTACCTTTCAGCTTCCTAAATGTCATTTAGGCTTGATAACGATAAAAGGATATTTATCTAAACGTTGTCATGCCAGTGTATAATTTACAATAATAAACGAGTGATTGTCTCATACAACTGTAGTTTTTTTTAAAAACATATTTAAGCTTTTTCTTTAAATCAATCCAGCATGCAACACACTTTTTATTACATATCTTTAAAAAATTTAGCAGGACACTTATTTATAAACAGAGATGAAATTAGAGATGGATGTAGCTTAATCTCTTATAAGTACGAGATCAGTACAGCCCCTGATTAAGGATATTGGGAGCTGACATGTCGTCGTGACGTGAGCATGTCATTACAAGTCATTTATGATATCACCCAAGTGTCCGTGGATTATTCTTCGTGGAATAAAACCCTGGTGATACAGGTATCAAATGTTTCATACATATTTAGCGCTGTCAAGGTGGGAAGTACTGTATTCTGTAGTGCTAGGTATTGCCACTGTAGTCACGATATGATACGTATTGCGATTCAGGTGCTATAATATGATTGGTACCATGATTCATAACCAGGTCAATATTTACTAAGAAAACAACAGGATAAATGAATAATTGATATTTTTAATCCTGCCGATGTTGAAGAAATAAAACTGTTTTATATCACGATAACGATGTGGATCCAAATAAGGACCAAGACAATTTAAGGGTGTTTGTGTGTCTATTGATAATGTGTGACGTGGATAATTAAGAGTGACAGGTTAGTTATTAAAGTGATAAAAAAAACATAAAAAAAAAGAATTGCTATACATCGATTCAGCATCTCACTGAATAGGGAGAGGGGTTTTACATAGGCTAAGCCTGTTCCCTAATCCCATTCAGACAACTTGAATAAAAATATTGTTTTTAAAAAAAAAAAATCTCGCGATTCAATACACGAATCATGAGAAGGTGAATCGCGATATATCGATTCAACGATATTTTGTGCTAGCACTAGTATTCCGGAGAAAGTCAAATTACAGTTTCTATATTATTGCAAAATACCAACACACCTGTTTAAATGACTAACCCGCGGAACGGAGTAGTTGGGTTAAACGACTCCGCAGATACAAAACGATAGATTAAATGTCGGTATCGAATCATGAACAGAAACATGTCTTACACGGGGATGGGCGTGTAGATCAAGATCTATCTTAGAGTTATCTCCATTTGGACGTTTGGACGCAAGTGTTGAAGTTTTGCGACAGTCCCCTGTCTGGTAATGTTAGATTTTATACAAGTGCACATCATCTTTTGTGGACTTAATTATACCCCATCAGATTACAGCAGATCTCTGTCTAAATGATCTATTCCCGAGGGTTAATTCAAGGGACTTACAATCCAATTAGCTTACAGCAGATCTCCGTTTATTTGATCTATTCCCAAGACTAATTATACATGTACACAATAATAAATGCTGGAGGACTACATTACACACAATACAAACCGACAAATCAGTGGACATGACAACCGAGACAATACAAACAATAAACAACAAACATATCGTATCCAGTGAATGGATCCTGGGGTCAGCCATAAACATCTACTGCGACTTGCGCTGTACAGTTGCTTGCCTGTAATAACACAAACTACACAGTATAAACAACAAATTATCGTATCAAGTTAATGCATCTGGGGGCTAGCCATAAGCAACAAGCGTCTACTGCCACTCTGCTAGACATGACTCAAAATGAACAAAATAATAATTTACAAGAAAGACGTAATACGACTGGTCTTGATGTTAGTCGTATTCTGAATGGTGATAGTCTACAAGTTGACGTCAAGAGTGAAAACGTCCAGAAAATTTAACAATATACTAAGGGCAATAATACGGATGAAATTTAGGTAAAAAACTTAAAATTAATTGATAAAGTTTATAAGTGTTGACCTCCGTTGCCACTGAGAGGGATTTCACAGAAAATGTTTGGTAAGAAACTTGTCAGATAAACGAGTCATATTTGTGAGGCAAGTCAAGTCAAGGAAATATCCTACCCTACATAAAAATAAACGGCAATCATTTTGAGAAATCAGATTAAAGATAAAATCATTGATACAGTAAATACGGTAAAAATATCAATTTAAAATATAGATTTTTTTTGGGTTAAATTTCTTTTGCTAAAGATTAATTACTGGTATTTTACAGCAGTAACAGAATTACTGGTAGTACTCGATGTGTCGTTTAACGCTATAGGAATCCGTTGCAAACTATAATATTGTTTAAGTTGAATCTTTAATGAGAATACATGTCTAAACAGGACTCAATTCCATACAGCATGTACTAAGTAATGATAAATTAAAATTTTATCGATCTATACTGTTCGAGCGTAACAAGATGCTGTCAACTTTTATTGATAGCGGAGAAACCTGATTGACGTAGTTTAAAACTTTGCTCTAATTCAAGTCTCTAAGATTATCTAGCGTTGATATGTTTAATTTGTTTTCTTAATTAAATGTTAATTAATCAAATGAATACATATTTAGTGTGTATTAAGCCGTGAGTAATTTGATATTTTGGCCTTTAATAAGCTTCAGTAATATCTTTAAGCAGTAAGTATTTTACAAGTATAGTCGTTTGGTACTGATCTGACTATTGTTATTTTTATAACCCCTGATAATCTCTTATTAAGCCTAGCAGCTTACATTTGTCTTAGATATAACAGTTGGTAATGGCGGAATAGCTGACATTAATCCCTTTTTACTACCACAAAAAAGATTACAACATACAGCGAAAACCAGTCTTGATACACTCAAAACATTGATACCGTACATTAAAATACTGATTTACATCCCAATGTAATTAAAGGGCCATTATGCAAGAGTTAAATCTGCCTATTGCAGGTCTTTCTTTGGGCCTTATTTATATAAATTATTATTTAGACATTTCTTCACATCAATCATCGGACGGCAGAGATTTAAATTATTTTGAACACCCATGTGAAATTAGCGATAAAGTGGATAATCGAGGCTTAGTCTTGATTATCAAGTACCGTTGCTACAATAATAAATAATCTACACTGAATGTTCAACCAGTGATAACTTGGCCCAGAATAAAGTAATTTGAATGAAATTTTCAGTGTATTCATTTTGCATTATCTGTTATTGAACAATCTGATTATAACACAGATCCTATTTTGTTTTGGTTTTTTATAGTTTAGGATCTGGAAGATGTGAAAGATTAGCCAATGAAAAGGTCTGTTACAACAAGCTTTTGTTGTGTGGTGCACAGAACTGTGGGTAATCCACTAGAAACATCAATGCTGATTGGTTGATCAAATGTCTAACTACTTAGGGTCAAAACCCGCTCGTATGACCTCTGACGCGACCTACATCTATCACTACAACCGGTCAGATCTTCATGTCTGGTAGCCATCGAAAGTATGAAAGTACGAAATGAAATATAGATCTGTATTTGATCAGATTGATTCTTGAAACTAGGCAAAATGGTCAGCTCTTCATCAAAATCGTACATAATGTAAATGAAATAAAATGGGGTTTAACGTCCTACTGTTCTGCACTTAACCTGGGCTAATTGAAGACGGGCATACGCCATACAGTGTGCTATGAGGGAAATTTTGCCCGGACAGCGGCACTACGGCCTACTCTTATATCGAATTCCAACTGCCAAGGGATCTTTTACGTGCATGCCAATGTGTACACAGGACCTCGTTTTTTCGTCCCATCCGAACGACTAGACCGCTTTCCTTGTCAGCCCCTCCGTCCTGCATCACTGACAAGGGAGAACCACGCCGGAAAATCTGGATGAACTTTCTCGGCCAATGCAGGGATCGAACGTACATAATGTATCTTTAAGGCCTATTAATTAGATAATCTCTATTTGAGCTTTTCCCTGGTTGTACGTGACAAGGAGTAGGGTCGTCTGTCCAACCTCATTGGTTTTCTCCAGGTCCTCCAGTTTCCTCCCACTGCTAAAGACCCCTACACGCAAGTGAATTATTCAAATAAAATTGAACCATGTTAGTCCCAAAATGACCTGGTTTGTGTTGAGTGGCCTGGACAGCAGCACTACGGCCTACTCTTATATCGAATTCCAACTGCCAAGGGATCTTTTACGTGCACGCCAATGTGTACATGGGACCTCGGTTTTCATCCCATCCAAATGACTAGACAGCTGTCCTTGTCAGGCCCTCCATCCTGCATCACTGACTAGGGAGAACCATGCCGGAAAATCTGGATGAACTTTCGCGGCCAATGCAGGGATCGAACACCCGACCTCCAGGCTAGCGAGCCAGCGTCTTACGCACTTAGCCACTGTCATCCCCTGTTCATAAATAGTTCAATGGAAAATAAATATCTTGCAAATTTCATTCAAATTACTTTATTGTGATTGAAGTGTTTGAAATTTTGACAAGATGTAGATTGTTTATTATGGTAGCAACGAAGTCTTGATTAATCTATTTTATCGTTAAATTTTTAGATGTCGGGGGTGTTCTAATTCATTTAAAATCTAGGCCAACCGATGGACTTGTCATAAGACTTAAATAGTCAGATTTACATGAAGCTCTTGCATCTTTAACAGTTTTAAACTTATGGGATGCATGACTGCTTCAAGAGAATGTAATGTCATGATATTCTTTTGATAGATCAGAGCAAAAAACTAAATGTCATCGCTTCGGCGAAATGGTTGTTTGTAATTGAAAAAGTGTAAATAGAATTTGACATACAACAAAGAAATAAATCTACATTTTGTATTTGAGAATAACATACAGCACACATTGATTTTATTACCGTAACGCTTTTCTATAACGACTTTAATATAATAATATTGACTTCATGTTAATCCGTCCAATCTGGCGTGGGATGGAATTCAATAGGACACGGTTACTTATAGTTTTGTTGTGATTTTGTCCTGAATAATACAGGTGTTCGTCAGGATAATCAGAACTACTTCCACCTTTTCATGGAGTCCCGTACTATCAGCTTGATTTAATTTAACGTTGCTTTTTTTTTGCATGACTATGGCTCCGATTATGTTTTAAACTTAAAATAGATGCCCCTTGATGCCTGAGAAAAATAGCCCCCATCACTCCTACAGTTTGAATACAATATATTTAAAATACCTGGAATATAATCAAAGACTTTAAAGGTAAAAGCACTTCTTCCAACATTCACTAATTTTATAAAACCTGTTCTGGATGACTTCATATGGTAAGCTCAGCTCAGCGAAAGACAGGGAGCCTGAGATACACTTATAAAACCTCTCACCATGATGATGTAACCTATTGAGATGATCTGAGTTTAACCAGCGAAAGACAGGGAGCCTGAGATACATTTAAACCTCTCACCATGTTGATGTAACCTGTTGAGATTATCTGAGTTCCAACTTGACAACATTATCAACTCTCATCTAATTAATGAATAAATAAACACAACTAGGATTGATTAATTAGTGATACTCAGATTGTATTCAGCCTTCCTTGGACTCACTGGGTTCTAGTTCTTGATTAACATCTACTGAAAACATCAAGTGTTGTAGAAACTGAGATTGTTCTCAGTCTTCCTTGGACTCACTGAGTTCTAGTTCTTGATTAACATCTACTAACAACATCCAGTGTTCTAGAAACTCAGATTGTATTCAATCTTCCTTGGATGGATTAAATCCTCTTTCTGTGATTAAATGAAAGTTTAAAATCTACACCCATTGTTTGTGTTTCTTCTAGAAACTCAGGTGTCTTCAGGTGTGCTCATAAGTGTTCAGTCTTCCTTGAACAGACAGTTCTCTTTCCATGATTAAACTAAAGTTTAATATCTACACCAACTTTTAGGATTATTCCGTTTGTGTAGTCTTCCTTGGAAGTATTGGGATTTTAAACTTCTAGATTTGTTAAAATATACATTTCAAGACAGGCCTACATTGGCTAAACTCATGTAAGAAGAATTCAAGTATGCCTCAGACTCAGAGGATCCTGAAAATAGCTTGACATTTCAAAAATAAAATTAGTGAAAAGAGATTTTTCTGGGGATTTAATTGTTTCATGGTCAAGACAGGCGTAATGTACAGTGTTGACAGTAATTCCTGTACGCTGATAATATAATCAAGTAGGAACCCTAGATTATCCGAAGGTTCTTCTAGGCCCGAGTAGGGGGGCCTGAAAATAATCCGAGAAGAGAATTATATTGTTGGGAGTTGGTCTTGTAGAGTAAGGGCAGAATGAAGGTAGGTTATTAATATTTTATAGAAGTAGACATTTATGTCCAACATTTAGACTGTTCGTGATCATGCTCCTGTCTACAGAGTTCTATATGACCAGGCATAATGACCAGTCAGTTTTAGATAATAAAACTTTTATTTTGGTGGCCGTGTGCGTGACTATTTATATGACGGAGACCGGTAAGAGTTTTTTTACTGTTTATTCTTTCCTGTTTACATCCCCTATGAGAGTCTTGTATTACCGGTACGTCTAAATAGCAATGCGCACGTGTGCATGGCTATTTAGATGCACCGTGTGCCAAGCAAAATAATGATTTGTTCACAACTCGGATAATATTTTAGAATGTTATTACCGAGTCGTTTTGAACAGATATCGGTAACCCAAATATCGGCAAGATGGCCGTGTATTGGTCGATACCGATTTCTTTGATTAGGCCACTTATCGGCCATTTATCGATATTTAAATAGAGTATCGGACCATCACTAACTATGGATCTTTACTTTATCGCTATGATGCTTTAATTTATCGCTATGATGCTTTAATTTATCGCTTTACTTTATCGCTATGATGCTTTAATTTATCGCTATGATGCTTTAATTTAGCTTTAATTTATCGCTATGATGCTTTAATTTATCGCTATGATGCTTTAATTTATCGCTATGATGCTTTAAATTATAGCCATAGTGCTTTACTGTTAAAGCGGTTTATCGCTATGACACTTTATCACTATGACACTTTATCGCTATAATGGATCTTTACTTGCATTGTTAATAAACCTGTAACCAGTATTATATTTTTATTTATTTAGATTTGATGAAAGTAATGATTATATTATTATCGTTGATCTGTTTATATTTATCAGTAATTGATCTGAGTATCTCCAGGGTATAATATACATTATATAACAACTATATCAGCCTATTGCACATCTTTATATTGGACTTTTGTACGTGACAAAGAGTAGGGTCGCCTGTCCAACCTCGTGGGTTTTCTTCAGGTCCTCCAGTTTCCTCCCACTGCTAAAGACTCCTACGCACAAGCGAATTATTGAAATAAAATTGAACTATTTGTTAGTCCCGAAATGATCTTCTTTGTGTCGAGTGGATGTTAAACCCCCCTTCTCTCTCTCCCCCTTTTAGAGATTCAACATGAATAATATTGTAGTTTGTAAAGTGGGGCTTATGTCCACCTTGGCTGCTCTCTCTCTCTCTCTCTCTCTCTCTGTCTCTCTCTCTCTTGTAATGGATTTAAATATATACAAATTATTTAGACATTTATTCACATACATGTAAGTCCATAATCACCTCTCTACATTATCAGACGGCCGAGATTTTATATAGATTAGAACATGATCACCTTTTAAGGTGTTAACGATACCCCCCCCCCCAGATAATCGAGATTGAGTCTGGATTATCAAGTACCGTTGCTATGATAATAAACTATCTACGCTACATTTGATCAAAACTTCAAACACTTCAATTTATACAGAATAAAGTAATTGGACTGAACTTTTCAATTTTCATTATCTGTTTTTGAACTATACTAAATGTCCAAAAGAAAGTATACACACTAAAAATATGACTAAGTTTTGTTTAGATTAAAAACATTTGATAAAACATTACTGAGTTTGTCTCATGCATCCAAACTCAACATTAAAAAGGAAAATAAAAAAGCGAAACAGGTTGACATAGTACCCAAATGCTGCATACAATGGAAACGACTTTGGTTGATGCAGCACGAAATGTACAGTGTATACTTTCTTTTGGACATTAGTATATTATAGCAAGAATGGTTAGCTCTTAAAAAATTTCCAACATGAGTGGTGTTGGAGTAGGACGTTAACACGATTTTATTTTGTTTGTGTTGAGTGGGTGTTATGCTCCAGTTCTGTATAATAATACAATAGAAAGTATGAGTTATATTGATATTAGTTGGTTTGTTGTAGTTTATTGTATTTTACGATCTGATATAAAGGTGACAGGTGGCCTGGTTGTTATTGTCGTCTTGTTTATTGTATCATTATGACCATGTCAGTCAGGCTTTTTATTTCTGACCACTAATCTCTGGTGGTATTAGTAACCTCGTGGGTTTTCTCCGGGTCCTCTGGTTTCCTCTACGGCTAAAGACCCCTATTGGGAAGCGAATTATTGAAATAAAATTGAACCATATGTTTGTCTCAAATGTGTTGAGTAGACGTTAAACCCCATCTCTCTCTCTCTCTCTCTCTCTCTTAAGTAAAATCAGCAGAAATGATTAATTGAACCAGAGGTAATACATATTAATCGTTATTTGATCGGAAGTTGGTGATAAGCATGCGGGGAAGCCATTCGTCTCTTCAATCAATCTGGTTTAATCAGAGAGCCACCATCTTTATAATTATTGTAGTTGATCGCAGACACAGGGAATATCACGATCATTGTATCACGTAAAATGACACACGCCAGATGTCGTCCGTCATCACACTCAGATATAACTCTATCTGTTTTACTTCGGAGTCTGAGTTATATTAAAGATACATTATGTAAGATTTTGATAAAGGACTGGTCGTTGTTGCTAAAATAGTTATGTTAAAGATGCACTATGTAAGATTTAGATAAAGGACTGGTCGTTGTTGCTATGATACTTATATTAAAGATGCATTATATAAGGTTTTGATAAAGGACTGGTCGTTGTTGCTATAATCTATATATATATTTGTGACTGTCGTTTGTTTGTCTGTCTGTCTGTCTGTTCGGGGTTGGCGGCTACACTAGGTCTGCCCCGAGTCTGAAATTTGGGGTATAGCGGTAGCTCGGACCGGGGAGTAACATAGGCCAGGTGGCGTTAGTCTACCACTTCCGGTTTCGGAGTTATGACCCCCGAGCGAAGCCGGTCTGTTCGGGGTTGGCGGCTACACTAGGTCTGCCCCGAGTCTGAATTTTGGGGTATAGAGGTAGCTCGGACCGAGGAGTAACATAGGCCAGGTGGCGTTAGTCTACCACTTCCAGTTTCGGAGTTATGATCCCCGAGCGAAGCCGGGTATCCTGCTAGTACTTATATAAAAAATGCACTATGTAAAATGCACTATAGCAAGAACGACCAGTCCTTTATCTAAAACTTACATAATGCATCTTTGAAATTGCTGATGGTCGTGTGCAATTTTTTGATATCTCATTTTTCACAATTCAATCTTTTTTGGATATCTCATTTTTAACAATTCAATCTA